>NC_139557.1:119747206-120103807 GCF_965112155.1 Podarcis liolepis
CTGTGTTGTTTAAACTGTTTTTAACATTTTTAACATTCTGTTTTAATTGTTGTATCCTGCCCCTGGGACCTTGGAGAGGACAAGAGCTAATGATGGCAATTTCACTCTCTCAGCATCCAGTCAGAAATCCATTCTTGACACTCACACAGTTCATAATTAATTACATTATACTGGGGTATTAAAAGATTAGAATAGAAAAGGGCATTAAAGTGCTTCAATAAGGTTGAAAGCTACACACCTTCTAAAGTTGATATACATGAATACAAGAACACACATTATACTCTCGGAACTTACATAAATCCTCACATCACCAACTGACGGAAACGACTACTTTTCATGTAGATCAGTAATAGTGCTAAGCCTTAGCACATGAAGGAAAAATGATATCTGTGTCTGGTTATTAAAATTATACTGACTGGGTCCCATTTAGCATCTAAGAGAAGCCATCAAACTAGAGATAATTCATTTATTCTAAATGCAACTGGAAAAAAAAATTCTAAAAAGCAAATATTTAAACAGTGTCTTCCTTCTTCCCAATACAATAATATATTTTTTCTCAGCTTACCTTCCCCTTTTTTGCCAGTGGCTTTGCAAAGCAAGAAGGAAAAGAGGAGGGGAGAGACATTTATAGGGCACAGCCTCTCTCCGTCAAGCCAATTGGAGTTCTTGAAAGAGTGGGAGTTGTCCATTACACAGAAAAAGGGTGTGTGAGAGAACACATGGTATCAGCACAAAACACACATCACAATCCAGGTTGTTTGATTTAAAAATAGCGTCACCACACAATGGGTACAGAACTTTGAAGACAAGAAGGAACAGCAATGCTGCTTTTCTAATAATACAGGGCCTGCTTGCCTGGTTCGCTGGATTAATACTTTATCCTAAATTAACACCTGCCGACTATTGTTTTAATGGAAACTGAAGTAATGGTACTATAAACTGGATTTGTTTGGCTTAAAAAGAAAGATTAAAAACTCTCCAATAGTACTTCAATTTACACAACTGGTAAACTAAAAAGCCTCTAAGGTTTAGTCTGAAATGATGATGATGGTGGTGGTGGTGATAATAATTTATTATTTATACCCCACCCATCTGGCTGGCTTTCCCCAGCCACTCTGGGTGGCTTCCAGCAGAATATTAAAATACAATGATTCATCCAGTATTAAAAGCGTCCCTAAACACACACACACACACACACACACACACACACACACACACAGACACTGTATATATAAGAATATAAGATGGATCACAAAGTATGAATGGTGGGGCATTTTTTTTACACTTATTTAAATTTATTAACACAAACTTGATGGACCAATGGTGTGACTCATCAGTACCAGGCAGTTTCCTATCTTCTAAAAACAAAGTTATGTAAGCCTTACTGCTGGCAGATAGGTAATAGAAGTAATACTCTCTGGCTGCAGCGTGACAGATCTCCAGAGTGATAACGTAACCTAGGCACCTGCTACGCACACAGAAATCAAGAACATTTTGCATAAATTGGCAGACCTCAGGTTCATTCAGCAACAATAAGGCTATTCAGAGAGAGTTAGGGACCCTGAAGGTCTTCTTTTGCTGTAATTAACAAATTTAGGGGAGAGGGTAGCAATTTGAAGCATGAAATCAATAGAAGGCCTCTAAAGAAAACTGAGGAACTGGACTATGACCCACCAGCTGGTTTTCTACAGAAGAAAACTGGTAGCAACAAGCATGCTTTTATGAAGAGTAACTTAATGTACCGTGTAGTTTGGTCCTTAGGTAAGCTGAATTGAAGCTTTTAAGAGCTGTAGATTCCAGTGAACAAAATGGGAAAACTAGAGATTATGCTGTATCAAACTACCGTAATTCTTTCACTGATGTACTTAATAGCTGTCCAATTAAAGTTAAACACACTGCTATTTGGAGAAGCCATCCAAAGGGACAATATTCACAACCCAAAGTTTTCAGCATTAGAAAACTGCAAGTTAGTCCTGCAACAAAATGCTGCATTGTAAAGCACTCCTTTTCAGGGTTCCAGATATCCAACTCCCCATCTGGCATCCCCCCCCCCAAAACCCCCGTCCTCTCACACATAGTATGTTCAGTGCTCACGGAGTTGTTTTGGGAGGTCTCTCCTGTTAAGGGTTTCCACCTTTTCCCATTCCGCTTGCTATTTCTGCAAGCATCAGGGCTCCCCTGAACTTGCCAATACCTCCCTCTTGTGCCTGGACAGTGCCATTTCTGCTACGAATGGATTGGCAGTCAGGAAGAAGTTCGCAATTTGTGCAGACTCTGCTACTGAGCAGAAGTCACCAACACTGCACCTGCCAGTGTCCACAGAGGATTCAAACTCTGAGCTGTCATTAAAAAAAACAAAACCATAGCCCTCCTAGAAAGAAAATTAAGCAAATTGTGCAAGCACTCTTCAAATATTTTTATTATTATTATTTTGGTGAAACGACCCAACCTGGCTGCTCCCACCTATCCATGTTTTTAGCCAATGAGTGAAGCCAATGCAGTGAATCCCTGGGACCTGTTTCCCCCTCTGCTTTACTGCTCTTTTCCATTTTCTAGTAGTCCTTGGAATCTCCATATTTTGCACTTCCTGGGGATCAAAAAATTTAGAGGAGGAGGAGTGGAGAGGAACTGACAGGATGCATTTCATTCCACTTGCAGAGACATAGGGATGACAGTGGGCAGTAGCCAACCTTCTCTTCTATGTTCTTTTACAAGGGAAATATAATTTCCAAATGCAATTTCTTTTCTCCTTAATTGATAGAGAAGTGTTGCAAAACCCACCCCACCCAACATGCTGTAAATGATCAGAGAATGCAAGAACGTTGTTCAATGGCTTTTTCCTCAAGCAAAATAAAATATTTTGTGCACCACCCTTTTATTTTTATGAACAAATCCTGCATGGGGACTGTGTGGGGATTTCTTTATCAAAAATACTACAAATTAACTCTTCCCAACTGCAATCAATGAGATTCAAAAGTATTTACTTGGGCTGAATTGTACCCTACATTATTCAGGGGAGCAGGTGGCGCTGTGGTCTAAACCACTGAGCTTCATGGGTTTGCCGATTGGAAGGTTAGGGGTTCAAATCTGCACAACGGGGTGAGCTCCCATTGCTCTTTCCCAGCTCCTGCCAACCTAGCAGTTCGAAAGCATACCAGTGCAAATAGATATATAGGTATTGCTGTGGTGGGAAAGTAAACGGCATTTCCATGCTCTCTGGCATTTGTCATCATGTCCTGTTGCGCCAGAAGCAGTTTAGTCATGCTGGCCACATGACCTGGAAAGCTGTGGACAAACGCCGGCTTCCTTGGTCTGAATTGAGATGAGTGCTGCACCTCATAGTTGCCTTTGACTGGACTTAACTGTCCAGTGGCCCTTTACCTTTTCGCCATGTCATTATTGTTGCAAGGCAATTTTAGACTAGACGTACTATCCATTTAATAAGAGGATTTCATTTTTAACTTCTTGGCAGCACTGAACAGTGTGCAACGTCACTCCCATGTTTACGCAGATTCTCACTTTTATGTCTCTAGGTCTATTACAGCAAGTTCCTTTCCTGGAATTGCTTTTAACAACTGCAATGCCCATTTTGATTTCAAGGCGCTCTTAAATTACAACCCATAACTCTTAGCTCATGACAGCCAAGTGCTAGGTTAACCTCTGGCTCACACACTGCATTGAGCAATATAGCTTGTGCAGCAGTTACTATGCACTGCCTGCAGCACAGTTAGTGGACGATTTATGGGTCTCCCATTGCCTCTTCAGCTACTGCAGGAATGGAGTGCTGCTGCAGCAACACGTGCAAGGACTTTTTTTGAAAAATGCTGACGAAATAGAAGTTCAGAGGAAAGTGAAAGACAAATGTTGGAATTCAACATTAAGTGGCACTGAAATGAAATGCAGACCATGATGCGTTTTATTTCTGGAAGGCGGTAGGCAGCACCTTTGCCATTAATTTCTATGCAATTTGATACGTGAACTTTGCAGAACTTTTGCAAAGTGCAAAATCAAGCATAGTTTGTTTTCTCTTTTTAAGCCCACATTCCCAGAACATTCGTACTTCTATCTCAACAAGTCTTCACTGGCTTAGTCATGTACACAGAACGGAAGGTGGCAGAATCCCCAAGGACATGTTTAGCCTGGAGAAGAGGAGGTTAAGGGGTGATATGATAGCCATGTTCAAATATATAAAAGGATGTCATATAGAGAAGGGAGAAAGGTTGTTTTCTGCTGCTTCAGAGAAGCGGACACGGAGCAATGGATCCAAACTACAAGAAAGAAGATTCCACCTAAACATTAGGAAGAACTTCCTGACAGTAAGAGCTGTTCGAGAGTGGAATTTGCTGCCAAGGAGTGTGGTGGAATCTCCTCCTTTGGAGGTCTTTAAGCAGAGGCTTGACAACCATATGTCAGGAGTGCTCTGATGGTGTTTCCTGCTTGGCAGGGGGTTGGACTCGATGGCCCTTGTGGTCTCTTCCAACTCTATGATTCTATGACATGCTCTGCAGGGAGCTGGCTTCAGGTAGTAGGCCTGTTGGCAGACCAACTCTGTGTTATAAAGATGTCTGCAAACATGACATGAAGCAGCATCAACCCTGCCGTGTGGGAATCCCTTGCAGACAACCGCAGTGCCTGGAGACAGACAGTCAGGTTGTGCATCCACGGCAGGGACCAGGAGAAGTGACCGCAGGGATGATTGCAGAGAGAAGAAACGCCATAGTGCATCTGCAGCAGCAGAACTGGACACCTTGATCTGCCCCAACTGCAACAAAACATGTCTCTCCCTTCCAACAGTTTGACTTCATCCCCATTGGTGCACTCTCCCATTGTCTCTTGGGACAGACAGTTGCCACCTCGCATTTCCATTAAAGGCATCAGCCTCCTACAGAACAACAGGATGCCACGTTGAATGCAATCCAGAGAAAGGTGGTTGTGCCCTCATTCTATTAAAATGAGCGTAACTTAAATTATTAGCTAGCAACTTGATAAAGTGGGATTTCAAGACAATTAACTACAGTATACACATTTTTAATTTTTTGCACATTTTAATGGCAAACTCTGGAATGTAAGAAGAAAACTCCCTCTCCTCTGCACCTGCACTCTAAATATTCTAATTGGGAAGATACAATTTGCCCTAGATTCTTAAGGCATATGTTTGCAGTTGGGGGGGGGGGGAGATGAGGAAAGTTGGTATTAGCATTATGCAACTCCCTCTGAAAACCAAAGTTTCACCAACATGAGGAGTGACCCTCGTGGCCTTGTTAAGTCATTGCCTCACCTCACCTTGAGGACACGAGATGAAAATTGTAAGGTATTGTGTAAACGGAATAGTATTACAGAAATAATCCTCTTTCTACACTGGGTGCCCAAATAGGCCAGGGGGAAATAAAGGTGGTTTCCTTTATTTCTTAAAAAAAAAAACATGAAGAGAAAAAGCAATAGCTTTCCCAAAATGCCCAAACAGACTACAGGCTACACATATACATTGCTCTCCTGTGATCATGCTGCCTCAGCAGCAGAAAGCACCAAAAAGCACCATGCAGGCAACCCTTATTGATCAAGTTTAGACTACTGTATAGGGAAAGAAGTTGACGCGGGTGGCGCTGTGGGTTAAACCACGGAGCCTAGGACTTGCCGATCAGAAGGTCAGCAGTTCGAATCCCCGTGACAGGGTGAGCTCCCGTTGCTCAGTCCCTGCTTCTGCCAACCTAGCAGTTCGAAAGCATGTCAAAGAAGTGCAAGTAGATAAATAGGTACCGCTCTGGCGGGAAGGTAAACGACGTTTCCATGCGCTGCTCTGGTTTGCCAGAAGCGGCTTAGTCATGCTGGCCACATGACTCGGAAGCTGTACGCCGGCTCCCTCGGCCAATAAAGCGAGATGAGCGCCACAACCCCAGAGTCGGTCACAACTGGACCTAATGGTCAGGGGTCCCTTTACCTTTACTGCTTGCCTGCCTTCAGCCTGGGGCAGTACAGGAGAAGAGTCCAGCTGAAGGGAATGTATGAGACCTGTGCCCAAGCCCCTGACTCCACTGAATTCTTAAAGCTCCATGGGCACTTACACACACACACACACACACACACACACACACACACACACAAACACACCAGCTTAAAAGGCTCTTGGAGGTGAGAAAAGCTTTTGGGTAAGCATGCCTTCAAATGTACTCCCACATCCCTGGACCAGTTCCCTCCCCAGCAAAGACAACACTAGATTTCCTGCAGCCTCATCTTTCAAGAGCTGGCTGCTATGGAGGAGGAGGAGAATGTGAGCAAGGAATAGTCCATGCACCCAGCTAGGAAGCCAGGACTCACAGCAGCAAGGGAAATAAATTAGCCAAAGGTTTCAAAGGGAGATGAGCTTCACACATCTTACTTTCTGCCCTTCACATCTGCAGCCAATATGTAAGACTTTTTCTCTGTACAAGCATACCAGCAATTTGACCACATGGGATGGTGCTACTTAGCTGCCCGTGTGCAGAGGTGGACCAGGTGGAACTCAGGATGGGGAGAGACAAAGTCAGGCATGATGCAGGTGGTGATAACAAAACATCTTGGCCGCCAGGTTATTGAGAAAAAGGAAGTGAACTTAAAACAGGTTACCCTTTGCCCTTTAAGCTACTCTCTGAGACCTTTTAACTTTTTGCACTAATTTAACAGCAATTTGGTGCACGGGTCAGTCATCATTAACTGCTGCTGTGTAGAGGCAGGCAAACAGATTCTACTCATCCCAAGAAGGTGTTTCAGGATAGAAAGGGAGAAGCTGAGCATGCTGCAAAACACCAGTGATGCACTGGGGTCTGTGGGGGTCACCTCAAATGTATCCAGTTGGTGTCTCCCCTTCTGGGACACCATTAGGGAACAAGGACTGTATAGCCCTGCAAAAGTGGCAGAAGGACTTTCAGTGACTGGTACAGGAGAGGGAGAGAGAGAAGCTAACCTGTCTGGGAGGGTCTATCATGGGGCAGGGAAAATAAGGGCTAGAGAAGTGCATGCACTTGCACAGCGTTTCTGCACTTTACAGTTATCTCGCTGTTGATTTGGTATGAATATTCTTCTAAGCCTCTGGCTTAAGCCTCACCCCCTACTGTAACAGAGCCTAAAGCCAGATTCACAACATACATTTAAAGCACATGAGTTCTGGGAACTTTAGTTTAAGGGTGCTGGGAACTGCAGCTCTGAGAGAGAAACTACAGTTCCCCAATATTCTTTGGGGGAAAATAATTGTTTTAAATGTTAATGGAACACGCATGCCTTCTGCCACCTCCAGCTCCCAAAATAATAAATTTTCAAGACTGAGCACCTCAGGGCAGGGACCCACACTTTTTTCCTCTGCTTTGTAAAGCACCAGGAATAAGAAGGATCGCAACATAAAGGGCTGGGAGTGCGATTCAGCAAGCAAGGTAGGTCTGCTTAAAAATAATAACCAAAATAAAGGGGCCTAGAAGATAAAATAAAATGCCACCTGGACACATACATCAGGGAAGAAAGGGGTTTGTTGTTGTTGTTTTTAAGGGAAGGCTAAGATTTTTCAAACAAAACAAAACAGCATAGATAATAAATTTAAATAAAATGCTATTTCAGTCCATTTGCTGCTGAGACAGAGATTGAGATGCTGAAAATCTTAGTCATTCCATTGGGAGGGAAAAACAAAGAGGAGTTTAATAAGATTATACCACAAAAAAGCCGGCCAAGAAAACAAAACCCCTTTGTTCTTTCCTTTTTGAAACTTACCACTTTATTCTGATCTTTGTTGTTAGCCACCCTAGAAATACTTTACAATTATTATTAATTTCATGTCTATACCACTTCTAATTAAAAACAAAACAAAACCCCAGCATCAAAGCAGTTTACAACCTACATTAAGGCACCTAATAAAATGTAATGAAACATTACAGAAGAAAGTCAAGTATAACGTATACATTCAAAATGCATTCTTGTTCTGTGTGTGCATGGTTTTTTTTAACAAAATACATAAATGTATCCAATAAATGCCCAGGAGACAGTAGAGGCTTGATGGTAAGCAGAGCAGCGGGTGGAAGAGATGAGGCTTTCCTCTGAGAATGTGAAGACCCTCTCCTAACTCCCCCACCCCAAAAAAACCCCTTAAAATTAATTGAGGTGGAGCCTCTGGGGGTCCCACCACGTCGATGGTTAAGAAAATAAGGTATTTTGAAAACTCGAGTATTCGGTTTTTGTTTTATTGTGTTCTCGTTTTTATTTTATTTTTCTGTTGCGAACCGCCATAACAATAAAATAAAATAAAATAAAATAAAATAAAATAAAATAAGGGGAGAGAAAGGAGGACAAAGGACGGTTCTGAGGAGAGGAAAAAAATACGCGCTCCCTCACTCACCTGCTTTCTTTCTTTTTATTTCCCCCCCCTCACACGCGACCAAATCCTTCCCGCTCCTCCGCCGCCGCCTCACGACCCACCTGACGCAACGGCTCCGGCACCTGCCCTTATATAGCCTAGCGCCGGCTCGCGGCGAACCGCCCTCCGGCTCCTGCCTCCTGATAGGCTGCTGTCGGGCCGCCGCCTCCCTCCCCCGCCGCGCCTCCCTCGACGTAGCGGAGGCAAAGCGGCCTCAGCCAATGAGGAGCGCCGGGACGGCAACTGCCGAGCCGCGCGGGGTTACTATGGAAACCGCTTGGTGGCGGCCTGGCAAGAGGCTGCGCTGCTTAAAGCGAAGGCCGGAGCGGGTGTGACGTCACCCCCGCACCTGCCGCGTCAGCGCCTTCTCATGACGTCATTTGTGAAGGTTTATAAAGACAGGAATACATGGAAAGGAAAGGGATGCTGCTCGGGTGGGGGGCAGACAAAGAGTAAAACGGGAAGCGGATCCACGTTTAGCATTTCTTAAAATGCAGAAGCTCAGCATTTAGGAAGGATACGCCCCTCCCCCACAAAGGGTCATCTAGTCGACCCCCTGCAATGATGGAAAAGTCCTGACAGATGGGAATCTCCTTCCTTGTAGCTTGAAGACATTGCTTCTGGTCCTACCCTCTGGAGCAGGAGTAAAACAAAAATTGCTCCATCCTGCATGAGGCAGCCCTTGCAATATTTGAAGATGGCTTTCATTATTCCTCCCAATTTCCTCTTTCCCAAACCCCAACTCCCTGAACCGTTCCTCATAAGGTTTGGTTTCCAGACCCTTGTGGTGAACTTTTGTGAACAGGTGAGGAGCTGGGGGCTGATGCTAGATCTGGGCCTACTTTTTGATGGGCAGATGGGGGAGTTTGCAAAGAACAGAAACCAAAAGGAACCCAGAAGAACAGGAATCCACAGTGCAGGCAACTTTCCCAGAAAGCATCCATTTCTTGGAAACAGGAACCTTGTGCAATTAGTTTTTTTCTAGTTGAAAGTTGAAAGAGAGGCATAGCAGTTTTAGCGTTGAAAGAGAAAGCAAAGAATCAGAGCTATCCTGTTTGTTTAGCTATTAGGATCTGCAATTGCTTCATCCAGCATCATGCTGGTATTTGATTGCCTCAAAAGAGACAGGAAATATCCAAGTACCCGTAATGTACAACTTGAGCAACAGGAAGAAAAAAAACCTGGATACAAGAACTTTCGTATTGTAAGCAAAACTTCTATCAGTGTTGAAATTTGAGCTCCTAACACTATGTTGGGCCCTTAAAGAAAGCTAAGATTTCAGGCATGGTAGTACAGGTCCAAGAGCATTTTGCTATGCATGGCTTTCTAAATATTCTTCCTGGTTAGCATACTCTGTTGCTTTGAAAAACGGTCTTGTATATTGTTACTGCACCAATTGCTGTATTTGCCAGAAAGATCCAGTTTATCAACTGCCAATAAGCAAGAACCAGATTTCACACAGATGAGGAAGATCTCTTGAGTAGGACCCCGACAGAGACACATGCCCGACTGGCATGTTCTCTCCCTCCTGGTCGTTCGTTCGGGAGCTTCAAAAGCTTTCCTCAGCCCAAACATCACAGCGACCGATGCCAACAGACACCGGCACACTTAGGGATCTGCAGAGTCTTCGTAGTTTGCGTAACAGACCTCAGCAACTCAGCATTTTGGTTAATCTACTTTATTTACATATAAACACACACGGAGCACTGCAACATGGCTCCCTCTCTCTCTAGCATCAGATAGCAAAGAGAAAAAAAACAAAGGACAACAGTCCCACTTCACGGAACACAGTAAGAGAAATATCCTGTCTCCGTCACTCCACTCTGTGGAGTCAAAACGTACACCGTCATGTGATAGACAACAATCCCATGACTGCAATTATGGAGCAGGAATTCTAACAGTTTCCACCTCAAGCTTGAAGATAATGATGAGTGCCAGGTGAGCTTCCCTGGACAGAGCATCCCACAGGAGCAGGGACACTACAGAAAAGGCCGGTTCTTGAGCTGCCACCCTCCATACCTCCTGTGGAATGGCAACATGAAGAAGGACCTCAGGTGACAATTGCAGGTTGGATCATATATGGAGAGTCAGTCAGAGGCATGGGGGGGGGGGCGTGTTACCATGGCAATTGCCCCAGGCACAGAATTTTTTAGGGGCATGCCTCTACAGTTGCTTCCTTAACAGGAGGCGATGTCCATCCCATGTACCTTACCTAAACAGGAGCTGGCAGAAGATGGGCCCTTGCATCTCTTGGCCATGCAGGGGAGGCAGGCAGGCGGTGGGGCTTTCTCACACATGTGCCCCACCACTGCTCCACAGCTCTGTCCAGCAGCAGCACTACATGGATGCTCCGGTTAAGGGGTGCAATAGGCAGCTTTTCTCAACCTTGGGTCCCCAGATGTTTTTGCAGCAGCTAGACTGGTGACTGGGAGAGGCCACCACGACCACATAACAGCGGTCTTGAAAGACCTACATTGGCTCCCAGGACGTTTCTGAGCACAATTCAAAGTGTTGGTGCTGACCTTGAAAGCCCTAAATAGCCTCGGCCCAGTATATCTGAGGGAGCGTCTCCACTCCCATCGTTCTACCCGGACACTGAGGTTCAGCACCGAGGGCCTTCTGGCAGTTCCCTCACTGCGAGAAGCCAAGTTACAGGGAACCTTCTCAGGCCTTCTCAGTAGTGGCATCCACCCTGTGGAATGCCCTCCCACCAGATGTCAAAGAGAAAAACAACTACCAGACTTTCAGAAGACATCTGAAGGCAGCCCTGTTTAGGGAAGCTTTTAATGTTTGATGCATTACTGTATTTTAATATTTTGTTGGAAGCCGCCCAGAGTGGCTGGGGAGGCCCGGCCAGATGAGCGGGGTATAAGTAATACATTATTATTATTATTATTATTATTATTTGGCCTACAACTCCCATGATTCCTAGCTAGCAGGACCAGTGGTCAGGGATGATGGGAGTTGTAGTCCAACAACATTTGGGGACCCAAGGTTGAGAAACACTGCCTTAAGGGATGCAATACTTGCCTTGCCCTGGCAGCCCACACTTCGCTACTGCAGGCGGTCCTCAGCGAATAAGGGTCCTGAGCCACATGGGGTGGTAGACGAGATGGGCTTTGGACCCATCCAGCAGCCTTCTCCTCCTATTCTTCCTACTCCTCTCAGATTAACATTTCTGTATTGTCCTATAGTTTAGACATCTTAGTGCAGGCATCTGCCCTCCAGATGTTTTGGGACTACAACTCCCATCCATCCCTGACCACTGGTCCTGTTAGCTGAGGCTGATGGGAATTGTAGTCCCTAAACATTTGGAGGGCCCAAGTTTGCCTATGCCTGTCTTAGTGCTTGTCTCATCATCACATTTTGTGGGGTGGGAGGTGAGCGCCCAAACAATAAAAGGTTAAAAGCAAATGGGAAGAAAGTAGCGTATTTTTCCAGATGTGACCACACACGCAAACACCCTACCTCATCCATCAGAAACGACACTAGCATAATACAGTACAAAAGACACACACACACACACACACACACACACACACACACACACACAAAAGGGAAACCAGTAGAGAGAGCCAGCGGCTTCTTATCTCAGCACATTTTCCTTTTGAGTTTTGCATCCAGGGATGGATACAATACTTCGCACTGATGCAGCAATTCAGAGTGCCGGGATGCTTCACAAACATTGTTGTAACCCGTACAGAGATCCTGTGACACAGAACAGTATGATTAACCCTCTATTGCAAAAGTGTGGAAACATGAGGGAGAGGCCAAATGTTAACTTATCGCACTGCATTCTAAGCAGACATCTGCAGGACTGAGCTGTTAAATACTTCCTAGAAAAGTAGTATTTTCCAGCACTTTGAAGACTATAGCAGAATCTGTATTAATAATAAAATAGGAGATTTATTGTGGCAAGAGGCTTTTGGAGACGAATGTGTCCTTAGAAGCATGAGGCATCACCCTCATCTAACAGAGGGCGAGGTCTTGGCAGAGCTGTCACTCAATTAAAGAAATCTTAAATGAATCTGATTAGTTGAAACTGATTAACAAGTGCAGTCCTGACCATGTCTGCTCACAATTAAATCCCAGAGTTTGGTATTTAGCCTACTCTTGGGAAAGCGGGGCTAGGAATGCAACCTAATTATGCATGTATGCATGCAGATTACAGAAATATCTGTTGATACAAGATTTCTGCTTTTATCACACTGTTTTATGTTTGTACTTTTGTAGGATGCTTTGATATTTTAAATATGCAGCAGTTTAGAAATGCTTTGCGTATATAGTAAGATCGGGGGCAGAAAGCACTGTGCATCATGGCAGGTGTGATCTTAAAAGACCGAACACTGAGATTATCTGCAAGAGCGCCTCTGGTCATTTTCCAAGTTGGTGAGGCTCATTTCACAACAAGGAACAAAGCCTTTGGTGTCATCAGGCAAGTCTTGTAGAACTCTCTGCCACTGGTGCTTCAACAGGCACCATCAGCCAGGCCTATATATGTAATTAAGAATACAGTCATACCTCGGGTTACAGACGCTTCAGGTTGTGTGTTTTGGGGTTGCGCACTGCGCCGAACCCGGAAGTACGGGAACGGGTTACTTCCGGGTTTCAGTGCTCGCGCATGAGCAGAAGTGCTAAGTCATGCTTTGCTCATGCGCAGAAGTGCCGAATCGCGCGTGCACAGACAGGGTGCTGCGGGTTGCGAACGATGCGGGTTGTGAACATGCCTTCCGCATGGATCACGTTTGCAACCCGAGCGTCCACTGTACCATATTACACACACACACACATACAGTGTTACCTCGGGTTAAGTACTTAATTCGTTCCGGAGGTCCGTTCTTAACCTGAAACTGTTCTTAACCTGAAGCACCACTTTACCTAATGGGGCTTCCCGCTGCTGCCGCGCCGCCGGAGCACGACGCCTGAAGCAAAGTTCTTAACCTGACGTACTATTTCTGGGTTAGCGGAGTCTGTAACCTGAAGCGTATGTAACCTGAAGCGTATGTAACCCGAGGTACCACTGTATATATATATACACACACAGGTATAGCCTGCTTTTCACTGCTAAAAGCAATTTCAATCACTAGAAGATATCAACTTTAGTCTCTATGTGTGTGAGAGAAAGAGGGAGATCCCAGATGACTCCCAAATTGTATTATTTGGGTACAGTATATCAAAGAAAGATCAGGAAAGGGCAATTCATTTACTTACAGTAGGCAGTTCAAATGGCCATAGCATAGACATGAATAAAGCTTCATCCAAAGAATTATGGGAACTGTCAAGAGTGCTGAGAGTTCTTAAGAGAACCCTATTCCCTTCAGAGAGCTACAATTTCCAGTGTTGTGAAGAGGGATTGAATGTTGAACGATGCTTGGGAATTATAGCTCGGTGAGGGGAATTTAGGGGTCCTCCTATCAACTCTCCGCACTCTTAACACACCATGACTCCCAGAATTCTTTGGGGGAAGCCATGACTGTTTAAATTGGCATTAAAATACTATAAATATATGGTGCTGATGCGGCCTAACACTGCTACCACCCTGGGAAGTTGCTGCAAATGAGTAATAAATAAAAGCCTTTGCAAATGAAGCCTTAACAAGCTCTGAGGTTCTCACACACCCTATGGGAAGATGTTGGGCGTTGCCACCTTCTTCACCCAAAAAGGGCAATGCAAACTAGATTTGTCCGATAAGAGATGCTCCTGCAATTCAAGGCGGTGCAAGAGTTCACATGTCCCGATTTTCCCTTCAAGGGGAGGAAGTAATGACTTGCATTGGCTAGGAGGAAAAGCAAGTCTGAGAGCCAGAAGCAAAAACAGGAATTATCTTAACGAGCCTTTTGAACTAGACAAAAGGAAACATTGCAGAATCGTTCCAGAAGGCAGTCGCTTTTCGCCTTCCCTAGGCTTGCTGCTATTTTTCTCTCCTTGTTTTAGGGGAGGAATTAAAAACCTTTTCACAGAGCTAATTAATTCTCCTCTCTACCCATTTTTATTTCAGACCTGCCTGGAACTGACTTTGCACGGGCAACAAAACAGTAGAGGATATACAATTCTGTGCCAAGTAGTATTTTCCAAATTCCATAGACCTAATGGTTTGTTGATGAGATGGCAGAATAGCAGTGTTCTGGACGCAGAGAATACTGGTCCTACGATAGATTGAACACAACTCCCTCTTACACACAGAAATATGGAAGATATGTGTTACAAAGGCACACTTTTCCAGACTACAGTGGATGCTCGGGTTGCGAACATGATCCATGCGGTAAGCATGTTCGCAACCCACAGCGCCACTTGTGCGCATGCATGGGTTGCAATTCGGCGCTTCTGCACATGTGCAAAGCGCCAAACCCCAGAAGTAACCCATTCTGGTACTTCCGGGTTCGGCGCAGTGCACAACCCGAAATTGCGCCACCTGAAGTGTCTGTAACCCGAGGTATGACTGTACCTTAAAACCTGCTCTCATCGCTAACCATTGAATATCAAAATAAAAAATTCCTTCCAGTAGCACCTTAAAGACCAACACAGTGTGTATCTGAAGAAGTGTGCATGCACACGAAAGCTCATACCAAGAACTAACTTAGTTGGTCTTTAAGGTGCTACTGGAAGGAATTTTTTTTACATTGAATATCATTTCCCCCTCCCCACCAAATGCAGAAAATGTTCACAGCTCAGGGGAGGGCCATAGCCCAGTGGCAGATCATCCACTTCCCATGCAAAAAACTCCTAGGCTCAGTCCTAGGCATCTCCAGGCAAGGTTGGGAAAGACCCCTGCCCAAATCCCAGAGAGCAGGTCTGTGTAGACAATACTAATATCGGTGGGCCAGTGGTATGACTTGGTAGGAGGCTGCTTCCTATGTTCCAGACACAGGCTTGGGTTCTCATAAAGACAAGGGCTGATGGCGGCATAGCTGTCAACCTTCCCTTTTTTGCGGGAAATTCCCTTATTCCAACCAGTGGCATAGCGTGGGGGGTGCAGGGGGGGCCGGCCGCACCGGGCGCAACATCTGGGGGTTAGGGTTAGGGGGCGCAAGTCCACGGGTTAGGGGGCGCAAATCCATGGGTTAGGGGGCGCAAATTACTTGCCTTGCCCCGGGTGCTGACAACCCACGCTACGCCACTGATTCCAACGCC
Source organism: Podarcis liolepis (assembly GCF_965112155.1). Classification (NCBI taxonomy): domain Eukaryota; kingdom Metazoa; phylum Chordata; class Lepidosauria; order Squamata; family Lacertidae; genus Podarcis; species Podarcis liolepis. The sequence continues at coordinate 119,762,712 of NC_139557.1, forward strand.
GTTTCCCGCTGCTATCCCGGATTGTTAGATATTCCGTAGACTGTCCGCAGGACAGGTGAGGCTGCTGATCTCTTATTTTCAAGGGTGCTGACCCTTATTTTCAAATCTGAAAGTTGACAGCTGTGGGTGGTGGGCGGGTGTGGGCGACTCCCTGGTCCTGAATGGGGTAACTGTGGCCCTGAAGGACCAGGTGCACAGCCTGGGAGTCATTTTGGACTCACAGCTGTCCATGGAGGTGCAGGTCAATTCTGTGTCCAGGGCAGCTGTCTACCAGCTCCATCTGGTACGCAGGCTGAGACCCTGTCTGTCAGAGGACTGTCTCGCCAGAGTGGTGCATGCTCTAGTTATCTCCCGCTTGAACTACTACAATGTGCTCTATGTGGGGCTACCTTTGAAGGTGACCTGGAAACTATAACTAATCCATAATGTGGCAGCCAGACTGGTGACTGGGAGTGGCTGCCAAGACCATATAACGTTGGTCCTGAAAGACCTACATTGGCTCCCAGTATGTTTCCGAGCACAATTCAAAGTGTTGGTGTTGACCTTTAAAGCCCTTAATGGCCTTTGGCCCAGTATACCTGAAGGAGCCTCTCCACCCACATTGTTCAACCCGGACACTGAGGTCCCATGCCGAGGGCCTTCTGGCGGTTCCCTCACTGCGAGGGATATATATATATATATAATGTATTATTATTAAATTTTGTTTTATGATTTCAAATAAACATTTTACATACATATCAGTGACTCTCCTTCTTCTCTTTCCATGGTTCATTTTGCATCTCTTCCATCCCCACATATTTTACAAAAACTATTCCAATTGGTTTGCCGTTATTACATCCATTAAAGATTACTTACACTGTTGAATTTGTCTTAATGTTGCCAGCATTTTGAGCTGTACACAGCTATTTTCCATATATTCAATAAACGTTTTCCAATCTTCTTTAAACATATGTTCTTCTTGCTCTCTTATTCTATATGTTAAGTCTGCAAGTTGTGGATATTCTGTCAATTTAAGTTGCCAATCTTCTTTAGTTGGGACCTCACTCACTTTCCATTTCTGGGCTAACAAAATGCAGGCCGCAGTTGTTGCATACCTAAATAAATAACCTTTTCTGACACCTGGGGATTTCAGTCCAGGTTACCCCCAACAGAAAGGACTCTAGGTTTTCTGAGAAAGTAATTTTAAACATTTTTTTTTCAATTCAATATGAATCATTTCCCAATACTATTTTATCTTTTTACATGACCTACCTTACTGACCTAGTCAGTTGTCACTTTTGAAGTGGGAGTCAGTAGGTCTACCAACTTCTTTATTTGCACAGACAAATTCTCTTTTGGGGATGGGGGAAGAAAGTTCAGCTTGAAACCAAGCCAGTATCATAAAGGAATGCCGCTGCAATTTCCCGACACAGATGCTTTGGGGCTTGCTCTTGCACCATCGCTGCATTTGTTTCGGTTACAGATAGGTAGCCGTGTTGGTCTGCCATAGTCAAAATAAAAAAATTCCTTCCAGTAGCACCTTAAAGACCAACTAAGTTAGTTCTTGGTATGAGCTTTCGTGTGCATGCACACTTCTTCAGATACACAAAACAAGAATCACAAAACAGATAAACCAGTAGGAGAACACTTCAATCTCCCAGGACATTCTATACAAGATCTCAAAGTAGCTGTTTTACTACAAAGGAATTTCAGAAATAGACTGGAAAGAGAAGCTGCTGAATTGCAACTCATTACCAAACTCAAAACCATGGAGAGACCTGGTCTGAACAGAGACATTGGATTCTTATCTCATTATACATGACTAAGCCATTTTTCACCTTCTCACCCCTTGCCTTTTCCTGTAAGACCTATTGCAGTCGTTAAGAGTCGTCAACAGGCTCATCTCAGCTATCTGCCAATCTCCCATTCCCACCACCCTTCTGAGTAATACCCCTCCCCACCTTCTCACTATATAGAAGGATCTGGCAACTTCTGTTTCAGTGTATCTGAAGAAGTGTGCATGCACACAAAAGCTCATACCAAGAACTAACTTAGTTGGTCTTTAAGGTGCTACTGGAAGGAATTTTTTTATTTTGCATTTGTTTCGATCACTTGCTTTTGTTTCTCCCATACTCCCTTCCACCAAGATGGAGAATTCTCTTTGGAAAAGACCACACTTCCGAGATGCTTACGCTCAGGAGCAAAAGCACAGGTGGTAGAGACAATGGGAAACAACACATCATGTACAGTATAGGTTCTACTGTGCAAAATACTAGAAACCGATAAGCCAAAATGAGTGAGCTGGAATGCTTGGTTTCAAGGGAGATTTTGGTGATATGAGTGTAACACAAACCTGGTGGAATGGAGAGACTTGGTGGGGTATGTTTATTTCCGGAAAGAGAAGCGCATGCTGAAGGTATATTGCTATGCAGGTCAAAGAGTACACAGTCCACCATGCTGTGCTGAACTTGATAGCACCGTATTCACCATACCCAATTGGTTCAGCATCTTGCATCAGGTCTTGGCCGCCACGTAAGATCAAGCCCAGGTTCGTTTTCCCTAATCTATCCCAAGGCACAGCTTCCTGATGTACCGTATTTTTCGCCCTATAGGACGCACTTTTCCCCCTCCAAAAATGAAGGGGAAATGTGTGTGCGTCCAATGGGGCGAATGCAGGCTTTCGCTGAAGCCTGGAGAGCGAGAGGCATCGGTGCGCACCGACCCCTCTCGCTCTCCAGGCTTCAGGAAGCTATCCGCAAGCCTTGCAAGCCCGGGGGAGTTCCTGCGGGCTCGCAAGGCTTGCGGGCAGCAGCCTGCAGCCCGGAGCACGGGGCACCCTCCGGAGGACGCCCTGTGCTTTGGGAAGGTGTCCACAAGCCTCCCGCGCCTGGCGGAAGGTCCTGCCGGGCTCGTGAGACTTGGGGCGGCAGCCTGCATCCCGAAGCACGGGGTGCCCTCCGGAGGACGCCCCGTGCTTCGGGAAGGTGTCTGCAAGCCTCCCGCGCCTGGCGGAAGGTCCTGTCGGGCGCGTGAGGCTTGGGGCGGCAGCCTGCATCCCAAAGCACAGGGTGCCCTCCGGAGGACACCCCGTGCTTCGGGAAGGTGTCCGCAAGCCTCCCGCGCCCGGTGGGAGGTCCTGCCGGGCGCGCGAGGCTTGGGGCGGCAGCCTGCATCCCGAAGCATGGGGTGCCCTCCGGAGGACGCCCTGTGTTTTGGGAAGGTGTCCGCAAGCCTCCCGCGCCTGGCGGAAGGTCCTGCCGGGCGTGCGAGGCTTGCAGGCAGCAGCCTGTTCTGGGGGCTGGGGTTGGGGGTGCACTGCTCTGGTTCGCCAGAAGCAGCTTAGTCATGCTGGCCACATGACCCGGAAGCTGTACGCCGGCTTCCTCGGCCAGTAAAGCGAGATGAGCACTGCAACCTCAGAGTCAGCCACGTCTGGACCTAATGGTCGGGGTCCCTTTACCTTTTACCCATGTACTATCCAAAACCAAAGGAGTGCATTGGTTGCCAATGATGTTGTTTTTTTGAGCTCTCCTACACCACTACTGAGTTCATGGTTGTACTGAGATTTGGAACCAGGGACTTCCTGATTCATAGCTCTTTCTCTCTTGCTCATAGCAGCTTGGGGAACATTTGTTGGGCTTAGGAGAGGACTCTGAGCATCATCTGCCCCCAATATTGGCTTTTGTTACCACCACCTTTCAGGGGTGCAGAGGCAGGAGCCAAAAGGCACCATTATTGAATGCCAGAGTCAGCACCTGGTATTCTGGATCCATTACTGTTGGGGGCAATATTACTAGGGTTGCCATATGTCTGGATTCCCCATTGATTTCCTTAAAAAGCACAATAGTGCTAGGAAAAAAAGCTCAACAACTTTCAGGGTGTCCTGGTTTTTAGTTTCTGAAATATGGCAACCCTACCTATACTTATGGCCTTGTTGATGTGAACAGCTTAGAGCAGGCATAGGCAAACTCGACCCTCCAGATTTTTTGGGACTACAATTCCCATCATCCCTGACCACTGGTCCTGTTAGCTAGGGATGGTGGGAGTAGTAGGCCAAAAACATCTGGAGGGCTGAGTTTGCCTATGCCTAGCTTAGAGACAGTTATGGCTGAAAAGGAGTATAAAAATACTGATCCAAATGGTTTCTCCCGGAAGGCAGGATATATTTAGAAAGTGTGGGGAGGGAGGGAGTGAATCTCCAGGAGTTGGTAACACAATGATCTAATCTGCATGCGTAAATCAGTTTGAGTGCGAATTCCTCACAAATTTCATAAAATAAATGACACTGGAAAGGCAGACAAGAAAGATACAAGTGTAGCAAAAAAAGTCTTTAAATATTTTAATTGAGATCATTTACGCTACACCCACAAATCTAAAAGCAAAGTTGATAGCTATTTTTCCACTGCAGCTTTCCTAAAACAGACGAATAAACTTCAACCCCTTCCCCACTCTCTTTTTAAAATTTATTTCCCTCTCTGACAAAAGGCCGTGTAACAGCGTTTCCAGATTCTGTACAGAAAACGGCAAACATTCTCCAGCATGCGAGCGCACGATTTTCCCCCAGATGCTCCCAGGTTTGGTTCGCTTGAAAAATGAAAACTCGGAAGCAGCAGAAGGCCCACATTTAGGAATGAGATGCAGTTACAACTTAGTTTGTAAATAGTTAACAGACACGGTGTGGTACAGTAGGCTACAGTGGTTCTACTCCGCTGCACAAAGATCTGCTAATATACTGGAGTTTTCCTGCTTTATAAAGAAAAGCACTGCTTTTTCTTTTTTTTCTTTTGCAAGGCTTAAGAAAGCATCAAGGCTCCAATATGACATTAAATATCAGAGATGGAGGAGACAATAAACAGTAGTGCACTTGAAAACAAGATTGCCACATTCAAGAAAACGCTCAGTCCCAAATACAATCAAACTGCAGCCCTCCCTGTAAAGGTGCAATGCCCACTACTGGATTCAACTCCCCAACGTGCAAAATCAAGTCATTTTTGGCAAACTGTGTACACACTTGTGGGGCTGTCCTTTGTGCCGCTGAAGGGCAGGGTCACTACATCCAGGCACCCCAAGCCGCACGGGAAACAGTCAAGCTTGGGTACAATCAGAAATGTTCAGCGTTCGATGCAAACAATCTACGACAAAAGTGTTTCCCTTTGGAAGGTCGACCATGGCTTCCTACATTCTACCTTTCTCAAGAGCATCCAACAAAATAATTAAGATATGGGAGACACTGGCTGGAGGTATGGGTAGCAGGGGCAGCTATAGGTTTCCGTCTGGCTCATGCTCTGGCAAGTAGGACTACTTAAAAGGCTTTGCGTTTTGAAGGTTGCACAAGCTCCCAAATTTAAGAGGAGGACTGGCACCAGGAGTTTGGGAAGCCTCGAGCAAAGCTTTCAGCAGGCATCCCTTTTCTCTGTTTTCACAGTAACTCACTAAGCCTATAACTCATATCATCCATGGACACAAGTGAAAAAGGTGCTTGGCTCCATCATTGCCCAAGTCTTTCCTTCTTCCCCGGTCCCAGGAACCCAATGTGAGACCTTGCCTTCCTCCTCTGCTATCCTGATCTTCCTCTGGCAAAGTACAGTTGGCGACGCAGTGAATTTGGTGAGTTCTCCATCAACATTCGGGTCTGGGCGCTTGTGCAACCTCACACAATTTCAAGCATTAGCCACACCAGCAGGGATGTATCCAGCTGATACAACCATAGCAAAGCAACGTGGGCCAAATTTAAAGCTCTCAAGCATTTCTGCTAAGCACATTAATTATTTGGGGGGGGGGGATTCTATGTCCAGCAAGGGCACATCACAATGCCAAGTACTTGAAAAGTAAGCAGATACCTAGGCCTCTTACTGTGGAACAGCAGAGGTTCAGAAGAATATGGATTGATCCAACGAGTTGTTTCCTAAACGCGTGCTAATTTCAAAAATCAAGGTAGCAGAGTCTTCTTGAATGCCAGGATGAAGCCGTAACTTCAAAACATTTAAAGAGGGGGACTCGACAAAGTGGAAATTGGGACAGGAACACATCTGCAACATGACGAGAATCTGACACCTATCAATCACAGCAAGCTCACCAATTTCTTCAGATGTAAGCATTCAAGGAGGGAGATGTACAGCTAGACAGTTAGGAATCAGACTACTCAAAAATAGCTTTTCTCTGTTTTCACAGTAACTCACTGAGCCCATAACTCATCAGAAATAGGTTGAAGATTTGGGGTGGCATTAAGCTATGCTTTACTCAAGAGCAGACCTATTGAAATTAATGGTCTTAACTTGGCTGTGCTCATTCATTTCAGTGGGCCTACTATGAGCAAACGTAGCTGAGTATCATTCTTGGTACAGTAGTGAACTTGAGAGAGAAAAATTATCAGTAGCATAATTTCATGTCACCCGTTGCAACAGCATCAAAGAAAGAAAGAAAGAAAATGCAGCATTACTGCTTTAACTGGGTGAAAAATAATCACTTCCAAAAACAAGTAGGCAAGCAGATTTTGGTGTCCTCACACCAATTTTCAACCAACACCTATGTATATATACAGAAAAATAAAAATGGGACAGGGGATTTACGACAGGTCCAATCATCAGGAATTGTGATTCTGTGAAGGCTTTTTGGAATACACCTGGAAGAATTCCCAACCATCTCCCAGGACTACAATTCCCAGAATTCTTTGTAGTGTAGAAATGCACTTGGAAAAGATGCCTTCAGGGGAGTCCCGGGCAATCCCAAGATCCTTTGCCCCAATGAAACTCACATGGGCGTCTAACAACTGGAATCAACATGATTAATGCTTCAGCTGGCAACATTCACCAAACAGTTTCAAAACCAAGCAAACAACATGAAATAATAAAAATAAAATAATAATAATAATATTACAGACTGTATGTACAACTCCCTTTAACGAGATACTTAAAAAAATTAAAAGCACCAAAAGATTAGCTGTTTTCAAACAGTGCAATCGAGATTAAGAACCATACAGTGCCAGCTTTCAAAGATTATGAACGAGCTTTTAAAAAATCCTTTAAGAATAAGCACGAAGAAGAAGAAGAAGAAGAAGAAGAAGAAGAAGAAGAAGAAGAAGAAGAAGAAGAAGAAGAACTATGTCAAAACCAGGCAAATTTGAGAAGGGACTGAAACTGAAACCAGTTCTGGAATTAGGTTTGATCTTTCTTAGGCCTCCAGAAACTGAACTGTGTCTGTAAGTAAAAGGCGAAAGATTTATACAATCTGAAGAAACCTGTGTCTATAAGGGCTTCCAATTCTCCTCCAGTTTATTGCCGAAAACTTAAAGAGACTGGGAACATAAGGATGCTCCATAGATTAGGGCTGAGTCACAGGAACCCCCATCCTTGGGGTGGGGATGTCTAACGGAAGAGAACACAAGCTGAAGCTAACAGCAAATGCACTCAAACTGAGCATCCTTTTACCCTGAGATTTTACTCTTTCCCCTGGAAAGCAAACTACTAACACGGCGCATTTTCAACCAGGTCTGTCCCTTTTACACTGCAATGTGATGCAAAGCCAAAGGAAGGTGTCTACAGGCCTGCTTGTCAAAGACTTGGAGGGTGCCCAGCAGCTCTGAGCTCCCCCCTGCGGCTTGGGGGAAGGTAGGACTGCCTTATCCTTGCACCAACCCAGATAAGAGAAATCCCTGCCTCTCCGCCCAGCGCTCTGTCCATGCCAAAAGACGTGGGATGGAGTGTTCATTGCAAGCACCGACAGGGGCTGTAGCTGGTTAGCCCAGGATGTGCTTGCCCTCTCCAAGAGGGACAGAAATGTGTGCTATTGGGAATGGCAATGACACCGTCCCTAAGGGCAGGGATTCCTCCCCCCCCCCACCAAGAGACAGAATGGGGGAGATATGCAAGTCAGGTAACAACTGTTGATTGCCTATTCCAGATTTAGAATACCCGCCCTCCCGGGCGGCGGCAAATTCTAAAGAGGAACAAGTTGTAACCTCTCCAGGAAACACTTTGCCAAGCTCAGTAAGCGACAGCAGAACCTGTATTTCAGCACCATAAAAATATTGGTTGGCAGTGAACCACCGGTTTCGCAAAAGCGCCTCGTGTCAGATCCAATCATCTTTTGCATCTGTTGGGGTGGGAGGGAAGCCCTGACAGCAAATGGCTGAGCTGATGCGGCGACATGTTCAGCTGCCCAGCAAACCTTTGGTGTCCTGGTTCTGTGAGGGAAGCGAGAGTTGTCAGTTTGGCTGGGACCCATGGCAAGAGGAGGCAACTATCCAGAGAGGGGGCTTGAGGAATTTCACATCGCTTCAGATGAGGAGGGGCCGTATGAGAGGAGGAGAGGTTTAAGAGATCGGGAGTCTGCAGGAAGTGGGGTGGAAGCAGGCCGTAAAAGCATTTCAATACTAGGAGGCAAAACAGCTGTATAGATGGTAGTCAGAAAAAAGCATCTAGGCCACAGCCACCTGAAAAGGGTGGCAAAGATTTTAAGCCACAGGAGCTATAATATATATAGATATATATATTCAAACCGCACAGCCAAAAAGCACAGCAATGTTCCCCAAAAGGCTTTGACTCACTCGAGGTTCCACAATAAGACGCGACGGCAGCGGCCACACCAAGCGTTAGTCACCCATTGCCAAAGGATGAGCAGGTGCAAAGACACACACAGCAGAGGAGATGGTTATCTGGAGATCCTGACTCCATGAGCAGGCCTTAGATCCACAGGATCAGAGAGGAGAGCTCAACCCACACCAAACTGACTGCACGTGCGAGCTAAGCTGAATACAGACGACCAGCTGGGAACGGCAAGCCTAGCAGATATTCAGAATCTATCCTATTCAGAGTCTATCCCAGACAGCAAACACAGGGGCTTCCCTGCTCAGTTTGGCTGGCTGGAATTCCGTTACTCCACTTGGAAGCTTTTGAATCCTGGGCTTCATGGCCCACAGAGCAAGTCTTAAGATTTCATGGCATTAGGATAAGGCTTTGCAAAGCACACTTGCCATCATGGCTTAACCTCCGTTTTCTTCCTATTAAATAACACAGGCAACAATCAAGTTCGGGAGATTATGGAGCTATGGTCTTGGCATGCTTCTTCCTACATGGGATGCCTGCTTGATCCTCAGAGCTGAGATCCTCACCAGCATTCACAAACCCTTTGTGTCCTCCAGAACTACAATTCCTAGGGGGTATGATGGGAGTCCAAAACATCCAGAGGGCACCAGGTTGGTGAAGGCTGGCTTGAGGCAGGTAGGTCAGCTGCTCCTGGGAGCAAGCGAGAGGACCATCAGTATGGATGTTTCCTCCGCAGCAGAAACATTCCCTGGGGGTTGTTCAGCTGCCCTGTCCCTTCGGAGCAAGGTTTCCTGCTTGCGCAACAGGAACCGCCCTCCTGGAGCCCTCCCAAAATCGAATCCCAAGGCTTGGGGGAACCCCTAGGAAAGAGTCAGGAGGCATGCGGGGGAGTTCTGCAACGTAAGCTGATATCCAAAGCTGCACTCGAGGAATGATTTGCTTAGCACCTATCCTGTAAGAATGTAAGAGCCTGATGGACCAGGTCAATGGCCCATCTAGTCCCACATCCTGTTCTCAGTGGCCACCCAGGGGCCCGTGGGAAGCAAGGAAGGAGGATTCTGAATGTCACTCGCTTTGGGAGAACAGCAGGAAAGGCTGTTAGCCTCACCTCCTACTTGGGGGCTTCCCAGAGGCATCAGGCTGCGAGGAAACAGGACGCTGGATGAGGTGGGTCTTTGGTCTTCTCCGCTCATGCGTTTATGAAAAGCTGGCAAGCCATTCTCACTTTCCACATGCAGGGCTTAAGAACAAACTCTTCCCCAAACACAATGGGCAACCTTCCAATAACACCGCCCCTCCCAATACCGTGAAGTGGTACAGTCCTTAAAGGGCTCTGCCATACACTTTATCTTGAACCCATTCAGCTATCCAAACTAAGATGTCAGGATGGTGTAGGAGGCACCCAAGGAAAGTGGTGGAAAGGAGTCCCTGCCTTTTGCGAGAGATCCTCTCCACGTTTACCGTCTGTGTGCCTCAACGCCAAGCACGGAAAGATGCTATTTGGATTTGGGATGAAGCTGAAGCGCGTTGTCTAGCCCAGGAACAAAATAAAAAACTAAAACCCATGTGCTTGGGAGAAGCAGGATAGACGCGTCATCAAGACAGCCTTTCTCAGGCCACGCAAAGAGCTCAAGACGCCCGCCAAGTCCTGAATGAATGAAACCTCTCTCAAGCCAAAAGACCAAAAGGCACCCCCTGCTGAATGCCACATGGGGGATGAGGTTCAGGAGCGGCTAGCGCTGACACTGGAACTGTACACACCATTTATTAGAGGTGGCAAGAGCTGCCGGGAGAGGACAGTCAGCTGAATTAAATCAAGAGTCTTCTCCTGTAAACAAAAGAGAAATGGCGCCATTCCAAAACAGGAGGGGGGAGGTGAGAGAGGGGGAGAAAATAGTGTCAAGTGAGGAACTGAGATGCAATAATAATAATAATAAAGACAACGGAGGGTGTGTGGAGGGGGAGGAATGTTCGACTCGACTGCACCAGAAAGGAGCTCGAGCGCATGCAAGTCTTGGAGGGTTTAGTGCTTTATAGTGTGTGGGGGCGACTTGCCCGACAGAGAAAGGGGGACAATCTGGCCCGCGGCAGGGAGCCTGGCGCAGCCTCAGGGGCTCTCCGGGACCCCGTCTTCCTGCGTGGTGTCGTCCGTCTCCAGCTCGGCCAGCTGCCGCCTCAGCAGGTTGACTTTCACCTGCAGCTCCTTATTGTACTTGATGATGTTGATCATTTCTTCGTAGGATTCATCCAGGAATTTGGACGACCGGTTCCAGCGGAGGAAGACACCTGGTGTGGGAGAGATTTATTTTTTTGTCTCAGACAAGTGAGAGATATGGAATAACACAAGAAATGGAACGTGCCGAAACGTTCGACTGTGAGCTTAAAAGTCTTTGTACTGTGTCTTGGGGCACAGGGGTGAGGGAATGGAAGCAACTGGAGGACACAAAAAATAGGTAAGATGTAGAAACAGCAATCTGGAAGACCAAAAGGGGGTAGTTTTTAAGATGAAGACCAAAACAAAAAAGGGAAAAAAGGTTGGAGACTATAGTAGGCTTAGTTTCCTGTATAGTGGTACTTCAGGTTACATACACTTCAGGTTACAGACCCAGAAATAGTACCTCGGGTTAAGAACTTTGCTTCAGGATGAGAACAGAAATCGTGTTCTGGCGGCGCTGTGGCAGCAGGAGGTCCCATTAGCTAAAGTGGTGCTTCAGGTTAAGAACAGTTTCAGATTAACAACGGACCTCCGGAACAAATTAAGTACTTAACCCAAAGTAACACTGTAAAACGGCTTCTGGTTTTTTAATAAATGTATATTTCAACATTTACATGCCTCCCTTCTGAGTGGCACTCTTTCACATGTCAATTTCTTTGAGTATACAACAGCAATACAGTGGTACCTCAGGTTAAGTACTTAATTCATTCCGGAGGTCCATACTTAACACTGAAACTGTTCTTAACCTGAAGCACCACTTTAGCTAATGGGGCCTCCTGCTGCTGCCGTGCCACCGGAGCACGATTTCTGTTCTCATCCTGAAGCAAAATTCTTAACCTGAAGCACTATTTCTGGGTTAGCGGAGTCTGCAACCTGAAGCGTATGTAACCTGAAGCGTATGTAACCCGAGGTACCACTGTACTTGGGAAAGTAATTTTATTTCAGGAGACCAGATTGCTACTGCTATTAACAAATGGCATTTAGTGATTTTTGTGTGTGCTTTAATGGATTGTGGCTTTTTTGATGTATTCTTCTTGACCAGTTTTTATCGTAAGCCACCTGTGCAAATGGTGATCTATAAATCCCCTTTCATCCACATTTCGCCATTAACAATAACCCTGTAAGGGTGAGAGACAGTGATTGGTGAAAGGTCACCCAGCGAACATTATGGCTGTTTGGGGATTTGAATTCGGGTCTCCCAGTCATAGCCTGAACACTCTAACCACAATGTCCTCCCAGGCACTTTATCTGTTCAAAATCCCCTTTGCACAGCTGGTTTTCCCGCTAGCAGAGGGTGAAAAGGTCATGCAACTTTTCTCTTGCAGTCCAAGAAAATAAAGGCCACGTAATCATTGAAACATGCTGTGCCCTGTTGCCAAACCTGTGATGAGAGGAGGAAATGGAGCAGAACCTCTGGTGGTGAACGTACGGGAATGTGACTCCAAGAGGAGGCAATCATTGAAGTGAGAAGCGCTTTGCACCTCTACACCGTTCAGAACAGAAGGCTGGGTGGGCATCTAATCCTGGCATCCAATGAATGCCCCTGGGTGGGCAAAGGCAGGCACACTAGTGCCCAGGGGCAGCATGCTGGCATCTTATTTATTTACATTTATTTATAAAAATATTTGTATACTACTGTGTCATTAAAAAAACCACATAATGGAGCAGTTTAAAGCAACAAAAGCGAACAATAAAACCATAAAAAGCTTAAAGTAGACATCAATGAACCGTTGTGTATTATTAACTGCCTGCATAGGCCTGGCAGGATAGATGAGTTTTAAGCAGGTGTTTAAAAGCAGGAACAGAAGGCACCTGCTGAATATCTAGTGGCAGAGAGTTCCAGAGGACTGGGCCGATGACACAAAAGACTTGGTTTCTCACTGTTGTCAAACGAGCCTCACCAACTCAGGGAATGACCAAAGGTAGATGTTTCTGTGATGATGCTAAGGCACGGGTGCCTGACTATGGCCAGGAATATCTTCCTTTCACAAAGAAAGGGGGCAGCTAGCACACCAGTCTAAGCAGGCAGAACTTGCTGCCAGCCACTGCCACCACCTGGGCATCCGCAAATTGCACCAGATCAAAGAACCTCTCTACGACCTACCTTCCCAGAGCTGCAGGCTCTGCGGTGCCACAGAAGGCCAGATGACCAGGCTGTTGGCCTCAAAGAGGGGGTTCTTGAATCTGTTGAGCTCTTCTGGCCGATTCACCCAGGACCACAGGGACATCGTCTTCTGGGGCAGCTTGAGCTTACACCTGGCAAAGAGACCAGCCGTCAGCCACATGTCTTTTGAGCATAAAAAACATCAACTCCCTTCACAGTACAACGTATCATCAGAGATCTACAACCTCTCCTGGACAATGACAGTTCTCTTTCTCAAGCTCTGGGAGGAAGACCTTTCATTGCCTACAGACAGCCACCCAATTTTAAACAACTCCTAACCCACAATAATACTACAACCAGACTTAACACGGACACTGGCACCAGAGCCTGCAATAAACCCAGATGCCAACTTTGCTGCCACATACACCCGGACAACACCATTACTGGTCCCAACAACATCACACATACCATCTCGGGACTATTTAATTGCTCATCGTCTAACATTGTGTATGCCATCAAATGCCAACAGTGTCCTTCAGCTCTCTATATTGGACAAACAGGCCAAACCTTACGCCAAAGAATAAACAGACATAAATCTGACATCAAGAATCACAAAACAGAGAAACCAGTAGGAGAACATTTCAATCTCCCAGGACATTCTATACAAGATCTCAAAGTAGCTGTTTTACTACAAAGGAATTTCAGAAATAGACTGGAAAGAGAAGCTGCTGAATTGCAACTCATTACCAAACTTAAAACCATGGAGAGACCTGGTCGGAACAAAGACATTGGATTCTTATCTCATTATACATGACTAAGCCATTTTTCACCTTCTCACCCCTTGCCTTTTCCTGTAAGACCTATTGCAGTCGTTAAGAGTCGTCAACAGGCTCATCTCAGCTATCTGCCAATCTCCCATTCCCACCACCCTTCTGAGTAATACCCCTCCCCACCTTCTCACTATATAGAAGGATCTGGCAACTTCTGTTTCAGTGTATCTGAAGAAGTGTGCATGCACACGAAAGCTCATACCAAGAACTAACTTAGTTGGTCTTTAAGGTGCTACTGGAAGGAATTTTTTTATTTTGACTATGGCAGACCAACACGGCTACCTATCTGTAACTGGTCCCTTCACTAAGTCAAGCCTGAGGGTTCAGAAAACATGGGAGTCACCTGCTTGTTGCCAAATCTTTCCTCTAATTTCTCTGCAAATTTGCAAACAACCTAGAGGAAGATGGATGTCTCACACACACAAGAGACCTTCATGCTGCCTTTGCCTTAATTCCCATGGAAACTAACAACTTCCCAGCATTATCTAACTGAGCAGCAGATGAGGTAGAGGCACAGAGAATCAAGGGGACACCAAGTGAAACTCTGGATACCAACCCTGACCCCGGGGAAACCAGTAGATCACGTGCTCCTGAATAAGCCAAAGGCAGGTGTGAAGGAACTCTTGCAGGGGCCAATGAAGAGCAAGCCAGTAAAGCCCGTTTTGTAAATGTAGAAATTTAGAAAATGCGCCTCTTTGCTACTCTGTGCAAATAAACGTGATGCTTCAGCAACACTGCCCAGTAACATGATGCACGGCTTCCCCCTTGTGGTGTGAAACTTAAGCGCATGTGGATTAGCAGGTTATTACACAGTTCAAGGTCACCTCTGAGATATAAACACGGAGGGTTTGCACAAAAATCCAGGCCCACACACTGCTATGATTATTTATTTCATTTGTATACCACTCGGCGGTTCACTACCTACTAGTCACCCGATATCCTACAAAGCAAAACTCGAAACTAGCTCAGAAGCTCATTTTTTTTAAAAAAAGGAAGATTACTGTATGTAAGCAATTGATTAATAAATCAGTGATGATCATAATTACAGTGGTACCTCGGGTTAAGCACTTAATTCGTTCCACAGGTCCGTTCTTAACCTGAAGCTATTCTTAACCTGAAGCACCACTTTAGCTAATGGGGCCTCCTGCTGCCGCCGCACCGCCACTGCACAATTTCTGTTCTCATCCTGAAGCAAAGTTCTTAACCCAAGGTACTATTTCTGGGTTAGCGGAGTCTGTAACCTGAAGCGTATGTAACCTGAAGCGTCTGTAACCCGAGGTACCACTGTATTGACTTATTGATTGCCTTTTATGCCACTGCCAAGAGGCTTGTAGATTCCTCATTATGCGCCTCATCCATATTGCACAGTTCAACTGAGACTGCCTAGACCCCTACATCCCTTTGTGTTTTCTCATCCATGATGCAGAGTGCAACTGAGACTGCCTAGGATGCCAACAGCCCTCCCTCTTTGCCTCAGGGAACCCCAGAAGCGAAAAGCTCACCTACCTTTCGCTTTCATTGTTGCCCAGGAAAGTGCCGAACTGGGAGGCATACGAATGCTCAAAGAGCATGATCAGGAAGTGGTAGTTGAACTCGAAGGAGCAAGGGAACTGGCGGAGGATCTGCCAGACGCAGTCCAGGAAGAGAAGGAAGACGGGGGCCTCCCACTTCTGCTTGCTGTTGGAGTAGGCGGACTGGGCACAGCGCTGCTGGAATGGGTGGCCGGCCTGCAGGGGCAAAAAAAATAAAAATAGAGAGAGGGTCTTCTGTTAGGCAGAGCAAAGGGCACAGCTAGGAAAGAGTTATTTTAAAAATCTGTAACATAGCAAGCCTGTTGTCTTTGTCCATAGAGTTTTCTTGGCAGGGATACTGGAGTGGCTTGCCGGTTCCTGCTCCAGGTGGATCACCTTTGGTCAAAACTCTCCACTATGACCTGTCTGTCTTGGGTGGCCCTGCATGGCGTAGCTCATAGCTTCTCTGAGTTATTCAAACAAAGGTGCATATAGTTAAAGCTATGGTTTTCCCAGTAGTGATGTATGGAAGTGAGAGCTGGACCATAAAGAAGGCTGATCGCCGAAGAATTGATGCTTTTGAATTCTGGTGCTGGAGGAGACTCTTGAGAGTCCCATGGACTGCAAGAAGATCAAACCTCTCCATTCTGAAGGAAATCAGCCCTGAGTGCAGGATCTGGAAGGACAGATCCTGAAGCTGAGGCTCCAATCCTTTGGCCACCTCATGAGAAGAGAAGACTCCCTGGAAAAAAAGACCCTGATGTTGGGAAAGATTGAGGGCACAAGGAGAAGGGGACGAAAGAGGACGAGATGGTGGGACAGTGTTCTCGAAGCTACCAGCATGAGTTTGACCAAACTGTGGGAGGCAGTGGAAGACAGGAGTGCCTGGCGTGCTCTGGTCCATGGGGTCACGAAGAGTCGGACACAACTAAACGACGACAACAACATGGCAAGCGTAAAAAACAAAGAATTCTGATGGAAAGAGGCACCGTATAGTAAGTCTTTTTGCTGGGCTGCAGAGAGGATATTCTATGCATAAGTAATGGGTTAAGTCCCACAAGGAGCTTACAATTTAAGTCCAGGGAGCAAACAGAGGCAAGGTATGGATTCATGAGTAACTGGAGGAAGAATGTGCATTTATTTCAATTGCAGGCTTATTTATAGTAGGATATGGGAACTAAGGGGTTATGTGATGGTTGATCCTTAAAGTGGCCACAGTCATTCTGCTAGAAATGCAAGGATTTCTGCTTCCATCATGGAACTTCTCCTCCCTCTCTCCCTGCACCCTCCACAGATCTGCTCTGCAGAACTGGGTGAACAACCAGAATAGATTTAAGAGGTGCATGTGTGGAAAGGAGTGGAGGAGTTTGATGCTGTGGCCAGAAGTCCTCCTGCTAGCAGAGCGACTTCGTTGGATATCACCCTTGATGGGAAAATGCCCCAGAAATGGAAATACCTGTAAGGTTTATTCAAAGTCATAAGGGATGGTGACAGCTAGGTGGAACCTCCAGAGCAAGAAGCAGTGTACCACATAATACCAACTACTGGGGATCAAACAGGAAGGGCTCTTAGTCCCTCCCCCTTTGTGAACTTCCCAGAGGAGCTGACAGCTGGAGCTACTTAAAGAGTGGAACTCGCTCCAGCTTGATGCAGTCATGACCAATAACTAGGATGGCTTTGGAAGAAGGATTAGGCAAATTCATGGATGTAATAATAATAATAATTTATTTTTTATACCCCGCCCATCTGGCTGGGTTTCCCCAGCCACTCTGGGTGGCTTCCAACCAAATACTAAAATACAATAACCTATTAAACATTAAAAGCTTCCCTGACATTCCCTTCAGATGTCTTCTAAAAGTTTGGTAGTTATTTTTCTATTTGACATCTGGTGGGAGGGCGTTCCACAGGGCGGTTGCCACTACCGAGAAGGCCCTCTGCCTGGTTCCCTGTAACTTGGCTTCTCGCAGTGAGGGAACCGCCAGAAGGCCCTCAGCACTGGACCTCAGTGTCTGGGCAGAACAATGGGGGTGGAGACGCTCCTTCAGGTATACTGAGACGAGGCCGTTTAGCTTGGAAACGTACTGGGAGCCAGTGTAGGTCTTTCAAGACCGGTGTTATATGGTCTCGGCGGCCACTCCCAGTCACCAGTCTAGCTGCCGCATTCTGGATTAGTTGTAGTTTCCGGGTCACCTTCAAAGGTAGCCCCACATAGAGCGCATTGCAGTAGTCCAAGCGGGAGATAACCAGAGCATGCACCACTCTGGGGAGACAGTCTGCGGGCAGATAGGGTCTCAGCCTGCGTACCAGATGGAGCTGATAAACAGCTGCCCTGGACACATAATTGACCTGCACCTCCATGGACAGCTGCGAGTCCAAAATGATTCCTAGGCTGCGCACCTGGTCCTTCAGGGGAACAGTTACCCCATTCAGGACCAGGGAGTCCCCCACACCTGCCTGCTGTTGACATTTCCATTCCACCTTAAGGAACAGGCATGAGATTGTTGCATGTCACATGTCTGTTTACATCCCAGCACAGCTTGCTGGGAACTTCCTTTTTTGTGTATTTTTTGCTTTTCTCTCTGAGACGACATGTTTCTTTGTTCTGATTTATGTTTAATAAATCTGTAGTTAATGTATGACTTCACAAGCCTCACGCTTATTCTGTGTGCGCAGCACACTCTGCTAATAGTGTGCCCTGGCTTCTGAAGTCCGGGTTGCTGATTTACGTCGGAGCACGGGCTGATGGATAGAGACGGCACAGCTGGGGCTTGTCAGCTGGCCTCCCGGCTCTCTGCATGTCGACAATGGCTACTAGCCACAATGGATGTGTTCTTCCTCCGTTGGGAGCAGTATGCCCCTGAATGCCAACTACTAGGAGTGCCAAGTGGTGAAGAGTCCTGCTGCATTCAGGTTTTCATCAGGGTGGCAATGGGACGCTGGACTAGCTGAACCTTTGATCTGATCCTGCTGTCGGGTTTTCTTGACAGTCTTCTGCAGTTAGCGCTTCCTGTCCATACACTAGTAGCTCCCCGCTGTGCCCCCCCCCCACGTCTTTTCAATTTATGAAGCAGGTCGTGCACTTGCTAGCTAAACGTGCGCTTATATGCATCCGAGTCGTTTCCCCTTACAAGCCTCTGTTTTGACAGATTAAAACTTCAACCCAGACGTGCATGGATGCGTCTCGTGCAGGTCGCTTAATGTTTTGTTACAAGGGGCAAAAAGCGAGGCGCTTCGAGCTGACTGCCGCGAGTCGGCAGTTGCTCGGAAAGGAGGGCCAGCGCAGGGATGCAGACCGTGGTTTTCCAGCCGGTGATTGTTTTGCAAGAAATGTCGCAGCACATCTCACCACGAGCGAATGCACCGGAGGGGTACAGTCAAGCACAAAGCTGCCAAGCGGGCAGGAGGGAGGTGACTGTGGCATGTTAAATTCAAAAGCCAGTAACTCTTCGGGATCAGGGGCTGGTTAAGAAAAAGGAAGCCCAGCGTGGGGATAAATGGACTCTTCCCCCAATTGTGGAGTCCCCAAAGGATCGGTGTTGACACTTGCGTCTTTTACCTTTCGCATAAATAATCTCTTGAGAGTCCCATGGACTGCAAGAAGATCAAACCTCTCCATTCTGAAGGAAATCAGCCCTGAGTGCTCACTGGAAGGACAGATCCTGAAGCTGAGGCTCCAATACTTTGGCCACCTCATGAGAAGAGAAGACTCCCTGGAAAAGACCCTGATGTTGGGAAAGATGGAGGGCACAAGGAGAAGGGGATGACAGAGGACGAGATGGTGGGACAGTGTTCTCAAAGCTACCAGCGTGAGTTTGACCAAACTGCAGGAGGCAGTGGAAGACAGGAGTGCCTGGCGTGCTCTGGTCCATGGGGTCACGAAGAGTCGGACATGAGTAAACGACTAAACAACAACATTCTGGGCTGTGTACTTCTTACTGTTGGCTCCTCACCGCATCCAGGAGCTAGCAATTCATCAGCTCTTACCTGCAGCCACTCCCTCTCAACCAGAGCTTCAAAACCGCGGATGGTCCTGCATCTGGGATCTAGGATGATCTGAGCCAGCGAGGTCACCTGTAGTGTTGAATCTGTGCCTTCAGTCCCATGGACCAGGACAGATGCTCCCTCCCTAGGAAAGAGCCAGAGGAACGTTGAAAAAGGGAGGCAAACATACTGAGCTGGCATAGGCATAGACAACATACTACAGGGGCGGAAACACTTTTTCAGCCTAAGGTCCTTGTTCTCTGGCAGGAAATCTTCTGGAGGCCAGAGGTGGGCAAGATCTTACCGGCTGTCCCAGAATAACAACCCCCAATGGTTGTTAGCCAAATTTATTGAGGAGACGTTTTGGTTTCTCAAGGGCTGTTGGCCACAATAGGTGGGCAGAGCCTCCACATTCCAGCGTACCTCTGGATATCAGTTTCTTCGAGAAAAACAACAGGAGCCGTAACCGCCAGCGAGTTTCCTGGAAAATTCTGCTATGAATGCAATAAGAGGACTAGATGGACCTTTGATCTGATCCAGCAGCAATCCTCTTCTTATGTTCTTTATTCACGTTCTAAACAAGCAAAGCTGTTTGGAGCGGCTCATTCCGTTAAACTGCAGTTCATCTCGAAAGCCCCAAACAAATTCAGACCTGAGGACTGGACGCCTTATACATCCCTGGCCAGCAACTGCACTCCTCAAACGGGGCACTGCTAAGCGTACGACATGCTCCCCATGTGCATTTTTAGAGTATGCACCAGAAATGGGGCTTTTAGTGTTGCATCTCCAGCCTTCTGGAATCAGTTGCAAACCTAAGTTAGACAACACCTAGCGTTTTGATATTCAGGCAACCACTGAAGCCCTTTTTTGTTTGAAAACGCTCTCCCCGAAGTGTGACCCAATCATTTTACGGAATAAAAATTTTGCAATTGTAGAAGCGTGTGGTTTTTTTACGTTTAATGGGCCTGCGACCTCCTGGATCTTATCTTACTGCATACCGCTTTGGTGACAGTGACGCTGCTTGTAAACCTGCAAAGAAATAAATAGATAACCGGAAGGTGGGTCCCACCTGTCGATGCACTGAGCAGCCAAGCAGGCAGTGGTCAGGATCTCCTTGATGTGAGTCAGCCAGTTGGAAGCCTCCAGTTTGCTAAGCCAGCGGTCCATGTTGTGCGACTGGTCATTGCAGGCCTCCACCAGCTTGATGAGGCTCTCTTGCAGAATGTTGTACCTGTGGGGAATGTTGTACCGGGTGAAGGAACAAGAATGACCACAATGAGCCTGCAGAGGGATCTGGTTGTCCCTGGAGGGCTGAAATGCCCCAGGGATCTCTGGCCTTCCTTGTTATAGCAAAACAGCTTTGGTTCGAGACCTGCTCCCTCTGACCTACAGGGCTGACATCAGATGGAGCAGAAAGAGCCCAGGGAATGACTCTGCGGCAGCTCTGCGTTTTCCAAGTACACCCTGATCTATACTACCTGGCTTTGGTCACTGGTCTACTAACTCCATCTTATCTACGCAATACCATCTTATCTACGCACTGAATTTACAGAAAGGAAGCAAGCAGGACAAGAGCTGGAGGCAGGCTTGGATAGCAGTGTGCAGAACAACGACAGCAATGCCACAGCTTATCCCCAAGTGGAGCTAACACTGAATTGTGCCATGGCATTGGCCAAAGCATGGCAAGACGCACAGCCTTGCTGTTTGTGTCTGGGAACTATGCTTACCTTTGATTCTGCGTGCGAATGCACATATATAATACACATCAGTGGTTTGTCTATTAGGACGAAAGGGGCGCTGCCCAACTAATCTCAGCCTGCCTTCTTATTGACAACAAGTCTAAGAGGGTGGAACTGCCTGGCAGCTTCCTCTTCCCCTGGCTCAGTGTTGCCTTTGCAGAACTGAGCCAGGGCTTTTTGGGTCGTGGCCCCGATCTGGTGGAATGCTCTGTCGCAAGAGACTAGGGCCCTGTGGGACTTGACATATTTCCGCAGGGCCTGCAAGACAGAGCTGTTCCACCAGGCCTTTGGCCAAGGCGCAGTCTGACCCCCTCCTTCTGTAATCCTCATAGCACTCTAGCCCAATGGTTGCCATTAATTTGATTTTGAATTGATTTTAGAATGAACTGATTTTAGAATGTATTTCAATTAATTAATTGTGATTTTATGCAAACTGTGTTATTTTTACTGTTGTGGAGTACTGTTACTCCACTACTTTGGCCACCTCATGAGAAGAGAAGACTCCCTGGAAAAGACCCTGATGTTGGGAAAGATGGAGGGCACAAGGAGAAGGGGACGGCAGAGGATGAGATGGTGGGACAGTGTTCTCGAAGCTACCAGCATGAGTTTGACCAAATTGCGGGAGGCAGTGCCTGGCATGCTCTGGTCCACGGGTAGCGAAGAATCGGACACGACTAAATGACTAAACAACAACAACAACAACGTTGACTTGGGGCTGGGGGGGTCAAAGACTTCACAAGAAAGGGGTGGTCAAGGAGGGATTTCGGGGAAGGAAGATGTGCAACGGCCTGGGCTTAGGATACCCTATTTGCAGACCCATTAGGTCTTTATAACGGAACGTTCGAAAAAGTATTTCATGGCAGTGAGAATGAACACCGTGACAATCTGTGGGGCTGAGCTTTGGCTAGGTTCACATTCACACCACACATGCAGACAAATTGGGGACTGGGCAGCAGACTCATCAACCTGACAACCTCAGCTACTAGTCCTCAAGGGGCTCCGCATAAGGGGGATTTATAAGGGACAGAATGCACGGCACCTCCCCTTGACTGGCAGAAGCTTGTATTACGCAAATACAAGCAGAAGCATGCAATTACACTTCATTTTATGTAACTGATACAAATCAGCAAAACAAAAAGGGCCTTTTCTGCGGTGGCTCCGTTTGTGGAATGCTCTCCCCAGGGAGGTTCAACTGGTGCCTTCCTTATACGCCTTTAGGCGCTAGGCAAGAACATTCCCATTCAGCCAGGCCTTTGGCTGACTGACGTCTGACGCCCTTTTAAATGTGTTTTGGAAGGGGGTGTGTGGAATTACTGGTTTGCTTTTGTTCTTATTTTTATTATGCATCTCGTCTTTTTTATATTGCAATTTTATGTTGTGCAACATCCTGAGGTCTACAAATGCAGTATACAGATTTAATAAATAAAAATAAAAATCATAGAATTTTGGCTTTTGTGGGTGACATCCCCCCCCTTAAGCCAATGGCCTGTGGTTTAGACAGAGACCACTGCATCCAGTCGACCCAGCACGTTCCATGGCTGAGCACGGGTTTGTAACTTCTGCCCGGAGGTCTAAAGCCACCTCCTCTCTCCTGCGTCCAGGGACTGGTCACAGGACATTTAATTGGTTATGAATTGGGACACTTAATGTCCTTTGATTGGATGCCCACAGGGCAGAAGGGGGAGATGGAGGAGAGGACAAGAAAGCAGAGCAGAAAGGATCTTAATTGAGAGAAGCAAACCTTGGTGAACTCAAGGTTTGTCAGCTGCAGCAGCAAGAAACAGGGGCAATGAACTGTAAGGCACGAAGGCTTACGGGGCAGGATTTAAAAGGAAGCTGACAGGATCCTCCAGTGGAAATGGATTTCGGAGCTCTCCTTTACTGGACACGCTTACTAGGATGAAACCAATTAAAAGAGGAGTCCACGAAGGTGCTTCTCCCAAAACTATAATCAAGAAAACCCCAAACCCAGACGGCTGTCAGCAATCCAAACACAAAAGAGGATAATTCTCTCCCCTCTACCCACACACTTGAGGAAACTTATCGGGGATAGTTCCTTTCTTTAAATAGAAAAGAAAATGTTGCAATTAAGCATGGGCAATCTTTTTAAAAAGATATAAACCAAGAATTGCGTAATTTCTATATGCACCCAGAATTTTATTAATTTTGCATTAGTTTTGTTTTATATTTTTCCTTCCTGTTTTTAATTTGCAAAACTGGTTTTTAAAATGCCCTCACTCATCTTCTCAAAGAGTGAAACTGCACCTCTGCACAAAATGTGATTTTATTTAGAAATAATTTATCTTCTATACTTTTAGAAATATTATTACTTCACAAGTGAAGAACCTGGCATCAACTTTTCAGAATCTAAAAATTCCTGCTGGGAGGCTAAGGGCAGTGTTTGCAAACAAAAAATATACAGAAATAACCAGATCTGCAGTGCTAGATTAACTCTTCCAAAATCAACCGAAACAAAACTAGTACAGTCAAACCTTGGCTGTTGAACGTAATCCGTTCCGGAAGACCATTCGACTTCCGAAACGTTCAACAACTGAGGTGTGGCTTCCGATTGGTTGCAAGAGCTTCTTGCACTCAAGCAAAAGCTGTGTTGGACGTTCGAGTTCCAAGGAACATTCGAAAACCGGAGCAATTACTTCTGGGTTTTCGGCGTTCGGGAACCGAAATGTCTGAAAACAGAGCTGTTCGAGAACCAAGGTTTGACTGTATGAGGGGTTTTTTACATAAGCCAGTCATTCTGAAGCCCGTGCAAGAATATTCATATTTCTTGGGGCCATGGGAATCCAGTAATGAAGAGGCCCCTGTTACTTTCTATTTTGTGCAGAGCTTCCCTCAACCACTATCTGAAACCCTGCAAAACCACCCTCTGGTTCTAAGGACTGGAAGCTTGATTTAAGCAAAAACGAGAGGCCAAGCTCTCAGTGTGCCATACTAACAAAGTGGGTTTTGTTTCTGTTTTTTTTTAAAAAAACAATTCCACACCACAGTGCAATCAGGCAATGTACAATCAGGCAGCTGAAGTTGCCTAGGCACCACACTGCCTGTCAATTTACAATAAATTTGAAGCCAGTCAAATAAGAGACATCAGACGCAATCCTTTGGGAAGGAGGTTCACATGGAATGCTGCCATGATTCTTTTGGTGCCCAGTGGATCTGCACTTTCAGATTTTGTACTCTCAGCTACCTCGAACAGAGAAATAAATGTGTTTGCGATATCATCACAGGCTGCTTTACGAACTCGGTAGACCACAGAGACAACCCACTCTGGTTGAGTTCACTGGCCCTGTGCAAGCATTGGACTGTAAAATATCCCACCTTAAAATTTTGCTACCCCAGCCTTCCTCCAAAGAGCTCAGAGTGGAGTGCACACATACACCACCTTTGAATCTCCTTAAGCCTCATGCAGTGATTCTAAAGGCAGGCATAGGCAAACTCGGCCCTCCAGATCATTTAGGACTACAACTCCCATGATCCCTAGCTAACAGGACCGGTGGTCAGGGATGATGGGAATTGTAGTCCCAAAAACATCTGGAGGCCCAAGTTTGCCTATGCCTGTTCTAAGGGATGCGGGTGGTGCTGTGTCTAAACCACTGAGCCTCTTGGGCTTGCCGATCAGAAGGTGGGCGGTTCGAATCCCCACAACGGGGTGAGCTCTGTCCCAGCTCCTGCCAACCTAGCAATTTAAAAGCACACCAGTGCAAGTAGATAAATAGGTAAATAGCGGGAAGGTAAATGGCATTTCTGTGCGCTCTGGTTTCTGTCATGGTGTTCCATTGCGCCAGAAGCGGTACAGTCCTGCTGGCCACATGACCCGGAAAGCTATCTGTGGTCAAACGCCAGCTCCCTCAGCCTGAAAGCGAGATGAGCGCCACAACCCCATAGTCACCTTTGACTGGACTTAACCATCCAGGCATCCTTTACCTTTAGCTTTAACCTGCAGTGATTCTGCAATGGGCTCCAGGTCTGTAGGAGAATTTCTCCTGCAAGTTCCAAAGAAATCAGAAGCCAGCTCTGTGGTAACTCAGAGCAGGACTTTCTGTGTGGAATAGCATTCCTGTTGAGATACAGCACACACCCACTGTCTGCACTTTCTGGAAATGACTAGAGACATTTTTGTTCCAACAGGCCTTCCAAGAAGGCAAGTTCCCATAAGAGATATCTGAGTAGATACAAATATCTGTGAGGGGAGGATGCTTGAACTAGATAAACCATTGACCTGATTCTTATGTTTACCATCTGGGAGGCCACAGGCTCCCCACCCCTGTCTTAGAGCTTAGCAACAACCTCACAAGGTCCTTCATACTATGCCTCACTCATCAACTGACCTCTCAATGGACTTGTGGATCCTTCGCCACTGGGGATAGTGGGCTTCCTGCTCAAAGCCTCCCCCTTTGGCCCGGGCTTGCTGAGCGATGCTCAGAGAGCGTGTGTCAATGATGTAGCCCCGCTTGCCGGCTCTCAGCGTGGCGTTGATCAGCTTCTCGTCCTCCTTGCAGCGCCTCCCATTGGTACCGGTGAGCGGCTGGCTGCTGCGCATCATCACCTAGGAAGGGCAAATGGTTTCGAGTGAGCAGGCCACGCCTCAGCTGAGTCTTCCACTGGCCCACAGATCTGACACCTCACTTGAAGAAGAACGTCCGCTTGGCCCAAAACCAAAATGGGTGTCAGGAATCCTTGGCATGGGAAAGCAAGGATTTCCATTTACCTTGCCAACCCATCTGCTTGGCAGAAGTTATTCTGCAAACGTGCGCCCCATCTCCCCTGAACACAAAGGTAGCAGGATGAAAGTTGGCATGCACACTCAGGGCGCAATTTTAGGTCAAAATGCCAAAAATGTAGCGCAACCTACACACTCGTTTTCAAAGGGATGGGGAAGGAGGATTTAATATTTGCCCTCAAGGTCAAGATCTGAGAAAATGCACATCCAGGAAACAAGTATATGTTTGCAGTTGAAACTCAACCACCTTGACCAACTCACCATCCCATTTTTCTTATGGTAATAGCTGAGGACCGGGAAGCGCCCACCATGGCGGAAGGTGGAAACTTTCCAGAGGGATTCATCGTCAATTGATTTGGGGACAGTGACGATGGGCGGGTAAGAGGGGCAGACGGAGAAATCTTTGTTGATGTAGCTCAACCGCCATTCGTTTGTCTGGAGGGGAGAAAAATCATGGTTAACTAAGGGTGAAGGTAATGTAATAGGATTTCCAGAGGTTGGGGATCAGAAATAGTAGTAAACTACTGTGGCTTTAAGCCATCAGATTTCAGGAGCAGACAAAAGTCCCCAAGGATGCTCAGCCAGCTAAGAGCAGCCTCTTTGCAACACGGTTTCCCTGACTCATTTTTCCTCCTAATCGTGCCACATACCCACCCACTTAGCTGCCTCTTCAAGAGACATCTTGTCGATTGGCCTTCCCCGCCTCTCAGCGCTGCTACATAATTTAGCACCCTACAAGGCAGCCACTTTACAGAGCTTTAAACAAAGCTGGTGTGTAAAATCAGACACACACGGGCAGGGAGGAGACTGGCAGATTCTGCAATCCCACAAGTGCAGAGGTCAATGCCAAACACAAGCTGTATTTATTTAATCCAGGGCTGGGGAAGCTTTTCCAGCCTGAGGGCGTGAGAAGTCTTACAAGGCTGCAACAAAAAACACTGTGTGCACTTCAGTTACAAATGCCAGAAGGGGAGAGAGGCGGGTGGAGTTTTCACTGTGCACCTCATGAGCCGAATGGTCTTCCCCAGGGTTGGTAGGAAGTGATTTCCCCTCAAAATGGTAGTGCTCATTCCATGGAGAACCATGTCCCCTCCCCATTCCCACTACAAGTTCCCATTTTATGCAAGTTCCCTCTCCCTAAGCGGCGCAGCAGGAGAGGCATTGCTCCAAGAACAGGGACTTACAACTGAACTGAGAAGCTCAAATTCCCGTTCCGGCAAGAAGGAGTGCCAGCCATCCTCAATGACTTCAAACATGGGCCGGTAAAAGAAAGGATACATCAGGGTGATGGAATCCAAGGTGGACAGTGCCTGCGGGACAGAAAACACAGATATGCAGAGACATAATTTTATTGAACGATCCTGAAGGTTCAGTGGGTCTCGGCCCCTTAGATGCATTTTGCTTCCACAGCAGCTGTTTATTATTTATTTAAAGCATCTGTACGACGCTCTTCGGCCAAAAAGGCTCCCAGATGCATACAATCACATAAAACAAGACAGGTGGGTGTTGGTTTAAAGGCAAAGGGACCCCTGACCATTAGGTCCAGTTATGGTTGACTCTGGGGTTACGGCGCTCATCTCACTTTATTGGCCGAGAGAGCTGGCATACAGCTTCCGGGTCATGTGGCCAGCATGACTAAGACGCTTCTGGTGAACCAGAGCAGCGCATGGAAACGCCGTTTACCTTCCCGCTGGAGCGGTACCTATTTATCTACTTGCACTTTGACATGCTTTCGAACTGCTAGGTTTGCAGGAGCTGGGACCGAGCAACGGGAGCTCACCCCGTCGCGGGGATCTGAACTGCTGACCTTCTGATGGCAAGTCCTAGGCTCTGTGGTTTAATCCACGTAGGCTTACAAGCAGAGAAAAAGCACGGCACACAAGAGGAAAGGGCCAAGGAGGGAAGAGGAAAACCAGAATCAAAACTCGGGCATCAATTTCTAAACAGTTGTTCTTATGACTAGGGGAAGGAGCTGCACAGCGAAGCTGGGCTTTTGGCAAAGGGGTAAGCTTGGCTTCCGATCTCTCCCCCTAAGGCAATCTGCTGGAAAGGCTGCGGGGATGGGAGGCCTGATGGAACTGGCTACATGCAGGCTATCCCAGTACATGGTGCACAGGGTATAGGAAAGAACAGGTCTGCCCTTTGCCACTTTTCTTTTGCTTGGTTACTAGAAGTGCCTACCATATCCTAGTTATGGACACCACATCACCTTACAATATCCTGCATTCAGAATGTCACAGAGAAATGTAGTAGCTGGGAGTGGTGCAGCCATCACGAGTAGGAGGTGCACAGAGAATGAAGCTGCACCTTAGAGCAGCCCAGTCTGAATAATGGGGATTACGGGAGGTGTGTTACATCCTGAACACTTATGAAGCCCTCCTCCTCCTCCTTCCGCTGGTCCGCACTTGAGTTTCTTTGCCCAGCCAGACTGACTTTTCCTCTTGCCTTCCTGATGCTTCGCCGTTTATCAACATTCCACTGATGACAGCTTTCCCCTTAGAGCAGTCTTTCTCAACCTGTGGGTCCCCAGATGTTGTTGAACTACAACTCCCATCACCCCTAGCTAGCAAGGCCAGAGCTCAGGGATGATGGGAGTTGTAGTCCAACAACATCGGGGGACCCACAGGTTGAGAACTGCTGCCTTAGAGGAATGTTCGCAAACATTCCATGACATCACAGCAGCTCAGCCAATGACTAAGGCTGCAGGTGAGAGTGAGGTTTCGGCCCATCACAGCTACCCTTCGAGATGGGGGACTGTATCTGTGAATATGGAATGAGATGATCCCCGCGTTTTGATAAGCAAACAGAACATCTCCCAACTCTTCAGATATATGCTATTTTTACACACACATCCTTGCACTTTTATTTCTTGATTCCCACTGTTCTTATGGAACTGAGCACCACCTTAGCCTCTGACTCCTGAAAAACCGGGTCAGGTTTTTGCCATGTTCTCTCAACTTCTGCGGATCAGCTTACCTCAATGGAGCCGGCTATGTTCAAAGACTCCTCCATGCCGGGGATGTCAAGCTGGATAATCCGCAGGTCTTTGCATTTGATGATGATGGTGCCGATGGTGCCAACAAAACTGCAGCAACACAAAAGGCAGGTGCATTTAAGATGAGGGTGCAAGGATGCTCTGCAGGGATGCTCTGCAAGCCTGCAAAGGCAGCCGCTTACAGCGAACCCGCTGCATTCAACAGCGAGCAGCGCAACCAACAAGAGATTATAACCCATCACAATGTAGCTGCTAACACGCCCTTCGTTTAATGCGCAGAAGTAGCTGGTTTGAAAAATGGTAAGAACAGAACTGCAAGTGATCTTAGCAAGGGGTGGGATGTGATTCGTAAAGGAGAATTGTCAAGTGGGAAGGGGGTTGCTTAGCTTTTCCCACACCTGCTGGTTCGCTCCTGCAAGTATTCCACCCACCACTGCCCAAAACATTAAACATTCTGTAACCTGCTTAGAGGTTTTTACAATTAAGTGGTATGCAAATTAAATAAATATGAAGCTCCATCCTTCGCCTCTGCAGAGCCTGCCTACGTGTCTCTTTGGTTCCTTCACTTACCTAAGACATAGATTTCCCTCCCAAACCATGAGGGCTAGGAGCTTGGTATTATAATTTGACGGTGGTGCAGAAAGGAGAGAGACTGCAGTGACACAGGACTCTGCAGGACATGCACAGAAGAGCCCTTGCTTATATAGAAAACTGGAATGAGGAGGACTCCGATCCCGTCAGTGTGAAGCATTAGAAGCAGAGAAAGTGAAGTGGGCTTAAAAAGAGGAAAGCGGATCACAGTTGTGATCAGGTTAAGCTCAATCAAGCAACCAGCAAGGATTAGGGAGAGTCAGACATGCAGGGCCAGACATAAAAGATCAGGGTTTCCATGGCGAGGGACTGCTAAGTCATTGGCGCAGACGCACCAAATTAGCAGGAGTGGATGAGGTCAGCCAGGGATTTGTGGGTTACATTATGCACTGTCAGGTCTAAACAATCCTTTGGTCTAACGCAAGGATTCTTAAAACTTTTGACCCTATACTGCATGTAGCACACATGCTTCCTCAATAGGAAACAGTTTCCCCACTCAGGAGGAGGATGCTCAGTATCATCTGCCTTATATGAAGAAGGTCCTGGGTATCTCCACGTAAGGCCTTCCTGAAACCCTGGAGAGCTGCTACCAGCCAGTGTGGACAATATTGAGCTAAATGGGCCAAAGGTTCAATTCAGTAAAAGGCAGCTTTCTCCCTTCCTGCAAACAGCTGAGCCTCTCTCTGTTGCTTCAGGCATCTTATCAGGGAGGAAACCTGATAACAAGGGGAGTGTTGTGTTTACACTGGCAGTTTTTTTGCTTATTTCCTGCAGAACATGTGTTAATACTACAAAACCCAGCAACGATTTACTGATATTCTAGCCAAGCTTGAGTAACAGGAAGGGTGTTTGTCTTCCACCTCTTTCCAGTTATTTACCCAGAGGCAACTAAGACAGGTACACAAAGTGACATCTGTAGCCGCTGAACAGTTTGGGGGGGGGAGCGGAATTGGAAGGGACCACGAGGGTCATCTAATCCAACCCCTTGTAAGGCAGGAATCTTTTTGTCCAACGTGGGGCTGAAACCTACAACCCTGAGATTAAGAGTCTTGTGATCTAATTAATAAAAATACAAAATACAAAAGAGACACCCATGGCAGGGACCTGGTTATCCAGCTGGGAACGCCTATTGGAACAAATACGTCTTCTGTGGTTTCCAGAAGGTTCAGACAGCAAGCGCCTGTCGTATCTCAGCAGGAATGCTCTTCCACAGGGGCCCATGGGAGGTGTATTCCAGTTACCTTATGACTTTTACAGCATGCATTTTGATTTACTGAAAACTGCTGTCTTTGGGGAGGTGTGAGAAGGAAACGCAACGAGTGGTACATAAATAATGTTCTTTTTAAAACCTTTTCTAGGGAAATACGTACAGTTCAAACCCAGGCCACATCCCCAAAACACACTGCTCCCCTCCCAGGACTACAATTGCCACAGTGGGAATCCCTCTTCCCAGGGAACGCTGGGAATGTAACTCTGTGATGGGGATAAAGGTGTCCCTGAACAACTCTTGACAACCTGAACAAACTACAGCTCCCAGAATTCTCCCAGAGTTCACCAGTGGCAGCTACACTGGTGACTGGGAGTGGCCGCAGAGACCACATAACACCGGTCCTAAAAGACCTACATTGGCTCCCAGTACGTTTCCGAGCACAATTCAAAGTGTTGGTGCTGATCTTTAAAGCCCTAAACGGCCTTGGTCCAGTATATCTGAAGGAGCGTCTCCACCCCCATCGTTCTACCCGGACACTGAGGTCC
Organism: Podarcis liolepis; assembly: GCF_965112155.1. Taxonomy (NCBI): domain Eukaryota; kingdom Metazoa; phylum Chordata; class Lepidosauria; order Squamata; family Lacertidae; genus Podarcis; species Podarcis liolepis. The sequence continues at coordinate 119,793,690 of NC_139557.1, forward strand.
AGCGCCAAGGGCCTTCTGGTGGTTCCCTCACTGCGAGAAGCCACGTTACAGGGAACCAGGCAGAGGGCCTTCTCGGTAGTGGCGCCTTCCCTGTGGAACGCCCTCCCTCCAGATGTCAAAGAGAACAACAACTACCAGACTTTTAGAAGACATCTGAAGGCAGCCCTGTTTAGGGAAGCTTTTAATGTTTGATGTATTATAGTATTTTAATATTTTTTTGGAAGCCGCCCAGAGTGGCTGGGGAAGCCCAGCCAGATGGGCAGGGTGTAAATAATAAATTATTATTATTATTATTATTATTATTATTATTATTATTATTATTATTATGAATGCAGAGCAGATGCACTACTCCCTGAGCTACTGCCCCTCTCTGTCTTCAGCCAGGCCACACAACCCCATAGAAGTGACAAGCCAGCCACTATGGGACGTTAACGCCCTTCCAAGTAATCCGGTGAACTGCCAAACGGCCCTGGTAATATTTTTAAATAGATCAACCAGCCGCTGCTGCCCTTACAAGGAGAAGCTCCGCTGCGCCAGTTCCCCATTTACTCGCATTCAAGGAAATTGCAAAAGAGCCTGGCAGGAGGGCAAGCAGGTTAATTGTCCCATTTCAACACTGTTCCAAACTGCTTGCTGCTCTTTAGTTCGGAAGAAAAGAACGCGTGCCAGAGAGTAGGATGCGAGAACAAAAATGAAGGCTCCGCAGATTGCAGCTCGTCTTTCTCTACCAGGCTACCGGGAGAAAAGCAACACCGAACCCTTGCAAGCAAATTGCCTCTTGCTCGCTCGGGATTTTGAAAACGGCAGGGGAGAAGTCATGAAGACAAAGGCGGAGGAGGGACCCAAACCGTATAAACTTCAATGCCTTTCCCAAAGTACGGTCCCACCCACCCGCATCTAGCTTACAGCCTCATTCTGAGTAGCAGTGGGCTCAGGACAAACAAAAGGAAGGTATTTCTTCTGCAAAATTACCTTACGGCAGGGGTTGCTAATGTGGTGCCCGTGGGTGCAATGATACCCCTTGCAGGCTTCTCCTGATGCCCACAAAGCCTCTGACCTCCCCCCGGCACTGCCACTTGCCGCCCCTATTGGCCATGAGATGGTGAGGGGTGGTCACCCCTGCCTCCTCTGGAAAGTCCCTACAGTTGAACTAGGAAGTTGGAAGACTGACGCTCTTCCCCACTTCCTCTTATGCGCTTCTCAAGGCTCAGATTAATTCTACTTGATCCGACTTTTATCCAGATCCCTTGGAAAGTGAAGTGTGTCCACACGCACGTTCTGTCTGTCTCTCCTTTGGGGGTGGGAATTAATCTGAGGCAGGGGAAGAATTAAGCTACAAGAAGTATGGTGCCTAAGGCACCCACTTAAAAATCCAAAGGCGCTCACTTAAAAATCCCAATGTGCCCACGAGCCTTACGGAAACGGTGTTTGAAAGAAAGATCAAGCACATTCATGGAGGTCAATTAGGTCTCCTTGTGCCTACAAGTTAAGGGAGCTAAGTAGAGCCTCCATGCTCAGGGGCAGTATACCACGAAGTAACAGGAGTGGGGCAATGCAAACAGACAGGCCCACTGCCTTCAAGCCCTACTTGTGGGCTCCCTGTGGGCAATTGGCCAGCTGCTCCAGGAAGCAAGTTGCTGAACTAGATGCACCTTGTAGTCTGACCCAGCAGTTTAGATATGATGATTAATCCCCAGAGGCCTGCCCTCCAGGGTGCAAATATAAAAACTGACAGCCATAAAGCAAAATTCAGTTGAGTGTGAGCAGACCTTTCCCTTGTTTAAAGGCAGAGGCTGAGTCTTTCTCAGAATCGTGAACTGTAGCAGAGGTGGGGCACCTGTGGCCTTCCAGACAACAATGCAGGACTACAATTCCCATCATCCCTCAACATCGGCTGTGCTGGCTGGGGCAGATGGGAGTTGGGAGTCCAACAACATCTGAAGGGTAGCAGCTTCCCCACTCCTAACCAGCGGGAAAAGTCAAAAGGATAAAACCAATCCTTAGCTAATCTGACTAGGGCAAAAGTTCTTCCTGACCACAAATGGGGGGAAAAATCCAGTTCTGAGGCATATGCGTTGGCAGGGCAGGGCATCCGCCCACTCAGTTAAGGGAAATATTACAAGCATGCCAAGTCATGCCATCAATCATTCTTGCAGAAGGTCTGCAGCTCAGTGGTAGTGCATCTGTTCTGCACACAGAATGTGCCAGCCTCAATCCCTGGCATCTCGATAGGGCTGAAAGGCTGCCCTTTCAAAATCCAGGAGAGCCACTGCCCGTCAACGTACACAATACGGAGCTAGATGGACCAGTGGTCCGACTCTGTACTAGACAGCTTTCTATGTTCCTTAGGCCAGGATAGCTCAGTTGGTTAGAGCATGGTTCTGATAATGCCAAGGTCACAGGTTCAATCCCCATACAGGACATATTCCTGTATTGCTAGGGGTTAGATGAGATGAGTTTTCCCAGTAGTGATGTATGGAAGTGAGAGCTGGACCATAAAGAAAGCTGATCGCCGAAGAATTGATGCTTTTGAATTCTGGTGCTGGAGGAGACTCTTGAGAGTCCCATGGACTGCAAGAAGATCAAACCTCTCCATTCTCAAGGAAATCAGCCCTGAGTGTTCAATGGAAGGACAGATCGTGAAGCTGAGGCTCCAATACTCTGGCCACCTCAGGAGAAGAGAAGACTCCCTGGAAAAGACCCTGATGTTGGGAAAGATGGAGGGCATAAGGAGAAGGGGACGACAGAGGACGAGATGGTGGGACAGTGATCTCGAAACTACCAGCATGAGTGTGACCAAACTGCGGGAGGCAGTGGAAGACAGAAGTGCCTGGCGTGCTCTGGTCCATGGGGTCACAAAGAGTCGGACATGACTAAATGACTAAACAACAACAACAAAGATGAGATGATCCCCTATAATTCTATGATTCCATCCTTGGTTAAGACCCAGCACAAAACCAGGCATGTTTACACCCACGTTCATTTCCATGGGATAGCAGGACACTGGCATGTAACCACTGTCGCTGTCCAATAAGATCTGTACATTCCTTATGTCTAAATGTCAGCTCAGTAATACTTAGGTCAGGGGTCTGCAACCTTTAAGACAAAAAGAGCCACTTGGACCCGTTTTCGAAGAAAAAAACAACTGAGAGCCGCAAAACCATTGCGACATTTAAAACAAATATATCTCCGGAGCCGCGATCTGACAGCGGGCGGGAAGGTGACGTCAGGACGGTGTGTGACTAACGCACGCACCACCCCCATGCGACGTCACAGCCAGTACAGCGCCCGCCACAGTGGGGAGTGTTGGGGCGCACAGTGCGCCTCCTCCCCTCGCTAGTATCCGCCCCGGAGCCGCGGCAAAGGTGTAAAAGAGCAACATGCGGCTCCGGAGCCGCGGGTTGCAGACCCCTGACTTAGGTGGTCAGCCCCGGCAACCCCTCCTCCTTCAGTAAAATGGAGAATAATTAAACTGGGTTGCTTGGAATGGTGTTGAGTACATAGATACATTTCTTCAGTGTTCTGTAAAAAATGATTATCCCAGCAAACAGTGTTGAAGGCAACAGAAAAAGAAAATATACATAATAGGGGGGAAAAACAAGGCAGGCTGGAACACATTAATAAAACTTTACAACGGCCATAAAAAACAGCTTATGAGACTGGAGACCTGTCTGAATAATCGAACCAGCAGAAGGTAATTATAGAGCAGAAATGGGCTAGTGAGATGATGGGCTCACCTTCACTAGAGGTACCTAAGCAGTGGCTGCCTAGGACAGTCTAGCCCTAGAATTCCTGCAAAAAGGAGGATTGCCTGCAGGAACCCTAAAAAACTGATTCTATGAGGAGTTGGCAAGCTGCAGGTTGGCTGCTGTGAGAACAGGGTGCTGAACTAGCTGGGCCTTTAGCCTGATCCAGTGGGGCTCTTACGTTCTTAAGAAGATCCACAACTTGAGAGGAACCACTGAGAAGGCCCTTTTTTGTCTTGAGTTCCAGCCAAACAGGCTACAGATGATGGCAGGACAGAAGGACAGTATCTCCCAAATATAATAATAATAATAATATTAATAATAATTTATTTACACCCTGCCCATCTGGCTGAGTTTCCCCAGCCACTCTGGGCAGCTCCCAATTGAATGTTAAAAACAATAGAGCATTAAATATTAAAAACTTCCCTAAACAGGGCTGCCTTCAGATGTCGTTTAAAGATAAGATAGCTGCTTATTTCCTTCACATCTGAAGGGAGGGCGTTCCACAGGGCGGGAGCCACTACCGAGAAGGCCCTCTGTCTGGTTCCCTGTAACCTCACTTCTCTCAAAAGTCAGGCAGTATGGAATGGGGTCACTTGGGGGCAGTTTATGTAGGGCTTTGTGGGACAAACTCATAAGGACATAAGAAGAACTTGCTGCTGGATCAGGCCAATGGCCCATTAAGTCTAGCATCCTGTTCTCGCAGTGGCCAACCAGATGCCTTTGGGAAGCAGACAATAATGACCTGAGTGTATATGTGCTTTCCTTGCCCACCATGCTGTCTCCAAATGCTTTTTTCTTACACATTCAAATGTTGAATGAAAATTACATGTTTCTTCTGCAGTACGCAGCTCATTTTCCTCCTCCGTTAACTGCCTGCAACGCAAAGATAAAAGCTCCCTCACCGTTTTTCAATGGAATCAATGTTGGAATGCAGAAGCCACAGTTCCTCAACATTGTCTTGCCGCCGCGAGGAGAAGATGAGGTGATGGCCTGTCAAGCACAGCGTCCCCTCCACTGCTGGGTAGAAGGGGCGGTGAAGGACCACGTTGTCGGCCCGTGGCGTCTTGATGAGCTCAGCAAACTCCATGTTTCCCTCAGCTCCAGCACAACGTTCTTATAAGCAAACCAGTGCCAACTCGAATCTTCCAGCAAGATATAACCCAAAATTCTTGGTAGCTTCCACAGGAGGCCACAAGCTTCAAGATCACGGCACTAGCTGAGAGTTAGCGGCCCAGCAGAGGTCATCGCTGCAGGATCCAATTTCTTACTGGTTGGGGGAAGACATGAGAAATCATGAACCATTTCTAGCTTAGAAAAGGATAGCAAATATTAAGGGTGTTTTGAGAAAGGGGCAGGATAACTTACAAGGTATGGGAGAAGTTTTAGGAAAGAGGAAAGCTCTCTGGGGAGTGGGTGGGGAAGATGTCACAAACCAAGGTGCTAATGAAAGGCAGGTATCTGGGGATGTCACAATCACAGCTCTCTCCAGGTGCAAATGTGCAAAAGGAAGTAAAGCAGAAGTCTTAACACGTTATTAAGGGCCTTAAGGACTTTTGGAGAGAATTCAAAGGTCCTGCCCTCCCACCCCTAAGGACTAAAATCACAGCACCTGGTGTGGTCAGAACACCTCAAACCCACCCACTCGGACCCTCCCATCCACAAACCACCAGAAGTGGATCCATTTCCAGCTCCTAGGCATGGATAACAGGTGCAGAATAAACCCACGCTCCCCTAACACAGAAGCCAGGGAAGACCTTGTGCAGAACAGAGATCCCAATTCAGTGGGGGGGGGGGTCCAATTACCTGAGAATGGTTCCCCCCTCCACACATATACCCCACACACCCAGGGGAGGGAGAGGCAGCTGAACTCCCCGCTCCTAACAACAGAAAAGGGTAATCGCCTCCCACCTACCCACCCACCAGGACTTCAAGATGGGGAGTTAACACCCCACCCACTCCTGCCCAGCTCATGGAATCAGAAATGGGAGCAATTATGACTCTATTACTATTTATTCAAACTGCACGCCGCCCTTCGCCCGCGACACGCAAAACGAGAACGCCAATAACCGACCAACCCTACCCCCTATAAATCAGAGGGCTGTGGGGAGGGGAACCCCCCCTAATCTCAGAAGAACTTGTTGAGGTGAGGAAGTGGGGGGGGGATGGAGAGAGAGAAAGAATTAAAGAATCAATACCCACCTTTTGGAGAGGGGAAGGAGGTTGGGGGGCTGGGCCCCCAGCTGTCAGAGGGGGGTCTTGGACTCCATAGTGGAGGAATATTTGGGGGGGGCCTGGCAACAAAAGGCTGTTTTTTTAAATAATAATAATAATAGTCTGGATGCCACACGCAATATATGCAATATTGTAGAGATAAAGGTATATATACACACACACACACACAGAGCCCGCCTTTCTCCCAGTCTAGGGGGGGGAACCCTTTTCCTTTGCCCCCAACCAACCCTCCTTCCTTCCTCTGCCTCCCCTATAGAGGCTCCAGGAGACAGGAAGAGCTCCCCTCCGGTACCCGGATGTTGAGGCGGTTGGCCGTTATTTTGGGAGGGGGAGGGGGAAAGGAAATGAGGAGAGGAGAAATGAGGAGAGGAATAGTGATATTAATAATAATAGCGATAATAATAATGAAAATACACACGAAACAGCCGGGAGGCGGGGCCGGCGCTGCCCGGAGGCGGAGTGGCGGAGGGGGCAGGGCCGCCTCGCCCCCACGGGACGCTCCCCGGCGACCAATGAGGCGAGGCAGCTGGGAAGCGGGGAAGTTGCCTCCGGGTCCTTCGCTTTTCTCCTTCCCCGCCTCTCTTTAGTGTGTTTCTCGCTCTCTTTTTGCCTTACCGGAAATTAGGCCGCGGGAGGGAAGGTGCCGGCTGGAAACTCGGCCCCGCAGCGAGGCGGTTCCGGTATCAAATCCTGCTCCGTCATAATCGGGCGAGGCAAGGCGAGGGTTTGTTTTGAATTGGCCGTTGTGCGTGTGAATGTGACTGTGAGTGAATGTGCGTGTATATTGGTGTGGGTGGGTGTAAGATATAAAATATATTATGTGTGTGTATATGTGTGTGTGTGTGTGTGTGTGTGTGTGTATATATATATATATATATATGTGTGTGTGTGTGTGTGTGTGTGTGTGTGTATGTGTGTGGATATATATTTGTGTGTGTGTATATATATATATATATATATATATACATATACATATATATATATATATATATAGGTAAAGGGACCCCTGACCATTAGGTTCAGTATATATATACAATCATAAAAGGTAAAGGGACCCCTGAACACTAGGTCTAGCCGTGACCGACTCTGGGGTTGCAGCACTCATCTCGCTTTATTGGCCGAGGGAGCTGGCGTACAGCTTCCGGGTCATGTGGCCAGCATGACTAAGCCGCGTCTGGCGAACCAGAGCAGCGCATGGAAACGCCGCCAGAGCGGTACCTATTTATCTACTTGCACTTTGATGTGCTTTCAAACTGCTAGGTTGGCAGGAGCAGGGACCGAGCAACGTGAGCTCACCCTGTCGCGGGGATTCGAACCACGCACCTTCTGATCGGCAAGTCCTAGGCTCTGTGGTTTAACCCACAGCGCCACCCGCGTCCCTCATATACAGTCATACCTCGAGATAAATACGCTTCAGGTTGAGCTCGTTCGGGTTGCGCTCTGCAGCGACCCAGAAGTAACGGAGCACGTTACTTCCGGGTTTCGCTGACAGTCAGAAAGACATTATGCGCATGCGCGGAAGCGGCGACACACGCAGACGCACTGTCACGTCTTACGGTATGTTCAGGATGTGAACAGGGCTCCGGAACGGATCCTGTTCGCATCCTGAGGTACCACTGTACATGTATGTATGTGTGTGTGTATTGTATTTTCTTTTATTGGTCATTGAATATGTGTGTGTATTTTTTTTAATTTAAAATATTTATTTATAATACCCCACCCATCTGGATTTCCCCAGCCTCCCTGGGCGGTTTACAGCACATATAAAAACATAATAAACTATAAAGCATCAAACATTAAAGACATCCTGATACAGGGCTGCCTTCAGATGTCTTCTAAAGGTTGTGTAGTTTTTTTATCTCCTTGACATCTGAAGGGAGGGAGTTCCACAGGGTGGGCACCACTATACTAATATGCATATATGTGTGAGTGTGTTGTTTTTATATGTACATATGCATATATTGTGCCCGGGGGCTTGGCTCAGTCCTTTGTAGAATTTGAAGGGAGAGAAGTGCCTCTGAGTGTATGCAGAGTATGCAGAGTACATTCCCGTGTGTGAGATGAATGGGCAGGGTGCTCTCTGTCTTAAGGACTAGCCCCTTAAATGAGGTGCTTCAAAATTGGGAAAATGAATGCTGTTAAAGCAAATAGCAAGGCTTTGTGTTTTTTTGTGGCTCTGGACACTAGAGGGAAGCAGTTTGCTGTTCCAGTGTTGGTCAAACAGAACAGAACACACAAGTCCATTCCCTTCCATTCAACAATATTGTATTAGTATCATAAGCTATGATCCTCAATAACTTGGGATATAGGTTCACGTAGGTAGCCGTGTTGGTCTGACACAGTAGAAATATACAGTGGTACCTTGGGTTACATACGCTTCAGGTTACAGACTCCGCTAACCCAGAAATAATACCTCGGGTTAAGAACTTTGCTTCAGGATGAGAACAGAAATCGCACGGCGGAGGCACGGCGGCAGCAACACTTAGCTAAAGTGGTACCTCAGGTTAAGAACAGGGTCAGGTTAAGAACGGACCTCCAGAATAAATTAAGTTCTTAACCCGAGGTACCACTGTACAATATAAAAAATAATTAAAATGTCCCCAAAAAAATAGACTGGAAAGAGAAGTTGCTGAATTACAACTTATTACCAAACTTAAAACCGTGGAGAGACATTGGATTCTTATCTCATTATACATGATAAAGCTATTTTTGGCCATCGCATCCCTTGTTTTTCCCTGTAAGACCAACTGCAGTCGTTAACAGTTGTCAACAGGTTTGCCACACCTATCAGCCAAAATCACCCAATCCCAACACCCTTCTGAGTAATACCCCTCCCCACCCTCTCACTATATATACAGGTCTGGTGACTTCTGTTTCAGTGTATCTGAAGAAGTGTGCATGCACACGAAAGCTCATACCAAAAACAAACGTAGTTTGGTCTCCAAGGTGCTACTGGACAATGTTTTTATTGTGGGGGGATAAAGGAATATACTTCTCAAATTTGCCAATGGTGCCAAACTGGGAGGGGTAGCTAATACCTCCGAATATAGAATCAGGGTTCAAGAGGGCTTTAACAGATTGGAGACCTGGGCCAAAACTATAAAACTACAAGAAATCAGTCTCACTACGGACAAACGAAAGGTTCTGCACTTAGGCAGGAATAAGCAGACGCACAACTTCAGGATGTGGGCTTGCCAGTTGAAAAAGATATAAGGGTCTTAGTGAACCACAAGCTTAACACAAGTCAACAGCGTGATGCAACAGCAAAAGAAGCTGATGTGATTCTAGGCTGCATCAACATATAGTGTCCCAATCAAGGGAAGTCGTAGTCTTGCTGCATTCTGCCTTGGTCAGGCCACACCCGGAATATTGGGTCCAGTTCTGGGCACCACAATTTAAGAAGGATCTTGACAAGCTGGAAGATGTTCAGAGGAGGTCAACCAAGATGATCCAGGGTCTGGAAACCAAGCTGTATGAGGAACAGTTGAGGGACATGGGTATGTTTAGCCTGGAAAAGAGGAGACTGAGAGGTGATATGATGCCCAAGCTTGTTTTCCCCAGTCCTAGGGGAATCCTGGCAGCCATTTCTGCAGCTTGCAACTGTGATGGCTTGGGACTCGGAGCCAGAGGAGTCTCAGTCCGCACTGGATCCTTTGCCTCAAGCATCATCTGAACCTAGTCTGGGGCCTGATCCTGAAGAGCCCCAGTCTGCACAAGTTCCCCTGCAGCAAACACCAGCTGGGCCGAGTCAGGGGCCTGAGCCTGCCCTGGCTCCAGATGTGGGGATGACCTCGTTGCCTCCAGCTGGGCCATCACTTACAGCTACTCCACTACCATTTGGGTCAGGAGAGGCTGAGGCGGCCTCTGGGTCTAGTAACCCACCGACGTCTCCTGAGCTGCAGAGACTAAGGTCTGAGAGAAGGAGAGACCTGAGTACTCGCAGGAGGAGTGCTTGCCTTCAGGTGAAACACGGAGGCGAGTCACTGGGGAATCAGGACCGGCCGCTACCCCGACAGAGATAAAAGGCTGCTGGACCCCGTCCCTGGGTGTGGGAGCAACGTTGCAGTTTGCCAGAACCTGCCTGTGATCCTGTGCCTGACCTTGCCTGGTTTCCTGCCTCATGTCCTGCCTTGGCCCTGTCGGTCTGACTCCTCACGGAACCCTTGGATTCAGGACTGGACCTGGACCGCGTTGCTCAGGTTACCCTCAGGCCCAGCACAACAACCCACCATTCAAGGAGCTCAGTGTGATACCCATGGGTCTCCCCCCCCATTCCCCTCCCATTTATCCTCACAACAACCCTGTGAGGTAGGCTATGCTGAGTGATGGTAACCATCTCAAGGTCCCCCCATGAGCTTCATGGTCCCAAGGGGCTTTGACGTGCGGCATCTGCAGACTTAGCTTCCAGAAGCCATTTTAATTACCCACAGTGCCTTGGAGCAGCCCCTGTAGTATCGCTCCAGGTTCATCAACAGAAGTATATTGTCCAGATCAAGGGAAGTAAGAGGTTTTGCTCTATTCCATCTTAGACCACACCTGGAATGCTGTGTCCATTTCTGGACACCACAATTTAAGATGTCGACAAGCTGGAATGTGTGCAGAGGAGGGCAACCAAGGTGATCAGTGGTCTGGAAACTAAGCCTTATAAGGAGCGATTGAAGGAGCTGGGTATGTTTAGCCTGGAGAAGAGGGGACTCAGAGGAGATATGAGAGCCATCTTCAAATATTTCTCTCTCTATGTATACAGTGGTACTTCGGGTTACAGACGCTTCAGGTTACAGACTCCACTAACCCAGAAATAGTAGCTCGGGCTAAGAACTTTGCTTCAGGATGAGAATAGAAATCATATCTGGAGGGACTCTGGTGGTCATTCTGTGGGGCTTCAGGGAAGGGACCTTTCCAGTCCTGTCATGCAACCCTCTGCGTGCAGAGCCAAGACACTAAGGCAAAGCCCTTCTTACCTTCTTACCTTCCCGAATGAAGAACACACCAAAGGAAAGGAAGGCAATTGTCACAGCTGGGGTCCATCTGAGATCTCCTGGTGGCTGGGAAGCTAAGGGAGAACATTTGCAGTCAGACTATGAAAGCATAACAATTCTCCTTTTGCAGCTCTGTACAGTGGTACCTCGGGTTACATACGCTTCAGGTTACAGACTCCACTAACCCAGAAATATTACCTCAGGTTAAGAACTTTGCTTCAGGATGAGAACAGAAATTGTGCAGCGGCAGCAGGAGGCCCCATTAGCTAAAGTTGTGCTTCAGGTTAAGAACAGTTTCAGGTTAAGAACGGACCTCCAGAACGAATTACGTTCTTAACCCGAGGTACCACTGTAGTCATTTTCCACCTGTAGGGAGTAGGAGGGGGTGTTGTCCCCCCCCCACTTTGTAGTTGTCCTGAGCCCTGGGTGGAGTGGGGAGCTGATAGGGTTGCCATATTTCAAAAAGTGAAAACCTGGACACAAAAGTTGTTGAGCTTTCTTTGCAAAATCTCAGAGGGCCTTCTCAGTGGTGGCGCCCGGCCTGTGGAACGCCGCCCCCCCCCACCAGATGTCAAGGAAATAAACAGCTATCTGACTTTTAGAAGACACCTCAAGGCAGCCCTGTTTAGGGAAGTTTTTAATGTTTGATGTTTTAGCGTGTTGTTAATATTCTATTGGGAGTTGCCCAGAGTGGCTGGGAAAACCCAGCCAGATGGGTGGGGTATAAATAATAAAGTATTATTATTATTATTATTAAAATAAAAAACCACCAAAATCTACACTTCCGACAGTGGTTGCCATACGTCCGGATTTTCTAGGACTTTTAAACGATCTTAGCCCAGACACTGCTTCCAACTGCAGTATTCTGGCTATGTCTGGGACGTATGGCAACCGTAGGGACTGATAGGGCCAGGCAGAGAAGAAGAGTAGCCAACACATGACCTATCACTAGGTCTTTGTCTCCAGTATCCTAGAGTCAGGGTTCATTTACGTCTCTGTTTTCCCTGTCGCTCCCCCACCCCGGCCAAGAAACCTACAGTTTAGCCCTGAATTGGAACAATGGGCAAGCGGGTTTCTCATGGGTTGTCATTTGTTCTGATTGAGTGCTAAACCACTCAGACCCGTGCCTAAAAAGCATAGGCAAGCTAAACCACCCAGCCGTGTGCTTTCTTAGCACTGCACAAGCAAAAGTGTGGACGAGCGCCCAGTCAGAATAAAAGGAGAGCCTTTTAGCCACTGTATGCTCCAGGGCGAAGGATTTAGGAACCCCCCAAAACCCAAGATGCTTCAGTTTCGAGGGAATGGGGTGAAGGTGAAATTCGCACAAAACACCAATTAAGTTAAGATGTTGGAACACTCCAAACTGTTTGCCCGGGTATGTGCACAGAAAATAGTAGCTACAGCTGAAGGGCAACACAAGGAGAGCTGCACGGATTGTTGCAATGCATCCCTATTATTGTATAATTGTGTATTGTATAAATTGTATTGTATAAATAATTATATTGTTTAAATAATCTCAAAGGACCTGTTGATGGCATTTTACCATTGTACTGTTGAGAATGCATTAACTTATGGTCTGTGTGTGTGGTTTGAGAGTCAGGGGAAAAACAATGCTGTCCAGGGTTGTAAAGACTGCGGAGAGAATAATTGGGTGCACTCTTCCCACCTTGGATCAAATCTATGCTTCCAGGTGTCACAAGAAAGCTGCAGAGATAGCGCAGGATAGTGCTCACCCCAGAAACGATCTCTTTCAGCTATACTGGACTGAGGCCATTATTATTAGTTATTATTTATTTATTAGTTGTTGTTGTTGTTATTAATATACCCTGCCCAGAAATCAGGATGGACTCTGTAAGTCTGGATCTGTCCCTGGAAAATAGGGACACTTGGAGGGGCTGTGACACTATCAGGGGGCCACCCCCTAGGTCAACAGCTTTGGGCCTTATATCTCAGGATCTGGGATGCTCCTCACCTGGCAACCCTATGAAGAGACCCTGCAGTTCTGAATCTGCCACAGCCCTGCTGGTGTTACTGCTACAGGCTCCCTTACCAGCTCCTCAGGTCGGCAACACCTCTGCCTCCCATTGGCGCAGGTCCCAAGGTCTAATTCTGTGATGGCCCAGGTGGTCTCGTTGCATTTGTTCCTGCAGTAGCCGTCCCGTAGGATGCAGGTCTGCGTATCTGTTTGCCTTCTGCGTCCTGGACCAGGAAAAACGGTTCTGGGCGTCAGCTTCGGGTCATAGCTGTCAACTTACAGATTTGAAAATAAGGGACTAGGAGCCTCGAAATAAGGGATCAGCAGCCCAAATAAGGGATTTTGCTTGGCATACATAAATCCGCCACTGATGGAGCCATGCTGCTTTTGCTGCGACTGACTGTGTTTTGCAGGGGGTTGGACTAGATGATCCTAAGGGTCTACAACTCCCACCAAAGAAGAGTGGCAGACAAAACTGATGAACGACATCAAGATGGCAAAGCTTACATGCAGAATTAGAAACCAGGAAGAGGACCTCTTTAATAAAGAATGGGGAAAGTCTATAATTTATTTGAAAAGCTATTGTAAAGAGTTACATACATTGGTAGGATTGACAGAAAACTTGTAGTAAAAATTTGAGCTATGGATGGACAAATGATTTATAAAAATGGAGTTATGAAAGGGGTGCAGAGGGGGAAATCACTACATTAAGATGCTGCACTGGTTGGATATAAATAATAAAATCATCATCATCATCATCACTCTCTGCGTGAAGAAGTCCCTCCTTTTGTCTGACCTGAATATTTCCACGTTCAGTTTCTCTGGATATCTAGTAGTTTGAGAAAGGGAGGAAAACATCTCCCTTCCACCTAGAGTACATCCACACTTCTGCTTGTCCCGTGGCTAGAAAACACGGGTCTGAGAACTTTCCTGCATGTCCTGCACTTTCTAGGGATGTGTCCGCGTGGTTTTGCCACTGCTGCACTGTTTCTCTCCTGGAAAACCTGCTCTTTAGCGCTAAATTGGAGCCTTCCATGGACAACCCAATTATTGTTCACTACAGGTTTTCCCAGGGGAAAGAGGTGGAGGAAATGGAGTTGTGCATAAGCCCTTAGAAGAAAAACCAAGGCTATCAGAGGAACCCCCCCCCCCAACACATACACACACATTGTGATGGCCTGGGATTCAGACTCAGAGGCTGAACCTGAGGAATCTCAGCCTGCACAGGAGTCCCCACCTCCAAAACCAGCTGAGCCGGGGCTGGGGCTTGAGCCTGAAGGATCCTCACCTGTGCTGGATCCTCAGGTGCAGGCACCAGCTGAGTCTGCTCTGGCTCCTGAGGTGATGGAGGACCCATTGCCTGCAGGTGCTCCACTCTTAGCCCTGTCAGGGGAAGCTGAGGTTGCTTCTGGGTCCGGTGACCCCCCAGCCTCTCCTGAGCCTCAGAGGCTCAGGGCAGAGAGGTGGAGGGAACTAAGTTTCCGCAGGAGGACTGCTCGCCTCCAGGCCAGGAGAGGCGAGTCACCAGAGGATCGGGGCCGCCCTATGCCTCGGGGCAGATAAAAGCCAGCCAGCCCCAGTCCCAGGTTGCGGGAGCAACATTGTTGGTAGCCTGTTCCTGCCTGCACCCTGTCCTGCTCTTCTGCCAGAGTTCCTGACCTCACCCGACTCCCTGCCCTGCTCCCAGTTTCAGCTTTGATGGACAGCCTCCATACTGCACCCTCGACCTCGGACTGGACTCGGACCTCGCCTCACGGTTAACCCTCAGGACCAGCACACACATACACAAAATTCTTTTCTTACCTGCCTGAGCAATGGAGAGAAAAAGGACGAGAGGGAAAAGAACTACAGAATGCCCCATGGGTGCGAGTTGATAGGATGTGAGAGGTCTGGAAGCACCCAAGAAGGAAAGTGAACGACAAAAGAGATGTGCCTAAGAAACTGCAGGGTGTGTGTGTGAAGGAACACAGAGTCTCCGGCCTCCCAACTCTTCCTCCTCCATACTCTAGTGTCGCTCCACCCCAGTGCACCAGCTGGGAGAACGATGGGCGCCCTGATTGATGTTTAAGGCTCTTGTAGCATTGCTCAAATTCAGGGCAGCCAACCTCTGACTTTAAACATACTGGAGACAGTGATCAGAAGTGGGGCAGGCATAGGCAGGACAGAGCATGGAGGGTGAGAGTGAAGCTACACCCTTGTGCAAAATAATTGAAACAAATCTTGTTTTCTGTCTTATCCATAATCCTGTACTCAACAACAACAACAAGTTTATTAGATTTGTGAGGTCCATGCCTTTACACAAAATACCATAAAACATTATTAAAAGATAAACAATAAAATTATAAAAATAAGCTAAAATTCCTGCCATGCTGTCCCAGCAAGGAAACTACCCCAAAAACCCCGCCATTCAGGAAAGAAGATACAGCAACAGGTTAGGGTCGCCCTAACAGATGACCTTCGTAGACAGCTGGATCGAGGCGGGTCGGGGCTGCTGATTCTTCTAGATCTATCAGCAGCTTTCGACATGGTCGATCACGATCTTCTGGACCACCGCCTTGCCGACGTGGGGATCCAGGGCACAGTCCTTCAATGGCTGCGCTCGTTTCTCTCTGGTCGGGGACAGAGTGTGGCGCTTGGGGGGGAATTGTCATCGCGCCACTCCTTGGTGTGTGGAGTACCTCAGGGTGCGATACTCTCCCCGATGCTTTTCAACATCTTTATGCGCCCCCTCGCCCAGCTTGTTCGGAGTTTTGGGCTGGGTTGTCATCAGTATGCCGATGACACCCAACTCTATCTGTTGATGGATGGCCATCCTGACTCGGCCCCAGACACACTGACCAGATGTTTGGAAGCTGTGGCTGGATGGTTACGTGGGAGCCGGTTGAAGCTAAATCCTTCGAAGACAGAGGTCCTGTGGCTGGGACGGGGCGATATGGGATTGGGGGGGCAACTCCCATCTCTTGCGGGGGCGCAATTAGTGCCAGCACCGTCCGTTAAGAGTTTGGGTGTAATCTTCGACACCTCCCTTTCCATGGAGGCGCAGATTGCAGCTATAACAAAGGCGGCATTTTTCCATCTCCTCCAAGCTAAGCAGTTGGCTCCTTACCTCTCTCGCCCTGACCTAGCCACTGTGATCCATGCGACGGTCACCTCCAGACTGGATTATTGTAACTCGCTCTACGTGGGGCTGCCCTTGAGACTGACCCAGAAACTCCAGCGGGTGCAGAATGCTGCAGCGAGACTCCTTACGAGGTCTTCGCTGCGAGACCACATTCACCCGGTGCTATACCAGCTGCACTGGCTCCCGGTGGAGTACAGGATCAGGTTTAAGGTGCTGGTTTTAACCTTTAAAGCCCTATATGGCCTAGGACCCTTGTACCTACGGGACCGCCTCTCCTGGTATGCCCCACAGAGAAACCTACGGTCTTCAAATAAAAACATCTTGAAGGTCCCAGGCCACAGAGAAGTTAGGCTGGCCTCAACTAGAGCCAGGGCTTTTTCGGCTGTGGCTCCGATCTGGTGGAGCACTCTGTCACAAGAGACCAGGGCCCTGCGGGACTTGACATCCTTCCGCAGGGCCTGCAAGACAGAGCTGTTCCACCAGGCCTTTGGCCAGGGCACAGCCTGACTCCCTCCCTCGGCAATCTTCGCAGAGCTCTGGCCCAATGGTTGCTAGTGGCTTGAATTAATTAATTTTTATAATGAATGATTTTAGAATGTTGTTTATGCTGTACTTTTGTACTGTTTTATTGCTGTTAGCCGCCCTGAGCCCGGCTTCGGCTGGGGAGGGCGGGATATAAATAAAATTTATTATTATTATTATTATTAGGGGAGCAATGGGAGGGACCTCACCATTTCATCCAGGAACCATACCCTAGTTTTCATAGCCTTCACCACAAAGACCGCTACCACGTGAGAAATCCGTGGATCAGCGTCCACCAGTAAAAACTTTACTTGGTCCTCAGAGTTGGCTATTGATTTGGGAATAGTTTGTAACATCGCATCCCTGAAGGCCGAATAGATGGGACAATACAACATGTAATGTGTGAGAATGTAATGTGTGAATAATCCTGTACTCAAAACAAACACGAAAAGTCGGTTGATCATTATGGTGTCAGAAGCCTGCAGCCAACAGGAGGAGTGATGCACTCGACAAAATATATTGAGGTTTTACAAAAGAGAGTTACCCCAGAGCTGGAAAGGAGGCATCCTGATAGTACTGGGATATTGCAGTGGGCTACAGTCATACCTCTTGTTACGTTCAGTTCAGGTTACGTTCTTTCAGGATACGTCTCGTGGCGACCCAGAAGTAGTGGAACAGGTGACTTCCAGGTTTCACTGCTCGTGCATGCGCAGGCACTCAAAATGACATCACACACATGCGCAGAAGCGATGAATCGCAACCCACGCACACGCAGACAGGCAGACATACAGTAAGCATAACATACAACAATACAAACAACCAAATAAAAGACTTCCTTTATCCTGTATCTGGCCTCCTTATTCACTTCTTCTTAACTGTTTCCTTTATGTATAATTATTAAGATTTTTTCTAATTATAACTTAAATATCCACAAAGTCTCTTGCAGACATTAAACGAAACAAGTCCAGGTATGTATTTTAGGGCACTGTTTTGTGAAGTATTCTCTGAATTTTCCTCATGCTTTTTGAAACTCTTGTCTAGTGTGATCTCTAATTGCCTCTGTTAATCTAGCCAGTTCAATATACTCTAACAGTTTGTCTTGCCATTCCGTTTTTGTTGGCACAGTTTCTTCTTTCCAGTTTTTAGCAATTAGGATCCTTGCCACTCCTGTGGCACCTGCTCCTGGTTTAAGCGTTTCCATGAAGGAAACCATTGAAGATGACCCTCAGCCAGGCAGACCGTCGAGGAGCAGAAGAGCGGCAAATGTCGACAGAGTTCATGAATTATTGATGCATGATCGGCATTTGTCCGTCCAAATGATGGCAGAAGAATTGTATATTCTGCATGAAATTGTCACTGAGGTTACTGAGTTGTCGCACCCTCCATATTCTCCAGATCTGGCCCTACTGGATTTCTTTCTTTTTCCAAAACTGAAATCTGCACTGAAAGGGCCCAGATTTTCCAACATTTCACCATGTCCAAGCTGCTGTGATGAGGGGACTGAAAGCAGTACGGAAAGAGGACTTCTCCAGAAGTTTCCAACAGTTCTACGAACGTTGTCAATTGTGCACTGTATCAGAGGGGGCCTAGTTTGAAGGCCTGTAAGGTTGTAAACGGCCTCGGTCCAGTATATCTGAAGGAGCATCTCCACCCCCATCGTTCTGCCCGGACACTGAGATCCAGCGCCAAGGGCCTTCTGGCGGTTCCCTCCCTGTGAAAAGCCAAGTTACAGGGAACCAGGCAGAGGGCCTTCTTGGTAGTGGCACCTGCCCTTTGGAATGCCCTCCCACCAGATGTCAAAGAGAAAAACAACTACCTGACTTTTAGAAGACATCTGAAGGCAGCCCTGTTTAGAGAAGCATTTAATGTTTGATGCATTACTATATTTGAATATTTTGTTGGAAGTCGCCCAGAGTGGCTGGGGAAGCCCAGCCAGATGGGTGGGGTGTAAATAATAAATTGTTGTTGTTCATCTTCTTGTTGTTGTATGTTCAAATATTTCTCACTGTCTGATTTCTGTGACCATTCACAGAATGGTCCAGTCACACCTTGCTATATTTTTTGCTGAGCTTCTAGATAGATGGATGTAGAGATAGATATGCCGACAGACAGACATGCTCTAGGTAAAGGGTTAAAAAGAAGAAGATTCCATGGGAACAGTTTTGGTCTCCACAGTGACTTCTCCATCTCATCGGAGATCTGCCCTTCTGTAAGGCATGATCACTGAAAAACTCAGTGGCCCAGGCTTCCTCTCCTCTGAGGAAGCTCTCTCTCAGCCACGGATGGCTCTTTCAGCTCCACTGGAGCAAGGCAGGAAAGTGCCTTTGCTCCAACCATTCCCTCCGGAGCA
The DNA here is from genome assembly GCF_965112155.1 of Podarcis liolepis. Taxonomy (NCBI): domain Eukaryota; kingdom Metazoa; phylum Chordata; class Lepidosauria; order Squamata; family Lacertidae; genus Podarcis; species Podarcis liolepis. The sequence continues at coordinate 119,812,618 of NC_139557.1, forward strand.
GAAGGCAGCTGCCAAACCAGCCTCCTTCTCCCTCCCAACTCCTCTTGCCTCACTTCACTTCCTCAGAGAGGTTAATCGGGGCACAAGCAGTGTTGCATACGACCGGGGTCCCAAAGGAAACAGGAGCTCCTTTAGAGTCTCACTCGGCGTCAGGCGAGTCTGTGGGAAGCATAGCTGCACCTTAAGGAGGAGTCTGAGGCAGGCAAAGACCAATACCCACTGATGCAACCTGGGCTCTCTAGCTGTACACTGGGAATTGATCATCCCAGGTGATCTGGAATGTGTCTGCAACAGCTTGTAGACAGGTGGGATTCAAGCGCATAGCAGCAAATTCAGGCTCACCAATTAAGACAGAGCTGGTGTTCTCACCCAATGAACCTGCTGTCAGGAGTTCAGCCTACACTCGAGTAGGACCCTGGCAGAGAAACATGCCCGACTGGCATGTTCTCTCCCTCCTGGTCGTTTGTTCAGGAGCTTCATAAGCTTTCTTCAGCCCGAACATCACAGTGACCGATGCCAACCGACACCGGCACATTTAGAGAGCCACAGAATTTGCGCCCCTTGCGTGACAGCAACTCAGCATTTTGGCTAATCTACCTTTATTTACATATAAACACACACGGAGCACTGCAACATGGCTCCCTCTCTCTCTAGCGTCAGACAGAAAAAAGAACAAAGGACAATAGTCCCACTTCATGGAACGCAGCAGTGTCTTCGTCACTTCCCACTCTGTAGAGTCAAAACATATACTGTCATGTGAAAGACAACAATCCCATGACTGCAATCATAGATCAGGAATTCTAACACCCACTTCAACCAAAATCAGACTGTTTGTTGTAAGGAAGGGGCGGGGAATGCACCACAAAGTGCATTTTTCTCTCTGCACGCCCCATTTCCTCGGGCAAGTTAGCCCTGTGCATGGACACTTGATTATAAAACTGTGAAAATCTCTTCAATAAGCTAAGAAGTGTGCTATGGTGTGGTAAGTGCAGAATATCCAATCCAGAATCCTGTTCTCACAGTTCCCTCAAAGGGAACCCAGTAAGCAAGACCTGAGCACTACAATGCTCTCCCTGCCTGTGAGTCTCAACAACTGATATTCAGGGGCATACTGACAATGCAGGCAATAATAATAATAATAAATAATAATAATAATAATACTGTAATAATTTTATTATTTATACCCCGTCCATCTGGCTGGATTTCCCCAGCCACTCCGGGCTGCTCCCAATAGAACACTAAAAACAGAATCAAATTACAAACATTAAAAACTTCCCTAAACAGGGCTGCCTTCAGATGTCTTCTAAAAGTCAGATAGTTGTTTATTTCCTTGATATCTGACGGGAGGGCATTCTACAGGGCGGGAGCCGCTACCGGGAAGACCCTTTGCCTGGTTTCCTGTAACCTCCCTTCTCACAGTGAGGGAACCACCAGAAGGCCCTCAGAGCTGGACTTCCGTGTCCAGGCTGATCAATGGGAATGGAGATGCTCCTTCAGATATACTGGATCAAGGCCATTTAGGGCTTTAAAGGCTAGCACCAACACTTTGAATTGTGCTCGGAAACGTACTGGGAGCCAATGTAGGTCTTTCAGGACTGGTGTTATATGGTCTTGGCAGCCACTCCCAGTCACCAGTCTGGCTGCCACATTATGGATTAGTTGTAATTTCCAGGTCACCTTCAAAGTTAGCCCCACATAGAGTGCATTGCAGTAGTCCAAGCGAGAGATAACCAGAGCATGCACCACTCTGTTGAGACAGTCTGCGGGCAGGTAGGGTCTCAGCCTGCGTACCAGATGGAGCTGGTAAACAGCTGCCCTGGACACAGAATTGACCTGCACCTCCATGGACAGCTGTGAATCCAGAATGACTCCCAGGCTGTGCACCTGGTCCTTCAGGGGCACAGTCACCCCATTCAGGACCAGGGAGTATCCAGCAGGAGATAGCCATTGTATGTAGTAGCCAATGATAGCCTTCTCTTCCATGAATTTTTCCAATACTCTTTTAAAGCCATTTGCTTCCTGCTGGAGTGAGTCCCATAGTTTCCCTATGCACTGCCTGAATAAATACTTTCTTTTATCTGTACTGAATCCTCTAACACTCAGGTTCATTGGCTACCCCTCAGTTCTAGCAGGGAGGGAGAGGGAGAAATGAAACTTCTTTATTGAGGGAATGGGGGTCTTCCTAGTAGTGCTGATAGGAGTAATAGGGAGAATGCATTTCTACTGGATGGAACATGGAGCAGATTCATTACGTGGTGAGCTGGCAAAGTTATCAGAAGCCGAGTAGTTCAGGAAGACCGATGATCGTCGGTCAATAGGTTTTCCATGCCTGCTCTTCCAAACTGTCATGCTGGCCCACTGAACTTGCTCTCAGGCATTTTCCTCCCAGTTGCCACATATCCAAAGCTTATTGTTCATTGCCTCCTCCCACTGTTTATGGGACATTCTCCCTGCTAGTTCAACCATGACTCAGCTGATTGCACAAAGACGTTTCCCTTCCTTAAGGGAAGAACAAGGAGGAAAGTTTTGGTTCTGAAGTGCCACAAGGATCCGTTCTAGGCCTGGGGTCCGTGCACATTTTATTCTCCAGGACTTAGTCAACTTAATTTTCTGATTTCATAGAATTGTAGAGTTCTACAATGTGTTGAATTTTCGACTGTGAACTCTCCAGGAGTGTCAACTTCTCCCACTGTACTTTGCAAACCACCATGCACATTGATTGTGTTAAACCAGGGATGGAGAGATGGTGATGGTCCAGATGTTGCTTGACTTCAACTCCCATCAGCCCCAGATGAAATGGTGAAATGGTCAGGTTGTCAGGACTGAGATGCCGCTTGCGAGCTTCCCATATAAGGACCTGGTTGGCCATTGAGTGAACAGGATGCTGGCCCCGATGTACCTTCAGACTGATCCATCAGGACTCTTCTTAATGGAATTTGTAGACAGAAAACATCTGGAGGGCAACTGTTGAGCTAAACATAGACTCTTCTTAATGGACTCTTCTTAATGGAATTTGTAGACAGGAAACATCTGGAGGGCAACTGTTGAGCTAAACATAGATAAATATGGATTCAGGTAGGTAGCCATGTTGGTCTGATGCAATTGAAATAAAAATTAATTTTTTAAAAAAATTGTCCAGTAGCACCTTATAGACCAAGTAAGTTTGTTCTGGTATAAGCTTTTGTGTGCATGCACACTCCTTCAGATCCCTTCAGACACTTCTTCTGAAGAAGTGTGCATGCACACTAAAGCTTATACCAGAACAAACTTACTTGGTCTATAAGGTAAAGGTAAAGGTGAAGGGACACCAGAACATTAGGTCCAGTCGTGACTGACTCTGGGGTTGCAGCGCTCATCTCAATTTATTGGCCAAGGAAGCCGGCGTTCAGCTTCCGGGTCATGTGGCCAGCAGGAGTAAGCCGCTTCTGGCGAACCAGAGCAGTGCACGGAAACACCATTTACCTTCCCGCCAGAGCAGTACCTATTTATCTACTTGCGCTTTGACGCACTTTCGAACTGCTAGGTGGGCAGGAGCAGGGACCAAGCAACGGGAGCTCACCCCATCATGGGGATTCGAACCACCGACCTTCTGATCGGCAAGTCCTAGGCTCTGTGGTTTAACCCACAGCGCCACCTGCGTCCCAGTTCTATAAGGTGCTATTGGACAATTTTATAGATAGATAGATAGATAGATAGATAGATAGATAGATAGATAGATATAGATAGATAGATAGATAGATAGATAGATAGATAGATAGATAGATATGGAGTGTGAGTGGTGCATTATTCCATACATGTTTTCCAGACAAACAGGTTGCTTTATTCCTTTGTTTTTATCTGTCTAACACATCCTTCTGTGGCACTGATTCCCACCCAACTTCTACCACCGGCTATCTCTAACCATGATGGACCATCAAAGTCAAATAGATTTTGGTTTGGGCCTTCATTGGCTGCAGATTCATAGCAAGTCGTGTATTCTATGTTCTATATTCCCTGTTCTGAGGACTAGAAAAACAACATCTACAAAATGTCAGAATCTATGCAAGCAGCTTGCTGATACATGCCTGACATCTATTCCAGGCCTCCCCTATATTACACAGCTGAACCCCTGACTGTAAGCACTATTGATTCTTCAGCCAATCTTCTGTCCTTCCTTCTGTGTTCATCCACAGAATCCAGCCAGAACACCATGAGAAAACTCTCATGAGTTCTCTCCAAAGGCGGCAATCAGTCCACCAATATTAACCTTAAAAACTTTTGTTTTCTAGGAGCAACAAAAAATGTCACAAAATAACGACCAAGCTTTGGAGGTCTAATATTGGCTATTTGCTGGTTTTTGACTTTGCTATGGACCATTTTGGCTACAATATTCTGAGCCAGGAGGGAATTTTTGCACTTGGCAAATTGGCTCTGGTCCTGTGGTTTTGGCCTTCCTCTTAACAATTGTCACAACTTTGTGCGGCTAGGCATTGGGTAAACCTTAGTCTTGAATGGAAGGGAGGTTGTAGCCTCTGCCTGCCCCACCCTAGGAAATGGTATCCCCTTAAAGGGTATCTGTGAAGACATATTTCTGTAGGGTTGTCCAGGCGGGGGTTTGGGTTATAGCACTCCTCCAGCGGGGATCCCCTAGGGCACTTTTTCTCAACCTGTGGGTCTCTAGTTGTTGTTGAACTACAACTCCCATCACCCCTAGCTAGCAAGGCCAGAGCTCAGGGATGATGGTAGTTGTAGCCCAACAACATCTGGGGACCCACAGGTTGAGAACCACTGCCCAAGGGGATGCCCAATTTGATGTAGGTCATAAGGGTCCTCACCTTAGTTTGGCTTTACCCTGGAATATACTCCCAGCAGACAGGCCGGATTTAAAATGGTATACCCAATGGCAATGCCAAACATTCTCATATATAAACAATAAAATTCAGTGGTGCCCCGCAAGACGAACGCCTTGCAAGACGGAAAACCCACTAGACCAAAGGGTTTTCCGTTTTGGAGGCGCTTCGCAAAACGAATTTCCCTATGGGCTTCCTTCGCAAGACGAAAGCCCATAGGGAAATCTCTGGGACAGCGGGGAAGCGCAGCGCGTCTTCCCCACTGTCCTCGGACCTCCTCCCAAGCCTGGCGGCGGGGCGCCGCCCGGCTTCGGAAGGCTGCTCCGAAGCCGGGCGGCGGGAGGAGGTCTCTCAGCCTCGTTGCCAGGCTTTGGAAGGCTGCTCCGAAGCCGGGCGGCGGGGCGGAGAGACCTCCTCCCGCTGCCAGGCTTCGAAAGGAAGGTCCTCCGCTGTCCCGGGGTTTTTTAAAATGCTGGCAGGCAGCAGGCCCGCCAGCATTTTAAAATTGCCCTCCTGTCCCTGGAGCTTGCGGGGCGGGAGGTGGGGAGAAGGGCTTTTCTTCCCACCGCCAGCCTTCAGAACAGCCTTCTGAAGGCTGGCGGTGGGAAGAAAAGCCCTTGTCCCCCCCCCCAGCCTTCAGAAGAGGTCGGGGGACAGACTGTCCCCCGACCTGGTCTGAAGGCGGTTTCCATAGGAACGTATTAATTGATTTTCAATGCATTCCTATGGGAAACCGTGCATCGCAAGACGAAAAACTCGCAAGAAGAAAAAACTTGCGGAACAAATTAATTTCGTCTTGCGAGGCACCACTGTTGTGGCCTATTTGACTATTTCTTCACTTACACTCATTGTCCTGTCTGGTTATTTTACTATATCAGAGGCGAGGAGGTCACAGAGCCTTGGTGTGCCATCATTTACAGTTCCAGCTACCCCTGCAGCTCCTTTGCCCTTTAGTACCACCTAAGTAGTCCCCCCGCCCAGGGGCAGCACAACCAAACCTTGCAGACCAGTACTCAAAAGAATCAGTTGCCTTATTGGTCCCTTTTCATTTCCACCAGGTCATTCAGACTCATTTCTGCTCCAATACCCAAATTCCTTTCTCCATTGGGCTCTCTAATCTTGAGACACCGTCAACACCCAAATGGTTGTTGAATTTGGCTGCCTTGACTATGACTTAACAGCGAGTCATACATTTCACAGCAGATCATAAAGACATAGAGTTCCTCCTTTGGAGTCCGGCAGGTTGGTGGTCAGCTGAGCACGGCTATCACAAAAAGAAGAAAGTGCATGAACCCAATGAACAATGGCCATTGAAAAGACTGCATCAGTGTGCATTGTACTGGGCAAGAGAAGATAAGACAAGAATGCACCAAAAGGGCAGAAGGTACGTAAGCCACATGAATGTCCACATGACATCTCTACCAGATATTCCCACTATAAAAGAGCAGAGCCCTTGACTGGAAACACCACCGAGTCCTCAGCTCATCCACTGTCCTTCTGTGTTCATCCAGAGAACCCAACCAGAACTCCACCATGAGAGCTCTCTACCTTGCCTTGGCCATCGTGATGTTGGTTGTCACCGACATGGCTGTTGCAGGTATGAAGCGGATTTCTACAGGGTGGGAAGAAGGGGCTGTGTTTGATAAGAGAGAGTGAAGGGTCTGCTGCCTTGGCCTTAATTCAAAGGAGAGGTATGGGATTCATAGGAAAGACAGTAATAGCCACCAGCCTACATAGATGACCTTCAAAGAGGATTATAGAAATTCATGGAGAAGAGGGCTATTGATGGCTACTGGCCCTGATAGCTGTGCTCCATCTCTACAGTTGGAGACAGTAAAGGCTTCTGAATATTCCAGGGGGGAAGATTGCCCTTGTGCTTGGATCCCGCTTGTGGGTTTCCCGCAGGCATCTGGTCAGCCACTGACAGAAGAGGGTGCTGGATGAGATGGACCAGTGAACTGCTCCAGCAGCCTCTTCTTATGTTCTTATGGTGAAGACAGAAGGTTCTCCTGACCTGGTCTGAACTCAAGGGGGTGTTGTGGGCCGCATGGGAAGGCAATGGCATAGAGCAGTCAGTTTTGGGTCTAAAGTGGAACCTCATTTGGGCTCCAAAGAGCGTTTTGGTCTGGGAGGCATTTCTTAGGCTTAGTGGTAGAACAGTAAGGAGAACAGGAGGTGACCTCCCCTGAAAAAGGATGTTGTGTTCCAGACAAAAGTTCAGAAAAGAACAAACAAAATGACCACGGGGTGGAAGCAGCTCATTCAGGAGGGAAGGGTACAACATTCGGGACTTCTTCAGCTAGAGAAAAGGCTGCTAAGAGGAGGCATGAAAGGGGTGCCTAAAATCAGGTGTAGCATGGAGAAAGTGAACGGGCTGCTTTCTGTCCACAAGCTGATGCAGGCATTTCTCCGTCCTCTGGCCAGAGGCAAGCAAGAGGCAACATTGCATCTCAAGAGCACATTCCAGCCAGGGAGAACCACAAGAGGAGTGTCTGTAGGAGGGCAGTGGGAGGTGTGGCCTAGGAAGGGGTGTGGCCTAGGAAGGGTGTGTGGCTTGATCCAGGCAGAGAGATCTGTAGGGCTGCGCTGAGCACCCAAGGCTGAGGTTCCCCACCTCCAGCCTCTAACATAAATGTTTGGTGTGAAGCTGCTTCCAGAGAGAGACCATAGCTCAGGGGTGGAGCATGGGATTTGTCTTGCATGCAACTGGGCATTCCCTCCCTGCAGATCCTTGGTGGGAGCTCCATCCACGGGGAGGTGCTCTTGCTTTGCCTCAATATTTATTATTTGTTCATTTATTGTATTTATATGCCACCTTTTCTCCATGTGGTGTACATGGTTCTCCCCCTCCTCATTTAAGCACCACAACACCCAGTGAGTTTCATGGCTGACTAGGGGTTTGCACCCTGGTCTCCCAGGGCCTAGTCCAGCATTCTAACCACTGAACCACACTGCCTTTCTCTTCCTCCTGCAGGAACCTGTAAGGAGAAGCACACCTGCAAGAGCTACGGAGGCACCTGTGGCACTCACTGCCTGAAGACTCGGCACTACCACACCTGCGACTGCAGTCATGGCACCGTCTGCTGTTTGCCTCCCATAAAAGGCTGAGCAGGAGGCTGGCCGCCTCAGGAGGAGGAGCTGGAGACCCTGTCCTTCACCTCTCAGCTGTGTAGAGGGGTCTATCATGGATGCTTCTCCTCAATAAATTGACATGAACGTCCTTGGCGAGTTCTGTGTGCTTCTTGCAGAGGGCAGGGAGGGAGGGAGAACTGTAGGGCGGTGGCGGTAATATAGTCATTTCAGAAGCCTGGGGTTTCCAGAGCCTTTTCCCAGTGCACAAAGTCCTTTAAGGTAGCGTCAGTCAACCTTGCTCCTCTAGCTCTTCCCTAGCTCATGGGACACTCCCACCATATTATCATGGAGTGTGCTGGGCCCAGGGGTAACCCGGCTAATGTGGTCTAGGTCCAGTCCCGAATCCAAGCGTTCCACGAGGAGTCAGTCCGACAGGGCAGAGGCAGGAAACCAGGCAAGGTCAGGCACAGGATCACAGGCATGTTCTGGCAAACAGCAACATTGCTCCCGCAACCTGGGGTGGGGTCCAGCAGCCTTTTATCTCTGTTGGGGTAACGGCCGGTCCTGATCCCCCCGTGGCTCGCCTCCCTGTCTCGCCCGAAAGCAAGCACTTCTCCTGCGAGTACTCATCATGGATGCTTCTCCTCAATAAATTGACATGAACGTCCTTCTGTGTGCTTCTTGCAGAGGGCAGGGAGGGAGGGAGAACAATAGGGTGCGGGGGCAACATATTCAGTTCTGATGTTTGGTGTTTCCAGAGCCGTTTCCCAGTGTACAAGTTCCTTTACAATTCCTACCACCCTTAGCCTAATGTGGCTAGACTGTCCCCACAGGAACTAAGCCAAAGCCTGTGATGATTTCTGCAAATATTTTCATCTGCAAAAAGAAAAAAGGGTTTCCATCTTGTCACATTGAGGCTGAAAGCAACATCTGTGCCCCTCTGTATAGCACCTGTCCAGGTAGCTTATCCCAGGCTTCCTCCTCTAGCTCCTCCCTAGCTCATGGGACACTCCTACCATATTGTCATGGACCATCTGAATGCAGAAGTCTGGTGAGAGGCACCAGCTGGGGAACCCCAACTATTCATGATGACTGTAGATTACCTCCAGGTTCAGATACCTCACTTGGATGCCATTTGCCAGGTAACAACACCAGGAGAGGGCTTTTGCCTCAAACCTTTTAGTGCTTAGGGACACATTTGGAAACTTAAGGAGCTGTCATGGCTGCTGCAAAATGCCCATTTCACAGGAGAAGAAGAAGAAAAGGTGTTTGATATTGATATCCCACTTTATCACGACCCGAAGGAGTCTCAAAGTGGCTAACATTCTCCTTTCCCTTCCTCCCCCACAACAAACACTCTGTGAGGTGCGTGGGGCTGAGAGACTTCAGAGAAGTGTGACTGGCCCAAGGTCACCCAGCAGCTGCATGTGGAGGAGCGGGGAAGCGAACCCGGTTCCCCAGATTACGAATCTACCGCTCTTAACCACTACACCACACTGGCTCTCTGTTCTCTCATGAGAAAGACAGGTGAAGCTGAGATCCCTAAACTTTCTTCCACAAAAAACACCCAGACAAAGAATCTTTATCACCTCCATGAACAAATAGGACACAGACAAAAAAAGCAGGCAATGTCTCCCCAAAACAGTCCCCCAACACTGTCCTCTGCAAAAAAAAGGGGGGGAAGGAGATGGAGTTTTTGAAGGCACTGAGGTGCCCCAGATACTATGTTGTCCCCCAGAATAATAATAATAATAATAATAATAATAATAATAATAATAATAATAATAATAAATTTTATTTATACCCCACCCTCACCAGCTAGAGTTGGGCTCAGGGCAGCTAACAACAGTAAAATTACAAAAAAAATGTAATAGGCAGGAGGAACCAATTTAAAATACGGGTTAAAATACAATTTAAAAGGCAGCCTCATTTTAATAGTAGCTCATAGATCAAAACCATAAGGGGAGGGAAATATAAGTGTCCGACTGAGTCCAAACCAAAGGCCAGGCAGAACAGCTCTGTCTTGCAGGCCCTGCGGAAAGATGTCAAGTCCCGCAGGGCCCTAGTCTCTTGTGACAGAGCGTTCCACCAAATCAGGGCCAGTACTGAAAAGGCCCTGGCCATGGTTGAGACCAATCTAACCACCTTGCGACTTGGGACCTCCAAAATGTTGTCATTTGTGGACCTTAAGGTCCTCCGCGGGGCATACCAGGAGAGGCGGTCCCGTAGATACGTGGGCCCTACAACCAAATGTCATGGACTGGCTGGATTCAGAGGGGTAGTGGGAAGAACCAGATGGGGAATCTCCAAGAGAAGAAGGTTCAGAGCCAGGGGATCAGTGGTGGGATGACGATGAGTGGTCAGAGGGAGAAAAAGCAGCAGAATGGGAGGAGGAGCTGTTGGAAACTGAAGATGTACAGTGGACCCTCGGGTTATGTTACCTTTGGGTAACGTAACTTTCAGGTTGCGAACGTGGAAACTCAGAAGTGTATTCTTCCGGGTTTCACCGCAAGCACATTCGCAGAAGTGGTCTATCGTGCCGTGCGTGTGTGCAGAAGCAGTGCCTCTACTTGCGGATTTTTCGGGGTACGTACGGACCCCTGGAATGAATTACATTCGTATCCAGAGGGTCCACTGTAATGTGGTTTAGTGAGCAGGGAGAGGCTGTGGCAGGGAGCAGTCCAGAACCAGTGACAGAAGAGGAGGCTGGAGAGGGTTGTGTGTGTGTCAAGATCTGAAAGTTATCGGGAATTTGATTGAAATAATTAATAAAATATTATACATCCAAGGGACTGGTGCTGCACTTAAGAAGTCACAACTTTTTGCAAAGCCACATTCCCTGTTATGATTCCTTTTGGTATGTTGTTTTAATGAATATCGGCGTAGCTGTGCAGTTGTTCTTCACCATACACTTTTTTCAAAGAACACACTGTTTGATTGGAGAACTGCGTCACATAATTCATAGAAACGTGAATTTGGCAGGATGGCCATGTTTCAATTTGTGCATTTTTCCAAATAGTGCACATCAGGTTGGTTGTCATTTAAATTCAAACTGAACAGAACTTCCTCTCCCTCTCATTCCATCCCCCATATTTTGGCATTCTTCCTTCTCCCCATTGTGGCCCAGTCCTCCTCACTGGATTGTTTTTGGAGATTTTCTCCCCCTTTTAGGCTTCTTTCCTAGTGACATTTTGAGCCTCTGCACAGCCATGCCTGCTGACACCGCCTTCTCATTGTGCCTTTTTGGCTTTACAAGCAACTGAAAATCAGAAACAAAGGGAACAGGGTATTTTAATCTGCTTTTATTGCAAGGCACAAGCTCATATAAGCATTGAAAATGTTGCAAAGGATTTATTAATTTTTTTAAAAAATGTGGGTGCTTTGGGGCAGAAGCAAAAGAAGTCTCCAACTGGAGAGGAAGGTGCATCCAGCAACTCTCAAAAAGTGGGAGCATCTTCCATTTTTTTAAAGGCAGCAATCAGTCCACCAATATTAACCTTAAAAACAAGCAACAAACATACAGGAGTTACTTCAGATTCATAGCAAAGTCACAATGTCTGATACATGAAAATACAAAGGAAGTCATGTTGGTCCATAAGAAACATTCCCCCCAAAAAACTGACCATTGAGTAGGGATCGATGAATCTCCCCAATTCAGTTCCTGATTTTAAGAAACTGAACTGGGTAGAGTCATCAATGAGAACTGAATCAAATGTTTGGCCCCATCCCTACCACTGGGTGCTTTGTTTGCTAGGTAAAGGGTAAAGGGACCCCTGACCATTAAGTCCAGTCGTGACCGACTCTGGGGTTGAGGCGCTCATCTCGCTTTATTGGCCGAGGGAGTCGGCGTACAGCTTCCGGGTCATGTGGCCAGCATGACTAAGCTGCTTCTGGCGAACCAGAGCAGCACACGGAAACACCGTTTACCTTCCCGCTGGAGCGGTACCTATTTATCTACTTGCACTTTGACGTGCTTTCGAGCTGCTAGGTTGACAGGAGCTGGGACTGAACAATGGGAGCTCACCCCGTCACGGGGATTCGAACTGCTGACCTTCTGATTGGCAAGTCCTAGGCTCTGTGGTTTAACCCACAGCGCCACCCGTGTCCCTGCTTTGTTTGCTAGGAGCAACAAAAAAAGTCACAAAATAACGAGCAAGCTTTTGAGGTCTAATCAGAGCCGTCTTTCCCATAGGGCTTAGTGGTGCATCACGCCAGGGTTCCAGCCTCTCAGGGGCGCCCCAGCGAGTAGGGGAGCTATGCAGCTTTGCCGGCGACCTCCCCTTTCCCTGCATGCCCACCAGCTGCGCCCCATCAACCATATGGCTGGTGGGCACTCAGCTTCCCTCCCAAGCCTCTGCGGGGATTGCTCTACTGCAGCGGCATGGGGGAGAGTTGCACCCCCACCCATGGCTGACAGAGCGCAGCTTCCCCTCCCCACACACTATCCGTGGTAATTTGGGGGTGCTCAGTGGATATTTGCACCCCGGTGCCACATCTGCTAAAGACAGCCCTGGGTCTAATATTGGCTATTTGCTGGCTATTGAATTTGCTATGGACATTTTTGGCTGCAGTATTTGGGGTTGGGCAGTAATTTTTCCTCTGAGCAAATTGGCTCTTAATACTTGTCACAACTTTGTGTGGCTAGGCATTGGGTAAGCCTTAGTCTTGAATAGAAGGGAGGTTGTAGCCTCTGCCTGCCCCTCCCTAGGAAAGGGTATCTATTAGGAGATGCCTCTGTTCAGATGCCCAGGTGGGGATTTGGGTCATAGCACTCCTCCAACGGCGACCCCTAGGGGATGCCCCTATTTGATGTAGATCATACGGGCCCCCACCTTCGGTTGGTTTACCCTAGAATACAATCCCAGACAGATTGTATAAATCTAGCAGATGGGCTAGATTTAAAATGGTATACCCAATGGCAATGCCAAACCTTCTCACATATAAACAATAAAGTTGTGGCCTATTTGACCCTTTCTTCACTTACACTCATTGTCCTGTCTGGTTATTTTACTATATCAGAGGTGAGGAGGTCACAAAGCCTTGGCATGCCATCATTTACAGTTCCAGCTACCCCTGCTGCTCCTTTGCCTCTTAGTACCCCCTAAATAGTCCCCTCATCCCCCCCCCAAGGGACTGTATGTCAGGGGGCAGAGGAACCACCCTCACAAGGAATGTGTCTTACCATCCGCTTTTATTCAATATTCACAGAGAAAGTTTTGGAACACAGCCTCTTGGATAATGGCGTTGTCCCGAGTGACTCTTACCCCCCCCCTTCTCACACTTCCTCATTCATCACTGTCATCACCTCCCCATTGGGTGACACTTAGGGTCCTCTGTCTCTGAGCTCTTTGCTCTCCTACTTTCAAGGCTTGCCAGGTTGGGGGGGGGGGTCTGGAATGCTTATTTCCCAGCTTTCCCCCTCATCTGCCTCTGAGCTGTGACCTCCTTCAAACCTCGGTTTTAATTCTGAACTGTCTTCCTCTTCTCTGGAAGGGTCAGATTGGGGAGGTGGTCTCCACCATTCCACCTCTGCCCAGTCCCTGATACCTCTGCACATCTGAATCCAGCCAATCCATGACATCTGGTTCTATTAATCGGGGGAGGGGGCAACATGGTATCTGGAGCACCTCAGTGCCCTCAAAAAGTCCACCTCCTATTTTTGGGCAGGGGAAGAAATGGGGTCCAGTTTTGAGGATACATTGGTTGCTTATTTTGTCTGTGTTCATGGAAGCGATAAACATTCCTGGCCTTCTTTTTTTGTGGGGGTTAGGGAGGTTCAGGGTCTCAGCATCACCTGTTTTGATTGACACAAAAGCCCTTTCCTGGTGTTGTTACCTAGCGACTGGCATCCAGGGGTGCCCAATGATCCTGAAGATAATGTATGGGTATCTTGACTAGCTGGGGTTCCCCAGCTGGTGCCTCTCCCCACTCCTCTGCATTCCGCTGCTCCATGTGATGGCCTGGGACTCGGGCTCGGACTCAGAGCCAGAGGAGTCTCAGTCCGCACCGGATCCTTTGCCTCAGGCAGCAGCTGAACCTAGTCTGGGTCCTGATCCTGAAGAACCCCAGTCTGCACAGGTTCCCCTGCAACAAACACCAGCTGGGCTGAGTCAGGGGCCTGAGCCTGCCCTGGCTCCAGATGCGGGGATGACCTCGTTGCCTTCAGCTGGGCCATCACTTACAGCTGCACCACTGCCAACTGGGTCAGGAGAGGCTGAGACGGCCTCTGGGTCTAGTAACTCACAGACGTCTCCTGAGCTGCAGAGACTGAGGTCTGAGAGAAGGAGAGACCTGAGTACTTGCAGGAGAAGTGCTTGCTTTCGGGCGAGACAGGGAAGCGAGCCACGGGGGGATCAGGACCGGCCGTTACCCCAACAGAGATAAAAGGCTGCTGGACCCCACCCCAGGTTGCGGGAGCAATGTTGCTGTTTGCCAGAACATGCCTGTGATCCTGTGCCTGACCTTGCCTGGTTTCCTGCCTCTGCCCTGTCGGACTGACTCCTCGTGGAACGCTTGGATTCGGGACTGGACCTAGACCACATTAGCCGGGTTACCCCTGGGCCCAGCACACCCATGATAATGGGTGGGAGTGTCCCATGAGCTAGGGAAGAGCTAGAGGAGCAAGGTTGACTGACGCTACCTTAAAGGACTTTGTGCACTGGGAAAAGGCTCTGGAAACCCCAGGCTTCTGAAATGACTATATTACCGCCACCGCCCTACAGTTCTCCCTCCCTCCCTGCCCTCTGCAAGAAGCACACAGAACTCGCCAAGGACGTTCATGTCAATTTATTGAGGAGAAGCATCCATGATAGGCCCCTCTACACAGCTGAGAGGTGAAGGACAGGGTCTCCAGCTCCTCCTCCTGAGGCGGCCAGCCTCCTGCTCAGCCTTTTATGGGAGGCAAACAGCAGACGGTGCCATGACTGCAGTCGCAGGTGTGGTAGTGCCGAGTCTTCAGGCAGTGAGTGCCACAGGTGCCTCCGTAGCTCTTGCAGGTGTGCTGCTCCTTACAGGTTCCTGCAGGAGGAAGAGAAAGGCAGTGTGGTTCAGTGGTTAGAATGCTGGACTAGGCCCTGGGAGACCAGGGTGCAAACTGCTGGTCAATTGTGAAACTCACTGGGTGTTGTGGCGTTTAAATGAGGAGGGGGAGAACCATGTACACAACATGGGGGAAAGGTGGCATATAAAGGCAATAAATGAATGGATTATAAATATTGAGGCAAAGCAAGAGCATCTCCCCGTGGATGGAGTTCCCACCAAGGATCTGCAAAGAGGGAATGCCCAGTTGCATGCAAGACAAATCACATGCTCCACCCCTGAGCTATGGTCTCTCTCTGGAAGCAGCTTCACACCAAAGATTTATGTTAGAGGTTGGAGGTGGGGAACCTCAGCCTTGGGTGCTCAGTGCAGCCCTACAGATCTCTCTGCCTGGATCAAGCCACACACCCTTCCTAGGCCACACCTCCCACTGTCCAGCTCCACACACTCCTCTTGTTGTTTTCCCTGGCTGGAATGTGCTCTTGAGATGCAATGTTGCCTCTTGCTTGCCTCTGGCTAAAGGATGGAGAAATGTCTGCATGGGATTGTGGACAGAAACCTCTGACTTTTCTCTGTCCCCTTTCTCCTCTCTACGCATGATTTTAGGCACCTCTTTCATGCCTCCTCTTGGCTGCCTTTTCTCTAGCTGAAGAAGTCCCAAATGTTGTACCCTTCTCTCCTGGGGGAGTTGCTTCCACCCCTTGGTCATTTTGTTTGTCCTTTTCTAAACCTTTGCCTCGAACACAACATCCTTTTTGAGGGGAAGTGAGTTCCTGTTCTCCCTGCTGTTCTACCACTAAGCTGTGGTTTCTCCTTAGAAATGCCTCCCAGACCAAAAGACCCTTTGAAGCCCAAATGAGGCTCCAGTTTAGACCCAAGACCACCTGTTCTATGCCATTGCTTTCCCATGCGGCCAGCACTACTCCCTTGAGGTCTGTCTTCGCCATAAGAGCATAAGAAGAGGCTGCTGGATCAGGTCAATGGTTCATCTCGTCCAGCACCCTCTTCTCTCTGTGGCTGACCAGATGCCTGCGGGAAACCCACAAGTGGGATCCAAGTACAAGGGCAATCTTCCCCCCTGGAGTATTCAGAAGCAATTTCTGTCTCCAACTGTGGAGACAGAGCACAGCTAAAACATGGCCTGTAGCCATTGATATCCCTCTCTTCCATGAATTTCTATAATCCTATTTGAAGACCATCTATGTTGGTGGTCATCACTGCTTTCCCCATGAAACCCAAATCTCTCCCTTGAATTCAGGCCAAGGCAGAAGCCCCTTCAGTCTGCCTTACCAAGTACAGCCCCTTCTTCCCACCCTGTAGAAATCAGCTTCATACCTGCAACAGCCATGTCAGCAACAACCAACATCACGATGGCCAAGGCAAGGTAGAGAGCTCTCATGGTGGAGTTCTGGTTGGGTTCTCTGGATGAACACAGAAGGATAGTGGATGAGCTGAGGACTCGGTGGTGCTTCCAGTCAGGGGCTCTGCTCTTTTATAGTGGGAATATCTGGTAGAGATGTCACGTGGACATTCATGTGGCTTACGTATCTTCTGCCCTTTTGGTGCATGCTTTTCTTATCTTCTCTTGCCCAGTACAATGCACATTGATGCAGTCTTTTCAATGGCCATTGTTCATTGGCTTCATCCACTTTCTTCTTTTTGTGATAGCCGTGCTCAGCTGACCCCCCACCTGCTGGACTCCAAAGGAGGAACTCTATGTCTTTATGATCTGCTGTGAAATGTATGACTCGCTGTTAAGTCATAGTCAAGGCAGCCAAATTCAACAACCATTTGGGTGTTGACGGTGTCTCAAGATTAGTGAGCCCAATGGAGCAAGGAATTTGGGTATTGGAGCAGCAATGGGTCTGAAGGTCCTGCTGCAAATGAAAAGGGAGCAATAAGGCAACCAATTATTTTGAGTACTGGTCTGCAAGGTTTGGTTGTAATGCCCATTTGAGAGATGGGGAATCTACTCAGGGGGTACTAAGAGGCAAAGGAGCAGTCGTCTTCTTCTCCTTCTTCATTGGCGATCACTCATAGCTGAGTAAGATTGTTTTCCATGAACACGAAGAAGAAGAAGAAGAGAGCCAGTTTGGATCCACACATCCTTCCACAATGGGGACATTGGTTTCCGGGTGGGAGTTGATCACGTTGAGGGTTTGCCAAGTGCACCTTCCTGTTAGCATGTTTCTCCCTTTCGTCCTGAATTTGAGCATCTTCAAAGCCCATGACACCTTTCTCATACATACACACACACACACACACACACACACACACATCGTTGAGGGGTGTCACTACATCCAACTTATAAATAACAAGACCCAAAACCGACTCCTCTATGTCATTGCTTTCCGATGGGGCCAACACCACGCCCTTGAGTTCAGACAAGGGTAGGAGCATCTTCTGTCTTCACCATAAGAACATAAGAAGAGGCTGCTGGATTAGGTCAGTGGTCCATATTGTCCAGCACCCTCTTCGGTCAGTGCTTGACCAGATGCCTGTGGGAAACCCGCATTTACTGTCTCCAACTGTGGAGATGGAGCACAGCTTAAAATGGCCAGTAGCCATTGATATCCCTCTCCATGAATTTCTATAATCCTCTTTGAAGGTCATCTAGGCTGGTGGCTATTACTGCCTTTCTATGAAACTGATACTTGTCTCCTGAATTACGGACAAGGCAGAAGCCTCTTCAGTCTGCCTTATCAAACACAGCCATTGGGCTCCATTGGGTCTCTAATCTTGAGACACCGTCAACACCCAAATGGTTGTTGAATTTGGCTGCCTTGACTATGACTTAACAGCGAGTCATACATTTCACAGCAGATCATAAAGACATAGAGTTCCTCCTTTGGAGTCTGGCAGGTTGGTGGTCAGCTGAGCACGGCTATCACAAAAAGAATAAAGTGGATGAACCCAATGAACAATGGCCATTGAAAAGACTGCATCAGTGTGTATTGTACTGGGCAAGAGAAGATAAGAAAAGCATGCACCAAAAGGGCAGAAGCTACGTAAGCCACATAAATGTCCACATGACATCTCTACCAGATATTCCCACTATAAAAGAGCAGAGCCCCTGACTGGAAGCACCGCGAGTCCTCAGCTCATCCACTGTCCTTCTGTGTTCATCCAGAGAACCCAACCAGAACTCCACCATGAGAGCTCTCTACCTTGCCTTGGCCATCGTGCTGTTGGTTGTTGCTGACATGGCTGTTGCAGGTATGAACCAAACTTCTACATGGTGGGAAGAAGGGGCTGTGTTTGATAAGAGAGAGTGAAGGGTCTGCTGCCTTGGCCTTAATTCAAAGGAGAGGTATGGGATTCATAGGAAAGGCAGTAATAGCCACCAGCCTACATAGAGGTATGGGTTTAATGGGAAAGGCAGCGATGGCCACCAACCTAGGTGGTCTTCAATGAGGATTACATAAATTCATGGAAGAGAGGGCTATCAGTGGCTACTGGCCATGTTAGCTGTGCTCCATCTCCACAGCTAGAGGCAGTAGATGCTTCTGAATACCCCAGGAGGGAAGAGTGCCCTTGTGCTTGGATCCCGCTCGTGGTTCCCACATGTATCTGGTCAGCCACTGACAGAAGAGAGTGCTGGACAAGTTGGGCCATTGGCCTGATTCAGAAGCCTCTTCTTATGTCCTTATGGTGAAGACAGACCTCAAAGGGGTGGTGTGGGCACCATGGAAAAGCGATGGCACAGAGAAGGTGGTCTTCGGTCTAAACTAGATCCTCATTTGGACTTCAAAGAGCTTTTTGATCTGGGAGGCATTTGTAAGGAGAAGCCACAGCTTAGCGGTAGAACAGCAAGGAGAACAGGAGGTCACCTCCCCTGAGAAAGGATGTTGTGTTCCTGGCAAAGGTTCAGAAAAGAACAAACAAAATGACCACGGGGTGGAAGCAGCTCATTCAGGAGGGAAGGGTACAACATTCGGGACTTCTTCAGCTAGAGAAAAGGCTGCTAAGAGGAGGCATGAAAGGGGTGCCTAAAATCAGGTGTAGCATGGAGAAAGTGAACGGGCTGCTTTCTGTCCACAAGCTGATGCAGGCATTTCTCCGTCCTCTGGCCAGAGGCAAGCAAGAGGCAACATTGCATCTCAAGAGCACATTCCAGCCAGGGAGAACCACAAGAGGAGTGTCTGTAGGAGGGCAGTGGGAGGTGTGGCCTAGGAAGGGGTGTGGCCTAGGAAGGGTGTGTGGCTTGATCCAGGCAGAGAGATCTGTAGGGCTGCACTGAGCACCCAAGGCTGAGGTTCCCCACCTCCAACCTCTAACATAAATCTCTGGTGTGAAGCTGCTTCCAGAGAGAGACCATAGCTCAGGGGTGGAGCATGGGATTTGTCTTGCATGCAACTGGGCATTCCCTCCCTGCAGATCCTTGGTGGGAGCTCCATCCACGGGGAGGTGCTCTTGCTTTGCCTCAATATTTATTATTTGTTCATTTATTGTATTTATATGCCACCTTTTCTCCATGTGGTGTACATGGTTCTCCCCCTCCTCATTTAAGCACCACAACACCCAGTGAGTTTCATGGCTGACCAGGGGTTTGCACCCTGGTCTTCCAGGGCCTAGTCCAGCATTCTAACCACTGAACCGCACTGCCTTTCTCTTCCTCCTGCAGGAACCTGTAAGGAGAAGCACACCTGCAAGAGCTATAGAGGCACCTGTGGCACTCACTGCCTGAAGACAGGGAAGTACTACCCAACCTGCGACTGCAGTCATGGCACCGTCTGCTGTTTGCCTCCCATAAAAGGCTGAGCAGGAGGCTGGCCGCCTCAGGAGGAGGAGCTGGAGACCCTGTCCTTCACCTCTCAGCTGTGTAGAGGGGCCTCTCATGGATGCTTCTCCTCAATAAATTGACATGAACGTCCTTGGCGAGTTCTGTGTGCTTCTTGCAGAGGGCAGGGAGGGAGGGAGAACTGTAGGGCGGTGGCGGTAATATAGTCATTTCAGAAGCCTGGGGTTTCCAGAACCTTTATCTATTAATCCAAATAATAGTAGTAGTAATAGTAATAGTAATAGTAATAGTAATAGTAATAGTAATAGTAATAGTAATAGTAATAGTAATAGTAATAGTAGTAGTAATTTATTTATACACCACCCATCTGGCTGTGTTTCCCCAGCCACTCTGGGTGCCTCCCAACATAATATTTACAATAAAAAGCGATAAAATTTCAAACATTAAAAACTTCCCTAAACAGGGCTGCCTTCAGATGTCTTCTAAAAGTCAGATAGTTGTTTTTCCCCTTCACATCTGCTGGGAGGGCATTCCACAGGGCAGGCACCACTACCAAGAAGGCCCTCTGCCTGATTCCCTGTAACCACATTTCTCGCAGGGAGGGAACTGCCAGAAGGCATTTGGCATTTGGAACTGGAGATCAGTGTCTGGGCTGAACGATGGGGGTGGAGACGCTCCTTCTGGTATCCTGGGCCAAGGCCATTTAGGGCTTTAAAGGTCAACACCAGCACTTTGAATTGTGCTCGGAAACATACTGGGAGCCAATGTAGGCCTCTCAGGATTGGTGTTATCTGGTCTCGTCAGCCACTCCCAGTCACCAGTCTAGCTGCTAAATTCTAGATTAGTTGTAGTTTTCGGGTCACCTTCAAAGGTAGTCGCCCATAGAGCACATTGCAGTAGTCCAAGTGGGAGATAACCAGAGCATGCACCACTCTGGCGAGGTAGTCCCTGGGCAGACAGGGTCTCAGCTTGCGTACCAGATGGAGCTGGTAGACAGCTGCCCTGGACATAGAATTGACCTGTGCCTCCATGGACAGTTGTGAGTCCAAAAAGACTCCCAGGCTGCGCGTAGCATAGTGGTTAAGAGCGGTGGACTCGTAATCTGGGGAACCGGGTTCGCGTCTCCGCTCCTCCACATGCAGCTGCTGGGTGACCTTGGGCCAGTCACACTTCTCTGAAGTCTCTCAGCCTCACTCACCTCACAGAGTGTTTGTTGTGGGGGATGAAGGGAAAGGAGATTGTTTGCCGCTTTGAGACTCCTTAGGGGAGTGAAAGGTGGGATATCAAGTCCAAACTCTTCTTCTTCTTCTGCACCTGGTCCTTCAGGGGCACAGTTACTTCACTGAGAACCAGGGAGTCCTCTACACCTGCCCGCCCCCTGTCACCCCAAAACAGTACTTCTGTCTTGTCAGGATTCAACCTCAATCTGTTAGCCACCAGCCATCCTCCAACCGCTCTCAGACACTCACACAAGACATTCACCACGTTTGCTGGTTATGATTTAAAGGAGAGGTAGAGCAGGATATCATCTGCATACTGATGAACACCCAGCCTGAACTCCATGATGATCTCTCCCAGTGGCTTCATGTAGATGCTAAAAAGCATGGGAGAGAAGATGGAACCTTGAAGCACCCCACAAGTGAGAACCCAGGGGTCTGAACACTCATCCCCCATCACCACTTTCTGGACACAGCCCAGGAAGAAGGAGCAGAACCACTGTATAACAGTGACCCCATCTCCCAGCCCCTCTAGACAGTCCCAAAGGATGTCATGATCGATGGTATCAAAGGCCACGGAGAGATCCAGCAGAACTAGGAAACAGCTTTCTCCTTTGGCCCTAGCCCGCCGGAGATCATCGACCAGTGCAACCAAGGTAGTTTCAGTCCCATGATGAGGCCTGAATCCCTATTGCAAGGGATCCAAATTGCCCACATCCTCCAGGCATGTCTGGAGTTCTTCAGCAACCACCCGCTCAATCACCTTGCGCAAGAATGGAAGATTTGAGACTGGGCGATAGTTGGCCATATTGGCTAGATACAAAGATATTTTTTTAAGAAGCAGTTTAATAAATACCTTTCAGTGGATCTGGGAAGGCTCCCTCACAGACAGAAGCATTCACCACCCTGCAGAGCCCATCATCCAGCCTTTCCCAGCTCGCTTTTATGAGCCAGGATGGGCAAGGATCAATGAGACAAATGGTCAGTTTCACTCATCCAAGCAGCCTGTCCAGGTCCTCAGAGGTAACAGATTGGAATTGATTCCATGCAACTTGACCGGGCAGGATTCTAGCATTCTCCCGCCCTGGCCGTGCTCCCATGGTGGAGTCTACCTCTTTCTGAATCTGATTGACTTTATCTGCAAAAAACCTTTGCAAAATCATTGAAGGAGATCTTGGGGTCCTAACCAGGCCCCGATGGCGAAGGTGGTTCTGTTAAATTGTGAACCACCAGAAAGAGTCTCCTGCTGCTGTTTTCTGCAGATGAAATAGAGGCAGTGAAGAAGGTCCTCTTCACTGTCACTATCACCACTTGGTAGGCTCAACGTTCAGCTCTAACCAGTGTCCAGTCTGATTCAGAATGTGTTTTCCTCCACAGGCGCTCTAGCTGTCTCAGTGATTGTTTTATCGCCCTCAGTTCTGGGGGAAACCACGGGGCTGTCTGGGCTCCATGCAATTGCCGAGTGTGCTTTGGAGCCGGACAGTCAATAGCCCTAGTTAACTCTGCATTCTAGCAGTCCACCAGGGAATCAGCTGAAAGGCCATCAACATGGGATAAAGCATCCCCTACCACTTTCTGGAAACCATTTGAATCCATTAAGTGGTGGGGATGGACCATCAGCTTCAGTCCCACCTCCCTGCAGAGGGGAAAGGTCATGGAGAAGTTCAGTTGCACTAGGAAGTGATCCAACCATTGCATTTTTTTTTTCTTTTCCTTAGTGTCAGATCAGCAACATCCATAGAGGTGAACACCAGGTCTAAGGCATGTCTGCGACTGTGAGTTGGGTCAAACTTATTTGGGGACAGCCCCATGGAGGCCATGCTTTCCATGAAGTCCCAAGCAGCCCCTTGTGTGGGCATGGATGTTAAAATCCCCTAGGACAACCAAACTAGGTGTCTCCAGGAGAACATCTGCCATGACCTGAAGCAGCTCGGGCAGGGAATCCTTGGCGCAGCGGGGAGGTCGGTACACCAAAAGGAATCCTGTACTGCTCCTATTGCCCAGAACATGCACTCAGAAAACTGGGTCTTCCCAATAGGACGCCTGGTGCAAGCTAATGACTTTCTAAAAATCACTGCAACCCCCCCCTATCCCACATGACCTGGGTTGCTGTGCTTAAGAGAAACCTGGTGGACAAGCAGCGGCAAGGACAGGCCCATCTGCTTCATTCAACCAAGTCTCTGTTACACATGCCAGGTCAAGTCCTCCATCCATAATCAAGTCATGGATGGCAGTGGTCTTATGAATCATTGACCTGGCATTGCACAGCAGCACCTTCAGGTCATGTGGGTCTCCCTTGCTGATTCCAGTATCCATCCGGTCAAGACCAGACCCGGAGGCAGGGATAGTCCTCAAGCAGCGACTAAATTTGCTTCCTCTGTAATGAGATGGTCTGGTCTTAGCATAACTCCTTCTCCTGTCCGTGATCACTGAGATTGGGTGTCCCAGCGGATCCCCCTCTGTGGAACCTGCCCCAGCCATTCTATTGGCTGGGGTCCACTCCCAGGTAGCCCTGACCCTCTCCCCTTAAGAACAGAACACAAACCATACAACAAACCAATAAAACAGTAGAAACCGAAAAACCCCCCAATAATAACAATTTACAATCATACTAAAATTAAACCAATCCCCAGCCCCAACCAGACGTCCATCCCACCCCACCCGCACAAAACAAAATTCAAAATACCACAGATAAAAAACTAAATAGCACCTAAAAACATTTAAATAATTAGCTAAATAATTACTTAATAACACTCCAATTAACATTTGCAAAAAAGCCTGAAGGATTTTTGTTAGGGATTGTAGGAAAAGACCTGCCAAGGAAATTGAAGAACATTTTCATGTATGCGACAACGGCAGCAAGAGTCTTAATGGCACAAGGATGGAAGAACGAAGAAGTCCCGACTAAAGAACTGTGGCAAGAGAAACTGATGGACTATGCGGAATTGGCGAAACTGACACACAAACGGTGTGATAAGGACAACTGTGACTTTAAAGAAGAATGGGAACCTTTTACAAAGTACTTAAAGAAACAACCAACTGAACTGGACTCCTTGGCAGGTTTTGAGTAAACTTACACAAATTTATTATTGGTAACATAGAGAGAGATAAATTAAGGATCTTTACAATGTTATAATATGCAGAGAATAACATGTGCTGAAAAACCAGAGAGAGGAGCGGAGGGAAGTCTGGGGGTGGGTTTCTTTTTTGGGAAGTGGGGAGGGGAAAATAGGGGGGAGGGGAAAAAATGAGGATGATATGTTTTTGATAAATTGTTATGTTGAAATTCTTAATAAAAATATTTTAAATAACCATTAACACAGGGGGGCTGGCCCTCACCCTTGTCTCACCCCCAAAGCACCACCCCCAAGGGATGACCTCTTTTGGTGCACCCCCCACTGGGGGCGGCCCCACCCCCTAGGCAGGCAGGGAGGCAGGCTGGCTTTATAACACTGCCCCAGTGCCTGGACCACTCCCAGCTGGTGCAGCAGCTGTTTCCACTTTGCCTGCCTGCCAGGGACCTGGTCCCTACAGTACTCTTTGCAGTCCTCTTCACTTATGTAGCAGCAGCAGCAGCAGTCCTCCAAGTGGGGCAGACAGCAGTCCCCCCAACAGCCACAGCAGCAGGAGTTTCTGGGTGGGGAAAAATGGCAGTCCCCATTCATGACAGATGGCCATCCAACCTCTGTTTCAAAACCTCCAAGGAAGGGAAGTCTACCACCTCTCATGGGACTCTGTTCCACTGCTGAACAGCTCTTACTGTCAGAAGGCTTTTCTGAATGTTTACTCGGAATCGCCTTTCCTGCAACTTGAAGCCATGGGTTCAAGTCCTACCCTCCAGAGCAGGAGAAAACAAAAATGCTCCCCCCCATGTGACAGCCCTTAAGATATTTGAAAATGGCAATCATATCTCCTCTCAGTATCTTCTTTTCCAGGCTAAACATACCCAGCTCCTTCGACCATTCCTCATAAGGCTTGGTTTCCAGATCCTTGATCATCTTGGTTGCCCCCCCTCTGCACATGTTCCAGCTTGTCAACATCCTTCTTAAATTGTGGTGCCCAGAATTGGCCACAGTATTCCAAGTGTGGTCTGACTAAGGCAGAATAGAGTGGTACTATTACTTCCCTTTTTGAATTATGGTGCTGGAGGAGACTCTTGAGAGTCCCATGGAGTGCAAGAAGATCAAACCTCTCCATTCTGAAGGAAATCAGCCCTGAGTGCTCACTGGAAGGACAGATCCTGAAGCTGAGGCTCCAAGACTTTGGCCACCTCATGAGAAGAGAAGACTCCCTGGAAAAGACCCTGATGTTGTGGAAGATGGAGGGCACAAGGAGAAGGGGACGACAGAGGATGAGATGGTGGGACAGTGTTCTCGAAGCTACAGTTTGAGCTTGACCCAACTGCGGGAGGCAGTGGAAGACAGGAGTGCCTGGTGTGCTCTGGTCCAGGGGGCCACGAAGAGTCGGACAACACTAAACGACTAAACAACAACAACATTACTTCCCTTGATCTGGACACTAGACTTCTGTTGATGCAACCTAAAATACCATTAGCTTTTCTTTTTTTTTTTTTGCTGCTGCATCACACTGCTGACTCATGTTAAGCTTTTGGTCCACCAAGACCCCGAGATCAGGCTTCCTCAACCTCGGCCCTCCTGATGTTTTGAGACTACGATTCCCATCATCCCTGACCACTGGTCCTGCTAGCTAGGGATCATGGGAGTTGTAGGCCAAAAACATATGGAGGGCCAAGGTTGAGGAAGCCTCCCCTAGATCCTTTTCACATGTACTACTAGTAAGCCAGGTGTTCCCCATCCTATATTTGTGCATCTGGTTCTTCCTGCCTAGGTGCAGAACCTTACATTTCTCCCTGCTGAAATTCATTTTGTTAGCTTGTGCCCAGTTCTCCAATCTGTTAAGGGCATTTTGAATTCTGATTCTGCCTTCTGCGACATTAGCTACCCCTCCCAGTTTGGTGTCATCTGCAGATTTGACGAGCATCACCTCAATTCCTTCATTCAAGTCAACAACAGGTCCAGGACAAGCAGCGGCGTAGCGTGGGTTGTCAGCACCTGGGGCAAGGCAAGTAATTTGCGCCCCCTAACCCCTAACCTGCCGCCGCTGCCAGCTTCTTCTTGCTGCTGCCTGGTCTGGTCTGGTGTGGTTCTCTCCCGCGCTCAGCGCTGCGCTGGGCGGCCGCTGCACTGTCCCTCCCCCAGATAGTCCCTTGCTCTCTCTCCGTACCACACGCCTGGCACCCACCCCCTCCACAGTGGGCGGCGACCCGGCGGCTCGGATCGGATTCGCATAGCCAGCACTGCAGTGAGAGTGAGTGAGCCAGGTAGGGGCAGAGAGCTGCGAGTGCGAGCGCCCCCCCCCCAGATGTTGTGCCCGGTGCGGCCGGCCCCCCCTGCACCCCCCCACGCTACGCCACTGAGGACAAGAACCCTGTGTCACCCCACTTGTCACTTTTTTCCAGGATGCTGAGGAAACAGTAATGAGTACTCTTTGGGTTCTGTCTACAAATCCACCTAACATTGTTCAACCACATTTTACCAGCTTCCTTGTGAGGATATCATGGGGGACTACCTCAAAAGCCTTACTGAAATCAAGATACACTATGTCCACAGCATTTCCCTGATCCACCAAGTTTGTAATTCCATAAAAAAAAAAAAAAATCAGATTGGTCTGGCATGACTTATTACTGAGAAACCCATGCTGGGTCTCTTAGTAATGACAGCATCCTTTTCTAAATGCTCACGGACAGACTGTAGAATTATCTGTTCTAGGACCTTCCGTGGTATAAATGTCAAGCTCACCAGTCGGTAGTTACCTTGGTATTCCTTTTTCTGCTTTTTGAAGATGGGCACAACATTTGCCTGCCTCCAGCATGTAGTGACCTCACCTGTTCTCCAAGAATTCTCAAAGATAATGGACAAAGGCTCTGAAATTACATGTGCAAGTTCCATTAGTACCCTTGGATGCAGCTCATCAGGCCCTGGAAATCTGAATTAATTTAAAGTAGCTAGGTGTTCCCTTACTACCTCTTTTCCTCTCTTGGGCTGCAGCTCCCTCCTTACATCATTTATTCTGTTATCAAAGACATAGAGTTCCTCCTTTGGAGTCCAAAAGGTTGGGGGTCAGCTGATCACGGCCATCACAAAAAGAAGAAAGTGGATGAAGCCAATGAACAATGGCCATTGAAAATACTGCATCAATGTGGATTGTTCTGGGCAAGAGAAGATAAGACAAGAATGCACTAAAAGGGCAGAAGGTACGTAAGCCACATGAATGTCCACATGACATCTCTACCAGATATTCTCTCTATAAAAGAGCAGAGCCCCTGACTGGAAGCACCACCGAGTCCTCAGCTCATCCACTGTCCTTCTGTATTCATCCAGAGAACCCAACCAGAACTCCACCATGAGAGCTCTCTACCTTGCCTTGGCCATCGTGATGTTGGTTGTTGCTGACATGGCTGTTGCAGGTATGAACCAAACTTCTACAGGGTGGGAAGAATGGGGTGTGTTTGATAAAGCAGACTGAAGGGGCTTCTGCCTTGGCCTGAATTCAAGAGACAAAAATGGGTTTCATGGAAAAAGCAGTGATGGTCACCAGCCTAGATGGTCTTCAAAGAGGATTATAGAAATTCATGGAAAAGAGGGCTATCAATGGCTACTGGCCATGTTAGCTGTGCTCTGTCTCTACAGTTGGAGACAGTAAATGTGGGTTTCCCACAGGCATCTGGTCAGCCACTGACAGAAGAGGGTATTGGACAAGATGGACCATTGACCTGATTCAGCAGCCTCTTCTATGTCCTTATGGTGAAGAAGGAAGGTGCTCCTGCTCTGATCTGAACTCAAGGGAGTGTTGTGGGCCCCATGGGAAAGCGATGGCATAGAGCAGTCGGTCTTGGGTCTAAACTCAATCCTCATTTGGGCTTCAAATGGTCTTTTGGTCTGGGAGGCATTTCTAAGGAGAAGCCGCAGCTTAGGGGTAGAGCAGCAGGGAGAACAGATCATCACCTCCCCTGAAAAAGTATGTTGTGTTCGAGGCAAAAGTTCAGGAAAGGACAAACAAAGTGACCAAGGGGTGGAAGCAACTCCCTCAGAAGGGAAGGACTTCTTCAGCTAGAGAAAAGGCAGGCAAGAGGAGGCCTGAAAGGGGTGTCTAAAATTATGTGTGGCATGGAGAAAGCAAACAGGCTGCTTTTGGTCAGAGGTTTCTGTCCACAACCCCATGCAGACATTTCTCCATCCTTTAGCCAGAGGCAAGCAAGAGGCAACATTGCATCTCAAGAGCACATTCCAGCCAGGGAAAACCACAAGAGGAGTGTGTGGAGCTGGACAGTGGGAGGTGTGGCCTAGGAAGGGTGTGTGGCTTGATCCAGGCAGAGAGATCTGTAGGGCTGCACTGAGCACCCAAGGCTGAGGTTCCCCACCTCTGACCTCTAACATAAATCTCTGGTGTGAAGCTGCTTCCAGAGAGAGACCATAGCTCAGGGGTGGAGCATGGGATTTGTCTTGCATGCAACTGGGCATTCCCTCTTTGCAGATCCTTGGTGGGAACTCCATCCACGGGGAGATGCTCTTGCTTTGCCTCAATATTTATAATCCATTCATTTATTGCCTTTATATGCCACCTTTCCCCCATGTTGTGTACATGGTTCTCCCCCTCCTCATTTAAACGCCACAACACCCAGTGAGTTTCACAATTGACCAGCAGTTTGCACCCTGGTCTCCCAGGGCCTAGTCCAGCATTCTAACCACTGAACCACACTGCCTTTCTCTTCCTCCTGCAGGAACCTGTAAGGAGAAGCACACCTGCAAGAGCTATGGAGGCACCTGTGGCACTCACTGCCTGAAGACTCGGCACTACCACACCTGCGACTGCAGTCATGGCACCGTCTGCTGTTTGCCTCCCATAAAAGGCTGAGCAGGAGGCAGGCTGCCTCAAGAGGAGGAGCTGGAGACCCTGTCTTCACCACTCAGCTGTGTAGAGGGGCCCACCATGGATGCTTCTCCTCAATAAAATGACATGAACGTCCTTGGCGAGTTCTGTGTGCTTCCTTCAGAAGGCAGACAGGGAGGGAGAACTGTAGGGTGGTGGTGATAATATAGTCATTTCAGAAGCCTGGGGTTTCCAGAGCCTTTTCCCAGTGTATATAGTCTTTTAAGGTAGTGTCAGTCTACCTTGCTCCTCTAGCTCTTCCCTAGCTCGTAGCTCAGTGTTGGAGCAGTGGGGGCAACATTCAGATGATTGGTTCTTTCAGAGCTCCCCCCCTCCATTTACAAAGTACTTTACAGTTCCTACTGCAATTAGCCTCATGCGACAGGACTGTCTACACAGAGGCTAAGCCAGAATCTGTGATGATTTCTGCAAATGTTTTCACCTGCAAAAGGAAAGGAAAGGAAAGGAAAAAGGGTTTCTTTCTTGTGACATTGAGCCTGAAAGCAGCATCTGTGCCCCTCTGCATAGCACCTGTCCAGGTAGCCTATCCCAGGCTTCCTCCTCTAGCTCTTCCCTAGCTCATGGGACACTCCTACCATAATGTCATGGACCAGCTGAATGCAGAAGTCTGGTGAGAGGCACCATCTGGGGAACCCCAGCTAGTCATGATGACTGTAGATTACCTCCTGGTTCAGATACCTCCCTTGGATGCCATTTGCCAGGTAACAACACCAGGAGAGGGCTTTTGCCTCAAACCTTTTAGTGCTTAGGGACACATTTGGAAACTTAAGGAGCTGTCATGGCTGCTGCAAAATGCCCATTTCATAGATGAAAGACAGTGAGGCTGAGACCCTGAACCCCTCAACCCTCCTCAGAACTCCCACATAGGGACAAGATCTACCAGGAAGAGATGCTGTCCTCCCTAGGCCTGGCCTCCTGAGCTGACGCAAAAGAACCTTAGTTTGGATCTAAGCCTATATATACACCTAGATTGGTAATGGATTAAGCAACAGAAAGCAATGAGTAGCAGTAAACAGAAAGTTTTTACAGAGAAGAGATGTAAGTTGAGTTCTCCACATGCTATGTAGAGGAACCGATACTAAAGATCCAGCAGTCTTCCTCCTCAGCAGACAGTTAAGAGATAATGTTAGAAATATAATAAACATAATAGAATATCTAGAAGTGCACAATGAGAAACAAGTAACATTGATATTTCTGGATGCAGAAAAAGCGTTTGACAATGTGTCTTGGCTTTTTAGGAAAAGAGTTCTGAGGAAAATGGATTTGGGGTAAACATTCTTAAAGTCTATAGAAGCTATATATACTAAACAACGAGCAAATATTATTGTAAATAACATTATGTTTTAGGGATGTAAAGTTACGAAAGGAACCAAGCAAGGATGCCCGTTGTCCTCATTGCTATTTATTTTGATTTTGGAGGTACTTACACAAAAGATAAGGAATCACAACAAAATAAGGGGTATAAAAGTGAGCCAACAAAATTATTAATTAAAAGCTTATGTGGATGATGTTATTATGACGTTCAAAAAACCCACTAGAAATTGTACCAGCAGTTTTGGAAGAAATAAAGGAGTTTGGAAACTTAGCAGGTTTTGAACTAAACAAACCAAAAACAACAATGCTAGTTAAAAATATGGGTGCTCAACTCATGAAAGACTTGGAAAGAATTAGTGGTATAAAGAGTGAAAAGAACGTAGAATACCTGGGGGTAGGGTTAACTGTGAATAAATCACAATATAATCAGGAAAAACCTCCACCGGGTTTGGGAAAAATATAAAAATTTATTAGAAAGAAAAACACCAATGTGGTTATCACCAACAGAAGCCCTGGCAAGGAAAAAAGTTAACACAGAGACAAACTGCAGTACATATAGAGATCTTCTAAACCTCATTGGGGAGGAATACAAACTGAAATAGTATGAAGAGATAAAAGACCAAATGCAAACTGGTTAAGTTACAACCATTTAAGGGCAATATTTAAGTAAGACAAAAAATACAGTTTTGCTGAAAAGAGCTCACAGTTTGAAGAGCACATATCAAGATCCAAGGTAAAAAATATTATCAAAAATGTATAATTTATTATTTGGGTGGGAAACACTGAAGGAAACAGTAAAATCTACAATGATAAGTTGGGCTAGGGACATTGGACACAATAGTGATTTTATACTATGGGAACAACTGTGGAAAGTAAATATAAGATTTACGGCATGCTATACATTAAGAAAAAACTATATGAAGATGCAGCATAATTGGTATCTGACACCCAAAAGATTGCCAAAATGTCAAAATCAATAAAGGGTAAGTGCTGGGAGTATAAAACAACAGAAGGAACCTTCGACCAGGGAGAAGAGTCGGTGAAAGAAGACTGGAAGAAATTTAAAGACTATTTACAGAAACATTGTAAAATTAATGAATGTTAGAAGGATGTTGGATAGAAAATAAGCGGTTTCCAGCTGTAATGCTTTAAGAGATATGAAAAAAGGTTTCACAAATGGGTAAAAGTTTAATGGTAAGGGTTTGCTGAACTAACAAATCGAACTGGAATACAAAGAAGGGAGGTATGAGGAGGTCCGAGGAAATAAGTGTATGGAAGTTATGTTATTGAAAATTAATGTGTGTTTTTAATTGTTTTTTTGTTTTTGTATGTCTATTTTTCTTTTTTCTGTTATATCTTAAAAACTTTCAATAAATATCTCTAAAAAACAACAACAACAACAGAAGGAACCTTCTACCACATGTGGTGGTTGTGTAGCATAATTAAAAATGATTGGGAAATGATTTATACTGATTATTTAAAAATATTTTGCTAAAAGCCCAGAAGCCCTACTGCTGGGGCTAATAGCAACAGACGTCTCCAATAAAGAGAGAAATTGTTTCTATATACTACAATGGCCACCCGTGTACTATTAGCGCAAAAATGGAAAACAGATAAAGAAGACTGGCATATTTAACTGTTAGAATATGTAGAATATGTAGAATATGCTCTGGTCCATGGGATCACGAAGAGTCGGACATGACTAAACAACTAAATAGCAACAATGCGGAGTCCCTTGACTCCATAAATAATAATACTCTTCTTATTGCTTAAACATTCATGGGCTGCACACCACTCCATCTGATGGATGAAGTGGGCTGTAGTCCGCTAATGCTTACGCCATGGGTAGGCAAACTAAGGCCCGGGGGCCGGATCCAGCCCAATCACCTTCTAAATTTGGCCCTTTGACGGTCCTGGAATCAGTGTGTTTTTACATGAGTAGAATGTGTCCTTTTATTTAAAATACATCTCTGGGTTATTTGTGGGGCATAGGAATTCGTTCATATTTTTTTTCCCAAAATATAGTCTGGCCCCCCACAAGGTCTGAGGGACAGCGGACCGGTCCCCTGCTGAAAAAGTTTGCTGACCCCTGGCTTACGCCACCATAATATTTGTTGGTCGTTATTTTGGGAAGAAAGCACCCCACCCGTCTGCTTTGCTTGGAGCTGTCCAGGGTCCTGAAGGTATGCCCTGTTGCTAAGAGATTAACTAAAAGGTAAAGGAAGTGAGAGCTGGACCATAAAGAAGGCTGATCGCCGAAGAATGGATGCTTTTGAATTATGGTGCTGGAGGAGACTCTTGAGAGTCCCATGGACTGCAAGAAGATCAAACCTCTCCATTCTTAAGGAAATCAGCCCTGAGTGCTCACTGGAAGGCCAGATCGTGAAGCTGAGGCTCCAGTACTTTGGCCACCTCATGAGAAGAGAAGACTCCCTGGCAAAGACCCTGATGTTGGGAAAGATGGAGGGCACAAGGAGAAGGGGGCGACAGAGGACGAGATGGTTGGATAGTGTTTTCGAGGTTACCAGCATGAGCTTGACCAAACTGCGGGAGGCAGTGGAGGACAGAGGTGCCTGGCGTTCTCTGGTCCATGGGGTCACGAAGAGTCGGACACGACTAAACAACTAAACAACAACAACAAAGGTACCCCTGCCCGTACGGGCCAGTCGTGTCCGACTCTAGGGTTGTGCGCCCATCTCACTTAAGAGGCCGGGGGGCCAGCGCTGTCCGGATACACTTCCGGGTCACGTGGCCAGCGTGACGAAGCTGCTCTGGCGAGCCAGCACCAGCGCAGCACACGGAAACGCCTTTACCTTCCCGCTATAAAGCGGTACCTATTTATCTACTTGCACTTAGGGGTGCTTTTGAACTGCTAGCTGGGCAGGAGCTGGGACCAAAGGATGGGAGCTCACCCCGCCGCAGGGGTTCGAACCGCCGACCATACGATCGGCAAGCCCTAGGCGCTGAGGTTTTACCCACAGCGCCACCCACGTCCCTAAAGAGATTAACTGCAGTACTTTAAATTAACGTTGGGTTCTTAACCAGGCAGCTGCCTCCCCCACCCAAATAGTAGGTATGTTCCCCCCCCTCCACAAAACCCGAACAATTTGGACAGTAGTATGTGTAAATGTGAGGCTTAACCCTTCTTGTGATCCCAATTCCTCCCCCAGTGTTGATATTACAGTGGTACCTCGGATTACAGACGCTTCAGGTTACAGACGCTTCAGGTTACAGACGCTTCAGGTTACAGACACTGCTAGCCCAGAAATAGTACCTCGGGTTAAGAGCTTTGCTTCAGGATGAGAACAGAAATCAGTAAGAACAGTTTCAGGTTAAGAATGGACCTCCAGTACTTATATGGGGGGGGGGGAGTCCAATTAGTGTCGTTATTATTTATTATGTTATAATAAATATTATTTGATAATAAAGAAAATAGATAACATTAATTTATTTTATAATAAATTATATTTATTATTATTTATTTGTTATTTATTATTATTTTTACTGCATCTATATCTCACCTTTTTCTCTAAGGAGCTCAAGGTAGCATACATTATCCCCCCCCCCCCAATTTAATTATCACAACAAGTGAGAGGCAGTGACTGGCCCAAGGTCACCTTTTGATGTCTGAGTGGGGATTTGAAGCCTGGTCTCCTGGGTCCTGGTGCAGTACCCTAACCATTACACCACACTGGTTCTCAGCAGGATTGGAGTACGTTCATGTGGATTGTGGAGGAGGTGAAAGATTAAGTTCCAGTGAATGCTGCAGTCTCCTTCTTATTAATGCATCTCATTAATTTGTTTAATATGCTGCATGGTGGTGTGTTTCGCATCCCATGTAGCTTCTCCCCAGGTCAATCCAACATTTAGATGGGCTTCTAGATTGGGACAGGTGATGGTGGCCACATGAAGCCCACCTCGGAGGTGTATCTCAGCTGCTGAGGATGAGGATGTTCTGCTTGTTGGCCTGATGGAAGAATTGGATCCACCACTCTGGCAATTCTAGGTGAACGCTGAGGTGCCAAAGGAAAGTACAGTGGTACCTCGGGTTACATACGCTTCAGGCTACAGACTCCGCTAACCCAGAAATAGTACCTCAGGTTAAGAACTTTGCTTCAGGATAAGAACAGAAATCGTGCTCCGGCGGCGCGGCAGCAGCGGGAGGCCCCATTAGCTAAAGTGGTGCTTCAGGTTAAGAACCGTTTCAGGTTAAGGACAGACCTCTGGAACGAATTAAGTACCTAACCAGAGGTACCAGTGTATGTCAAGAATGTATGAATATCTTTTAGAGTGGGAAGTGAAAGAGGAGCAGGTAAAAACATCAGTGATAAGGTGGGCTCAAGACTTTGGATATAATATCTATATGAAGCAGTGGGAAAGACTGTGGCAACAAGATATTAAATTTACATCATGTTATAACTTGAGGGAGAATACCATGAAGATGCTTTACAGATGCAAAACTCGGCCAAAACTCGCTAAAATGTACAAAGGTAGTTCACCAACATGCTGGCGATGCAAAAAGGAGATAGGGTCTTACAATCACATGTGGTGGAGGTGCATAATTATAAGTGAATTTTGGAACAACATATATGATGAATTTAAGAAATTATTTAAATTCACTGTTAAAAAAAGGCCGGAGATTTTCCTATTAGGAATATTGCCAATAAAAATTAAGCAAAACACAAGACCACTGTTCATGTACGCAATCACAGCTGCGAGAATACTAGTGGCCAGAAGTTGGAAATGCGAAACAACACCAACAATAACAGAATGGCAAAGCTGAGTGGAAAAGTCAGGGGAACCTTAAATCAAAAAGTATACGGAGAATGGAAAATATTTAAGGAATATATAAGACTATATAGTAAAAATGATACCATCCTAGCAGAATTGAATGATATTTGTGTATAATAAATAAATGGAATAAACATCTTAGAGGTATATATAGAAAAAGAAAAACAAACAAACTGTGTGATAAAACAACAAGACAACAGAAAAAGCATAATGAGAACGATTGGAAGCTTTTCACAGAAGACTTTATTGGATAAGACATGATGTATAAATATCTGGTACTTTTAATTGTTATCCCCCCCCCCTTCTTGTTACTTTTAAACTTTTTGTACTTTTTGATGTGGATAATTCTCCCCCCCCTTTTCTTTCTTCTTCTTTTCTTTTCTGTGCTTAACTTTGTAGTATTTACCTTTATTGTAAGATTGTATTTTAAACCAATAAAGATGTATTTTTTTTAAAAAAAAGCATCGAAGGTTCATAAGGAAAAATATTCAGTGCAAAAAGGGAAATGGGGAGCACAAATATGTATCAGAATAATCTCCTCATACAAGAATACCTTGTTCATTATTGTATCCATTCCCAATTGCTACTCTTTCAGCATTATTATTATTATTTTAAAGACTGTTCTTCCTGGGAATACTGTTGTTGTGCTGTGGACAAAGGAAGCTAATTCCAATGGATGGCAATGTTTCCTGCACCATTCTGCCCTCACTCTGAGTGGGTGCTTCCTAAAGAGAAGTCAGAGAGAGAAACATGGGGGATGCTACCTGAACAGGTGTTATGGAGAAGGGCACAGATACCCTTGAACATTGTTGCTTACACCCTCAAGGTGGCAAAAGGGGCACCCTTTTTTTTCTCTTTTCCTTTTGCAGGTGAAAACATTTGCAGCAATCATCGCAGGTTTTGCCTTAGCCCCAGTGTGGACAGTCCTAACGCATGAGGCTAATTGCAGTAGGAACTGTAAAGGACTTTGTACACTGGGAAAAGGCTTTGGAAACCCCCGGTGTCTGAAATGACTATATTACACCCACCGCCCTACAGTTGTCCCTCCCTGCCTGCTCTCTGCAAGAAGCACACAGAACTCGCCAAGGACACTGATGTCAATTTATTGTGGAGGAGCATCCACGATGGGCCCCTCTACACAGCTGAGTGGTGAAGATAGGGTCTCCAGCTCCTCCTCAGTGAGGCGGCCTGCCTCCTGCTCAGGCTCTCTTGGGAGGCAAGCAGCAGATGGTGCCAGGACTGCAGTCACAGGTGGTGGCGAAGTTCCTACTCGTCAAGCAATCCTTGCTACAGGTGCCTTCATAGCTCTCACAACTGGGTCTATTGTGACAGGAAGCTGCAGGAAGAAGAGTGAGAAGAGTATAGTGGTTAGAGTGTCAGACTAGGACCCATGAGACCAGGGTGCAAAACCCTGCTCAGATTTGAAACTCACTGGGTGTTGTGGTGCTTAAATGAGGAGGGGAAGAACCATGCACACCACATGGGGGAAAGGTGCCATATAAATGCAATAAATGAACGAATAATAAATATTGAGGCAACTCAAGAGCACCTCCCCGTGGATGGAGTTCCCACCAAGGATCTGCAGAGAGGGAATGCCCAGTTGCATGCAAGACAAATCATATGCTCTACCCCTGAGCTATGGTCTCTCCATTCTCCATGCTACACATGATTTTAGGCACCCCACCATGCCTCCTCTTGGCTGCCTTTTCTCTAGCTGAAGAAGTCCTTCCCTCCTGGGGGAGTTGCTTCCACCCCTTGGTCATTTAGTTTGTCCTTTTAGTTTGACCTTTGCCTGGAACACAGCATCTGTTTTGAGGGGAGGGGACCTCCTGTTCTGCTTGCTGTTCTACCCCAAACTGTGGCTTCTCCTTAGAAATGTCGCCCAGACCAAAACACTCCTTGAAGCCCAAATGAGGATCTAGTTTAGACCCAAGACCTCCTGCTCTATGCCATCGCTTCCCCATGGGGCCAACACCACTCCCTTGAGGTCTGTCCTTGCCATAAGGACATAAGAAGAGGTTTCTGGATCAGGCCAATACCCCAACTTGTACAGGATCCTTTTCTGTCAGTGGCTGACCAGATACATGTGGGAACCACAAGCGGGATCCAAGGACAAGGGCACTCTTCCCCCCTGGAGTATTCAGAAGCCTTTACTATCTCCAATTGTGGAGATGGAGCACAGCTATCAGGGCCAGTAGCCATCAATAGCCCTCTCCTCCATGAATTTCTATAATCCTCTTTGAAGGCCATCTAGGCTGGTGGCCTTCGCTGCCTTTCCCATGAAACCCATACCTCTCCCTTGAAGCGCTTCAGTATGCTTTATGAAGTACAGCCCCTTCTTCCCACCTTGTAGAAGTTCAGTTCATACCTTGACCATCTATGACAGTGGCAGCCAAGAACACAACGGTCAAGGCAAGGTAGAGAGCTCTCATGGTGGAGTTCTGGTTGGGTTCTCTGGATGAACACAGAAGGACAGTGGATAAGAGACTTCGGTGGTGCTTCCAGTCAAGGGCTCAGTTGTTTTATAGAAGGAATGTCTGAAAGGGATGCCATGTGGATATTCATGAGGCTTACATAGCTTCTGCCCTTTCGGTGCATGTTTTTCTTGTCCTCTCTTGCCCAGAACAATGCACATTGATGCAGTATTTTCAATAGCCATTGTTCATTGCGTTCTCTCACTTTCTCCTCAGCTGACTCCCAACCTGTTGGAATTCAAAGGAGGAACTCTATCTCTTTATGATCTTCTCAGATTGAAATGTATGGGTTGTTGCTAAATTCATAGCCAAGCCAGTCAAAATCAGCATCCATTGGGGTTTTCATGGTGTCTCAAGGTTAGAGAGCCAAATGGAACAAGGCATTTGGATAGGGGAGCAACGGGTTTGAAAGATCTGGAGGAAATGAAAAGGGAGGAATAAGGCAACTGATTCTTTAGAGCAGTGGTCCCCAAAGGGGGTGGCACTGCCCCTTGAGGTGGGCATTGGGACCTGAAGGTAATGGGGCCCTTTATATGTCCAGCTGTCCTTTGTCAAGAACAAATTGTCGCTGTTTTTTGTGTTGAATATGTAATTTATGGACCTAATAGGTATCTAAAGCCATTTGCACATAACAAAATATGTATTTTATCAAAGTAATTGTTGAACTGAAATACAATTAAGAAGAAGTATATTAATAGTGAAATGCAATTAAGAAGAAGTATATTAATAGTGAAGTAATTATTAAACTCTAACTGTATGCAGGTTTTATTTTATTTTGTTTTGTTTTTTATCATATATTTTGGAAATGTACATCCAGTTGTTGTTCTTCCTTTAAATTTTTTTGGGCCCCCCAAGAGAGTGGGGCCCTAAGCTATAGCTTGTTTAGCTTATACAGTGGTACCTCGGGTTACAGACGCTTCAGGTTACAGACGCTTCAGGTTACAGACTCTGCTAACCCAGAAATAGTACCTCGGGTTAAGAACTTTGCTTCAGGATGAGAACAGAATTAACGCAGTGGCAGCGGGAGGCCCCATTAGCCAAAGTGGTGCTTCAGGTTAAGAACAGTTTCAGGTCAAGAACAGACCTCCGGAACAAATTAAGTTCTTAACCCGAGGTACCACTGTATGTGAATCCGGCACTAGGAACAGCTGGTGTAGCTGGAGCTACAAATGACTATCCTGCTATCACTAAATCAAGTTCATTCAATTTGTTGAAATAATAACGCTATATAGTTTCAACTGGATTCAGAATAAATATGGAGGCGTTACTGTTTTTGAATTCTACCGTCATTACCTTCCTTAATGGGCTGTGCAAGCCGCTGTTCTGAATACTGCTCTTTATAGGGTAGGAAGTACTGAGGATGAGCTTATGGAACCAGTGGGCTGGTGTTGTTTTTTAATCATCTTTATTGAATCAAAATACATATATACATACATAAAGATAAAAAAGAAAAGATTAAGACAAGAAAAGAAAAAGGGAAAACACACACATACAAAACAAGAATCGTTCATTGAATTTCTAAATAAAAGACTTCCAATTTTTCTCCTTGTACTTGTATTGTTATTTACATTTAATGCACTGCCTTCTATTACCCTAATTTGTTCTTGTGTACTCTAACAAATTGATGGGACGCGGGTGGCGCTGTGGGTAAAACCTCAGTGCCTAGGACTTGCCGATCGTATGGTCGGCGGTTCGAATCCCCGCGGCGGGGTGAGCTCCCGTCTTTCGGTCCCAGCTCCTGCCTACCTAGCAGTTCGAAAGCACCTCTAAGTGAAAGTAGATAAATAGGGACCGCTTTATAGCGGGAAGGTAAACGGCGTTTCCGTGTGCTGCGCTGGTGCCGGCTCGCCAGAGCAGCTTCGTCACGCTGGCCACGTGATCCGGAAGTGTCTCTGGACAGCACTGGCCCCCGGCCTCTTAAGTGAGATGGGCACACAACCCTAGAGTCAGACACGACTGGCCCGTACGGGCAGGGGTAGCTTTACTCTTTTTACTCTAACAAATTAACAGTTGCACATTGTCTTTTAAAAGGATCAGTTTAATTCTGCAAGGAGATTGTTATTTGGATAATCACTGCTTTAGAATAAGAGTTGCACTACTGCTCTTCAAGATTTGTGGGGTCCCAGCTCCCATCACCCCCAGTCAATATGGGCTTTCGTCAGGAATGCTCGGGACTGGAGTGACCTAAGTTTAGAAGGACCCCTTGTTAATAAGATTCTCTGGTGGCTCTGCCACGCTGAGCTCAGACTGCTTGGCAAACTGGCTGAGCTATGTTCCCTTGCTCCCTTATTGGGAATGACTCATCTTGCTACTGAGCCAACCTAAATTAGATTGGATTACCTCTCCTCCCCACCAAACAGGCGAGCCAGCCCCCAATATCTGCCTTCCTGTGGTTCAGTGGTAGAGCATCTGCTATGTGGCCTAGGACCCACGTACCTCCCCTGGTATGCCCTGCAGAGGACCTTAAGGTCCACAAATGACAACACTTTGGAGGTCCCAAGTCGCAAGGGGGTTAGATTGATCTCAACTAGGGCCATCTGATCAGTGCAGATGGTGACAGCAGTCACGAAAGACGCCTGCTTCTTGGGAGAAAAGCAATGACAAACCTAGACAGCATCTTAAAAAGCTGAGACATCACCTTGCCAACAAAGGTCCGTATAGTGAAAGCCATGGTTTCCCCAGTAGTGATGTATGGAAGTGAGAGCTGGACCATAAAGAAGGCTGATCGCCAAAGAATTGATGCTTTTGAGTTATGGTGCTGGAGGAGACTCTTGAGAGTCCCGTGGACTGCAAGAAGATCAAACTGATCCATTCTGAAGGAAATCAGCCCTGAGTGCTCACTGGAAGGACAGATACTGAAGCTGAGGCTCCAATACTCTGGCCACCTGCTGAGAAGAGAAGACTCCCTGGAAAAGACCCTGATGTTGGGAAAGATGGAGGGCACAAGGAGAAGGGGACGACAGAGGACGAGATAGTTGGACAGTGTTCTCAAAGCTACCAGCATGAGTTTGACCAAACTGTGGGAAGCAGTGGAAGACAGGAGTGCCTGGCGTGCTCTGATCCATGGGGTCACGAAGAGTCGGACACAACTAAACGACTAAACAATAACAGGGCCAGGGCCTTTTCAGTACTGGCCCCGACTTGGTGGAATGCTCTGACACAAGAGACTAGGGCCCTGCGGGACTTGACATTTTCCCGCAGGGCCTGCAAGACAGAGCTGTTCCGCTTGGCCTTTGATTTGGACTCAATCTCCCTCCCCTTATGATTTTGATGAGGCTGCATTTTAAATTGCATTTTAACCTGTATTTTAAATTGGTTTCCCCCCCTATTATGTTTTTTACTGTAATTTTACTGTTGTTAGCCACCCTGAGCCCTGTTCTGGCCAGGGAGGGCAGGGTATAAATAAGTAGATAGGTAGCCGTGTTGGTCTGCCATAGTCAAAATAAAAAAATTCCTTCCAATAGCACCTTAAAGACCAACTAAGTTAGTTCTTGGTATGAGCTTTTGTGTGC
Organism: Podarcis liolepis; assembly: GCF_965112155.1. Classification (NCBI taxonomy): domain Eukaryota; kingdom Metazoa; phylum Chordata; class Lepidosauria; order Squamata; family Lacertidae; genus Podarcis; species Podarcis liolepis. The sequence goes on from NC_139557.1 coordinate 119,853,577, forward strand.
ATTCACACGAAAGCTCATACCAAGAACTAACTTAGTTGGTCTTTAAGGTGCTATTGGAAGGAATTTTTTTATTTAGGGTATAAATAAGTTATTATTATTATTATTATTATTATTATTATTATTATTATTATTATGTAGGTACAGGTGTGGGTATGCGTGTTGACTCGGAGAGTTTGATGTTGCTTCGTGGCATGGCAGGCTTCAAGAATGGCCTCCAAGTCTTGTGCCCTTGCCAAGGGTTTAAGCGTCGCACGCACAATAGCAGGATCCTTGCTTCAGAGAATGCAGACAGAACGGAGCCAGCCAAAACAGAGACTCTTGGCAGGCAAAACCCTGTATCACTGCACCCCAGCAACTAGGACACACACAATGAGAAAGACGTCACAGTCATGTTGACCTTGATAGAGCACAAAAGACTTTTCACATCCTGGGTTCCACCACAGCATTTCACAGCTTGAAGTCTTTCTGGTGTTCTGTTGAAGAAGAACTCTCATCAGCCAAAGCCATCTGTTGACCATAGGCTGGGGGTGATGCAGAGTCTTAGTTCAACAACATCTGGAAGGCAATAAGCTGAGGAAAGACTGGTTTGTGGCCTGTATGTCAGCCCTCTGGGGCCTTGATGTCAGTGCCGGATTTATGTATAAGCTAAACAAGCTATAGCTTAGGGCCCCACTCTCTTGGGCCCCCCTAAAAAAATTAAAGGGGAAAAAACTGGATGTACATTTCCAAAATATACGATAAAAAACAAACAAATTGAAACCTACATACAGCAGCAGTGTTTTGTGTTGTGTAGGCTCCTATGATGTAAGTCATGGGCCCCGCCTGCTCGCCTGCTCCCTAAAATATCACTGGTTTGCTCATTTCTATATATAGGGTGCCTACATTCTGCATGGACAGGTTGCAGGGCAACATGTGCAAATGGTTTTAGCAGCTAACACCCAATATAAAAACAAATTGATTGAAATACATAATAAAAATAAGGGGGGGGAGAGAAAAAAAGGTAACCTAAGTGGAAAAGCTGAGCAGAAGTTTTGATATGGTTGCATCTACCATGTGTTTGAAACCCATAGCTTCCCCCAAAGAATCTTGGGGACTGTCATTTGTTAAGGGTGCTGGGAATTGTAGTACTGGGATGCATAAGCTATGAAGCAATTATTCTTCAACATCATCTTCGCTGGACTGGCCGTGTTGTACGGATGCCTGATGATCGTCTTCCAAAGCAACTACTCTATTCCGAACTTAAAAATGGAAAGCGTAATGCTGGTGCTGAACAAAAGAGGTTTAAAGACTGTCTCAAGGCAAATCTAAAAAAATGTAGTATAAACACTGACAACTGGGAAACACTGGCCTGCGAGTGCTCCAGTTGGAGAACAGCCTTTACCAAAGGTGTCATGGGCTTTGAAGACGCTCAAACTCAGGACGCAAGGGAGAAACATGCTAAGAGGAAGGCGCGCTTGGCAAATCCACACCGTGATCAACTCCCACCCGGAAACCAATGTCCCCACTGTAGAAGGACGTGTGGATCCAGAATTGGCCTTTACAGTCACTTACAGACTCACTGTTAAAACCATGTTTATGGAAGACCATCTTACTTGGCTATGAGTGATCGCCAAAGAAGAAGTGTTCCCTGGAATGTTGCCCAGAGGAAAATATGGCCCGTCTCCTCTGATCTAAGATGTGAAGCTAAAACAAATGAACAAAAGCTACCCTCACACCACACAGCACTATGATACCACTTTAAACAGTCATGGCTTTCCCCCAAAGAATTCTGGGAGCTGTAGTTTGTTAGAAGACCCTGCCCCCCCCCCAAGCTGCAATTCCCAGAGTTCCATGTGAAGAGGGATTGATTGTTAAACCATGCTGAAAATTATAGCTTCACGAGAGGAATATAGGGGTCTCCGGACAACTTTCTGAATCAGAGCACCAGAGCTTTGCAGAATCAGAGTAGTGATACATTTGGTCCACCACCTTGTTGCTGGGAAGACCCCACAAGTAAGACAGAAAAGGCCACGCTTGTCTCCTGCAACAACACTGGGGATTGGCTGTATGGTGCCATGACATCATCACATCCACTTTTCATGTTCTGTGGTCGGCAAAATACCCATCACTATCTCAGCACCTTCATCGGCCTTATCTGAACATTTTGTTCAGGTGTTCCTCTTTGGTGTGATAATCTTCCTGGAAGATCTTAACTTGTTCCCTCTTTCAATTCTCCTCTCAGATGCGTGAGATTGTTTCCATGCACACATGCCTCCTAAGCTCTTGCACACTTGATGTGTTTGAAGCCAGACAGCCGGATCAGGATGAAGACTTCCTGGACCAGGAATGAAACACGTTCCATTCAGATGGTGGTGAGCAGCAGTGGACCATGCTCACTGTACAAACTGATAACATACAATGACATGGAGGGCCTGCTGGGGTTGAGATGACATGATAGGGCACCAATGGAACAACCTGTGCACCATCCATCACCTCTCCTTGATTCATCAACTCCTATATAAGCACTGGAGCTCCAGACCACACTCATCATCAGATCTTCAGATCTTCAGTAGGCGAGATCTGACCCAGCTTTTCACCATGAGGACCCTCTTCCTTGCCTTTGCTGTGATCCTGCTCGTCACTGTGGTCAATGCAGGTAATGCTGGGGAAGCAGGATGGCACCTTTAAGGGAGAGGGTTGTATTAGATGGTGCACCTTCCATCTATCATCACGTGCACCTGGTTCTTCTGGAATGGGAAAAGGCTCAGCTTAGTGGTAGAACACAAGTTTTCCATACAGGAGGTCTCCTTGGCTCCATCCCTGGAGCCTCCAGGGTTTCTTGTCTGAAACCCTGAAAAGTCAGTTTGGACTTCCCCCAGTTGAGATAACTTAGTCGGTGGAGCATGCGACTCTTAATCTCAGGGTTGTGGGTTTGAGCCCCACGTTGGGTGAAAGATTCCTGCAGGGGGTTGCAGTAGATGACCCTTGTAGTCCCTTCCAACTCTACAATTCTATCATTGACCACTCTTCCCCAACCTGTTACCCTATTGATATTTTAGACTACAACTGCGTGTAGTTTACAATGTACAGGCACGCTTGGTGGGGATTCACAGAAGGGCCTTCGCGGTGGCTGCTCCCAAACTCTGAAATTCCCTCCCTAGAGAACCCAGACTGGCTCCCTCCTTGCTGTCCTTCCATTGGCAGATGAAGACCTTCTTGTTCCAAGATGGTGGCAGTCCAATAGAAGGCATTCTCTGTGAAACCCCTGAGGTGCACATGGCACCATCACTGCATAGTTTTGGTCGTTGTCACCCAAGTTATCTGTATTTTAGGACCCATCCAAATCTTGGGACTGCAATTTGTTTTAGGCTTTTTCTAATAGTTTTTTGTTTAATTGTTGTAACCTGCCCTGGAATCTCACGGTAATGGGTGATTAAGAAATAATAATAATAGAAATAATAATAATAATAATAATAATAATAATAATAATAATAATAATAATAATATAGGCCCAAAATGGAAAATGAGTGAGGTCCCAACTAAAGAAGAATGGCAACTTAAGCTGATGGAATGCGCAGCTTGTGGACTTAACATATAGAATAAGAGAACAAGAAGAACATATGTTTAGAGAAGATTGGAAAATGTTTATTGAATATATAGGGGGAAATTGTGTACTTTTGAAACATGGGCAGCATTCAGATAAATTAAACAGTGTAAATAAGTTTTATGGATGTAGTAATGGAATACTGAATGGTTTAGTTCAGGCATAGGCAAACTCCGGCCCTCCAGATGTTTGGGACTACAACTCCCATCATCCCTAGCTAACAGGACCAGTGGTCAGGCATGATGGGAATTGTAGTCCCAAACATCTGGAGGGCCGGAGTTTGCCTATGCCTGGTTTAGTTTATGCAAAATATGCCGGGATTTATAATATGCAAAATGAACCATGGAAAGAGAAGAAGGGAAGTCATTGATGTATTAAGGATGTTCAAATGAGTATTCCAAATTGTAAAACAGAAAATTTAATTATTATTAAGAGAGAGAGGGAGAGAGAGAGAATCATGTGCTTATTTATTTTATTGCATTTATTTTATTGCATTTATATCCCCCCTTTTTCTCCAAGGAGTTCAATGTAGCATGCATAGCTCTCCTCCGATTCATTTAATCCCCACAACAACCCTTCCGTCGGTGGAACTGGCAGCATTGTAGGTGCTACATAATGCCCATTCTGCATTTGTAAGAGATTGATCAATTAGTGTGGCAGCGTCTACACTTTGGAACTCCCTGCCACTTGATATCAAGCGGGCACCTTCTCTGCTGCACTGTATTCCTTTTAGTGCCTGCTGAAGACATTCCTGTTTAGACGAGCCAATCCAGGTCTTTAGAAAACCAACATGAATTTTCACCTCTTTTGGTAGTTTACCTATTGCCGGAGATCTTCCTTTCTGGCGATTTTATTGTTTCCTCCTTTTGTAAACCGCTCGGGGGGTATTCCAGCGGTGTATAAATTTTGTGCAATAATGATAAATATGTAAGTAAACAAATAACTCTGGGCTTCCCCTCTCCTGCAGGCTACAAGCACCAGTGCAGAGACCGCTGTTACGGCACCTGTGGAACCTCGTGCAAATATGGGGCATCTCGGCCAAGCTGTGCCTGCGCGCTTCATGGTGGTTACTGCTGTGGTGCACGGCCTTATCACTACCCGTATCCTCATCCACGGCCGGTACCACTGCCAGCACCAGCGCCACGTCCTGCCCCTCACTATCCAGTCCACCACCCGAAGTGGCCCCACTGGAGACCACATTACAAAGCCTGAGCACCCAGAGGACGGCCGAAGAGAGGAGCCTCAGCTGCAAGATCCATCTCTCTCTCTCCCTCAATAGCACTTGGGGTCCAGGGAGGAAAGCTCACTTTCCCCCTCTCTGGTTGAAGAAAGAAAGAACGAAATAAAAACCCAGTAGTCACACTTCTCTGGTTTTGTCATGCTTTTTGAGTCTTCTTCTCTTGCACATCCACGAACAATCCAGTAATTTATATCACCCGTCTGAACGACCATAGTCAACGGTAGCAAAGTGATTGAGGTCGCCAAAGGGTTTGGATAGGAAGCCCCCAAAGTGCAGAAATAAGACACACACACACAACTTCCTGGGACTGTAGCTGCTACAGCAGGCATGTCCAAAGTCCATTTCGGGGGTCTAATGCGGCTCGCCGGTTGGTTTAATCCGTCCCCTGTGGCAGTTTACTTCCTAAGGTAAAACAACTTCAAACAACTTTGGGGTAAAATCATAAAAAAGCTAAACAACTTCAATCCTAAAATTTTGGTTGGCCCTTTGGTTGGCCCCCATGGCCCTTCACTTCATCAAATCTGGCCCTCTTTGAAAAAAGTTTGGACACCACTCTGCTGTTGTTGTTTAGTCGTTTAGTCGTGTCCGACTCTTCATGACCCCCTGGACCAGAGCACGCCAGGCACTCCTGTCTTCCACTGCCTCCCGCGGTTTGGTCAAACTCATGCTGGTAGCTTCAAGAACACTGTCCCACCATCTCGTCCTCTGTTGTCCCCTTCTCCTTGTGCCCTCCATCTTTCCCAACATCAGGGTCTTTTCCAGGAAGGCTTCTCTTCTCCTGAGGTGGCCAAAGGATTGGAGCATCTGCTTCAGGATCTGTACTTCCAGTGGGCACTCGGGGCTGATTTCCTTAAGAATGGAGAGGTGTGATCTTCTTGCAGTCCATGGGAGTCTTCTCCAGCACCATAATTCAATTCTTCAGCGACCAGCCTTCTTTATGGTCCAGCTCTCACTTCCATACATCACTACTGAGAAAACCATAGCTTTAACTTACGGACCTTTGTTTCTTGGGACTGTAGGTGCTACAGCAGGCATGTCCAAAGTCCATTTTGGCAACTTCAATCCTAAAAGAAGCTCAAAAACTTTGGGGTAAATAATAAAAAAGCTAAACAACTTCAGTCCTAAAATAGGTCAAGAACTTTGGTTGGCCCTTTGGTCAGCCCCCACGGTGCTTCACTTCATCAAATCTGGCCCTCTTCAAAAAAAAGTTTGGACACCACTCTGCTAGAGTCACATAATTTGCTTATTTCACTTCATATATATTGTTATGAGTTTGGGGTTGTTATGCTGGGTGCCAGGCCCCTCTGAACCCTGGATCCAGCAAGTGTCGGAATTTAATCAAAGCTCCTAATTATTGGAACAGCCGGGCTAGCTTGCTGGTGGGGTAAGAACCTGGACGGTGAGCTGTTGAGGCGGATTACGGGGGCTCGGTGCAAGGCAGCAAATGGATGGGCCCCCTCCCTCAACAGAAAAAGCCAGAGTTGAAAGCGGCAGGGATGTGGCCTAGAAGTAAAGCGGCAAGTTGGGGAGAGAACCAGAGAGCAATGTATGATGTCTGTTTGAACCCAAGGCTGCATTTAAAACCCAAGTTAAGAAAACCCTCCGCATTAGAACAAGCAATTTTTTCACAAGGGGTCTGGCCCCCACCCTTGTTCCACCCCTGTCAGGGACTGGGCAGAAGAAGAATGGTGGAGACCACTTCCACAGCCTGGCCCTTCCAGGGAGGAGGAAGAGGAAGACAGTATAGATTTACAACAGGGGTTTGAGGAAGGTCGCAGCTCAGAGGCAGATTTGGGGGGGGGGAGTTGTAAAAAAATGGGAGATGAGGAGGAGGAAGCACTAGAGGGCAGCAGCTGATGGACAGAGTGTCTTTAGAAAGCATTCCAGACCTCCCCCTCCCAGAAACCGGAGAGCCTTGAAAGTAGGAGAGCAAAGAGCTCAAAGGCAGAGGGCAGGTAGCAGCAGCGGAGAGCCAGTGTGGTGTAGTGGTTAAGAGCAGTGGACTCATAATCTGGTGAACTGGGTTCACTTCCCCGCTGCTCCACATACAGCTGCTGGGTGACCTTGGGCTAGTCACACTTCTCTGAAGTCTCTCAGCCCCACTCACCTCACAGAGTGTTTGTTGTGGGGGAGGAAGGGAAAGGAGATTGTGAGCTGCTTTGAGACTCCTTCAGGTAGTGATAAAGAGGGATATCAAATCCAAACTCTTCTTCTTCACCCATAGAAGTGATGAATGAAGAAGTGGGGGAGACTCTGGGAATGTTTAGGGATGCGGGGGAGGATATATTGTCTAAGATATCCTATCCCAACTTGTCTTTACAAGTTCAACAAAATCAGCAGAGTTAATATTCCCCTTTTTTAAACACATGCACAGCAGATAGCTTGCTCAGACTCGTTAGAGTCTCTGTAAATATTTCCTGGTATTTCCCCCATTTAATCCCTCCTAAAGTAAGATGCTCCAATCTTCTGTAAAGTATAAAATGTAAAAGTAATCATCTGTTCACACAAAGGTTCCCAGAAGGCAGACTGAAAAGGTTAGAACATAGTTTAAATATGGTGACTATCTCCTTATGGGAGACAGCTCCCCTTTTCTTCTCTTGGCCTGGAGTCAAGGGTGCATCTTAGTAGTGCTGTTGTTAAGATGCCATCGATAGAGACAAGAGAGACAAGATGGTGGCCAGCCTGTGGTTCTGGAACATTCTACTTCAGGAGAGGCCACGCCCATCTCAAGTTACACATAGGAAGTTTCATCTCAGTCCTGGAAAGCAGGAAGTTCCGGCTGGAGGACTGAGACAACCTTTGTGTCTACTCTAGCAATGTTGTGTTTGACTGCACCTGATTCTAACATCCCACAGAGACGCAGGTTGGAGATTCACTCAGGACAACGCCGTTATCCAAGAGGCTGTGTTCCATAGCCTCTCTCTGTAAATCCTGAATAAAAAGAGGATGGCAAGAAACATTCCCTTGTCTTTGTGCAACCAGCCTGGAGTTGCTGGCAGCAGCCTGATAGCGCCACCCCCAGGGCAGGCAGTATAAAGCTGCACCAGCAGCTGGTACATGCCTAGTTGGGAATGCAAGTGTTCTCAGTGCTGCCTTCCTGCCCAGGGTCCTGGCCCCCACTTTCCCCACTGCTTGCAGGTCCAGCAGATAAATCCATGACATCCATCTGTCATGGGTGCTTTAGCTGAGCTTCCTACACTGCAGGGGTGTGTGTGTGGGTGTGTGTTTGTTTGGATTAGATGGACCTTCTTCTGGTCTTGGCAGCAAACCTTGTAAAGATAGAATCATAGAATCATAGAGTTGGAAGAGACCACAAGGGCCATCGAGTCCAACCCCCTGCCAAGCAGGAAACACCATCAGAGCACTCCTGACATATGGTTGTCAAGCCTCTGCTTAAAGACCTCCAAAGTAGGAGACTCCACCACACCCCTTGGCAGCAAATTCCACTGTCAAACAGCTCTTACTGTCAGGAAGTTCTTCCTAATGTTTAGGTGGAATCTTCTTTCTTGTAGTTTGGATCCATTGCTCCGTGTCCGCTTCTCTGGAGCAGCAGAAAACAACCTTTCTCCCTCCTCTATGTGACATCCTTTTATATTTTTGAACATGGCTATCATGTTCACCCCTTAACCTCCTCTTCTCCAGGCTAAACATGCCCAGCTCCCTTAGCCGTTCCTCATAAGGCATCGTTTCCAGGCCTTTGACCATTTTGGTTGCCCTCCTCTGGACACGTTCCAGTTTGTCAGTGTCCTTCTTGAATTGTATACAGAGAGGTCCACTAGCACTGTACCTTGCTAGCTCACCATTCTATATCGATCCATACGTCAGGAAGAAGAAAAAGAGTTTGGATTTGATATCCCGCCTTTCACTCCCCTTCAGGAGTCTCAAAGCGGCTAACATTCTCCTTTCCCTTCCTCCCCCACAACAAACACTCTGTGAGGTGAGTGGGGCTGAGAGACTTCAGAGAAGTGTGACTGGCCCAAGGTCACCCAGCAGCTGCATGTGGAGGAGTGGGGAAGCGAACCTGGTTCCCCAGATTACGAGTCTACCGCTCTTAACCACTGCACCACACTGGCTCTCAAGGTAGTCCTTCAGCTTCTCTGCTGATACCTTGCACTGCACAAAACCTCTTCTTGGTGAATACCTGTGAATGCTGCTGAATGCAGCCTTGCCTTTGTACCTGCCTCTGCACATGCACAGATTCCTTAGAGGAAGGAGATGAGTCACGCTTCAGGCATTTAGCCTAGGACTGTTTCTAAGCCACCCAGTGCAGCTGACATGAATTCACATGTGGGGAGCTGGCTGCTCAAAATATGGACCAAGCACTTAGTGAAATTTCACCCATTTCCCCAAACTACACCAAAAAGAGAGGAGAGGGGTGGGGTGGGGTGGGATCATCTGGGCTAGAATGTTTGTGTATCTCAACTTCTTGGGGACATAATATCATCTCGCCTAGGATTTAAAAAAAATAGTGAATGTGATCTTCTGATTAGAGAGATAAACCATGGACGCAGTCATACTTGATAAAGAGTTTAGCGTCTTCATACATGACCTGAATGAAGGAATTGAGGGGATGTTCATCAAATCTGCAGATGACACCAAACTGGGAGGGGTAGCGAATGCCCCAGAAGACAGAATCAAAATTCAAAATGACCTTAACAGATTGGAGAACTGGGTGCAAGCTAACAAAATAGGGACAAATGTAAATTTCTGCACTTATACAGGAAGAACCGGATGCACAAATATAAGATGGGGGTCACCTGGCTTACTAGCTGTACATGTGAAAAGAATCTAGGAGTCTTGGTGGACCACAAGCTCAACATGAGTCAACAGTGTGATGCAGCAGCAAAAAAAGCTAATGCTATTCTAGGATGCATCAACAGAAATCTAGTGTCCAGATCAAGGGAAGTAATAGTACCACTCTATTCTGCCTTAGTTAGGCCACACTTGGAATACTGTGTCCAATTCTGGGCACACCACAATTTAAGAAGGATGTTGACAAGTTGGAATGTGCGCAGAGGAGGGCAACCAAGATGATCAAGGGTCTGGAAACTAAGTAAATGTTGGAAATGTAAAGAAACTGAAGGTACTTTTTTCACCTTTGGTGGACATGCCCAAAGATTAAGGCTTTCTGGGAAATGATATATAATGAAATGAAAAAGGTATTTGAATATACCTTCCTTAAGAAACCAGAGGCCTTTCTCCTGGGCATTGTCGGCCAAATGGTGTCAAAGAAAGACAGAACATTCTTTATGTATGCTACAACAGCAGCAAGAATACTCATCGCAAAGTAATGGAAGACACAAGATCTACCCACCTTGGAAGAATGGCAGATGAAGGTGATAGACTATATGGGATTGGCAGAAATGACTGGCAGAATCCGAGACCAGGGAAAAGAGACGGCGGAAGAAGATTGGAAGAAATTTAAGAACTATCTTAAGAAACATTGTAAAATTAATGAGTGTTAAAATGATGCGGCTTTAGAAAGTAAGTGGATTACAGCTGTAAAGATTAAGTTAAAAGAAAAGAAAGGTTAACAATTAGATAAAATTAAGGGTGAGGATTTGCTGAACTAAATATTTGAAATTGGAATGCAGAAAGGGGAGGTATGAGGAGGTCGGGGAAGTAAGTTTTAAGAAAATAAGGATTTGAAATTATACTTGTTTTTTCTTGTTTGTGTTTGTTTGTATTGTTGTGTTTGATTATATAATTTGTGAAACTTTAATAAATATCTTATATAAAAATGGGTCTGGAAACTAAGACTTATGAGGAATGGTTGAAGGAGCTGGGGATGTTTAGCCTGGAAAAGAGGAGACTGAGAGGAGACATGATAGCCATCTTCAAATATCTCAAGGGCTTCTACATGGAGAAGAGAGCATGCTTGTTTTCTCCTGCTCTGGAGGGTAGGACTCGAACCAATGGCTTTAAGTTACAAGAAAGGAGATTCTGACTAAAGATACAGAAAAAACTTCCTGGCTGTAAGAGCTGTTCAACAGTGGAACAGACTCCCACAAGAGGTGGTGGGCTCTCCTTCCTTGGAGGTTTCTAAGCAGAGGTTGGATGGCCATCTGACATGGCTGCTTTAGCTGTGAGTCCTGCATTGAGGGGAGTTGGACTAGATGACCCTTGGGTCCCTTCCAACTCTAAGATTCTACGATTCTATGTGCCATCATAGAAAGCTGCCTTACTTTGAGTCCATATAGCTCAGTATTGCTACACTGACTGGCAGCTGCTCTCCAGAGTTCCAGGCTGAGGTCTCTCTCTCAATATAAGATGCTGAGGACTGGGAGCATGTGGATCTATTGATTCTCATTTCTTTCATTTTTTTATTTTTTCAGCCTGAAGTTCAGTCCTCTGCATCTGTCTGCAATTCCTTTTTTATAAGTCCTTGTGAAAAATTTACAAGCATCTTAGTGCAAATTTCTCCTGACAGGACACATTTCTGAATGCAGGTTTTGTTTTTTTAAAAAACTAAATGCTTCTGGAAAGCAATTTTCCCTAATGTAACTATTATTATTATTATTATTTGTATTTTACTCTAACTAAGGACGCATCCAGACTTCTGCTTCTCCTGCCACTTTCCCCCAGGGAAACCCTATTTTTACTGCTGAACCCGAGCAAACATCAATCAAGTTTTATGCAGATTGGCGTTTGACCTCATTTAGCACTGAAGAAAATGTCGGAGCAAATGGAAAACCACTCGGACCTACGCCTAGACAGCATTATTATATTATTATTATCATAATAATCTTTTTGCACCCCACCCATCTCAGTGGGTTGCCCCAGCCATTCTGGGTAGCTTCTGATATAACAACAACAACAACAACAACAACAATACTTTATTTATATCCCGCGCATCTGGCTGGGCTTTCCCAGCCACTCTGGGCAGCTTCCAACATAATATTAAAATACAATAGTCTATTAAACATTAAAAGCTTCCGTAAACAAGGCTGCCTTCAGATGTCTTCTAAAAGTCTGATAGTTGTTTTTCTCTTTGATATCTGGTGGGAGGGTGTTCCACAGGGCGGGCACCACCACCAAGAAGGCCCTCTGCCTGGTTCCCTGTAACTTGGCTTCTCACAGTGAGGGAACCACCAGAAGGCCCTTGGAACTGGACCTCAGTGTCCGGGCTGAACAATGGGGGTGGAGACGCTCCTTCAGATATACTGGGCCAAGGCCATTTAGGGCTTTAAAGGTCAACACCAACACTTTGAATTGTGCTCGGAAACGTACTGGGAGCCAATGTAGGTCTTTCAAGACTGGTGTTATGTGGTCTCGGCGGCTGCTACCACTCACCAGTCTGGCTGCCGCATTCTGGATTAGTTGTAGTTTCTGGGTCACCTTTAAGGGTAGCCCCACATAGAGAGCATTGCAGTAGTCCAAGTACAAATACATAACAAACAATAACACAACAGATCTTAACACATTAAAAGCGTCCCAGTACACACTTCAAGACACACTTTTTCAAAGCACATGCATTTTTGTAGACGTTATTTGGGTGCGCAACTGCATTGCAAGATATGGAGGAGCGTGAATTTTAAACGAGTTTCAGTTCTCAGGTTTTGGAAAGAGGGGATTAGCTAGGTTTGCTTTCCAGTGCAAAGAGAGTTGAATCCCCCCCCCCCACCTAATGGAAGGTGAACTCATCAAGTGGATCCAAAAGATCGTGACATAAAACCCTCTTCAGGTGTTTTATACCTGAATAAACTGAGCTTGCGAGCGGGCGGAGTTGGGATGAGCTCACCAGCTCAGTGGCAGAGTTGCCTCCACCAGCAGGTGCCCATGATGGGTTAAAATTTCATATTTAAAACAGTCAGAACAAATTACAGTCGCAGGAATACGGTGGGTCCTGAAAACACGTGTCTCGGGTGTCAAAAGCCGGGGTAAATACTGAAGGGGCCTTTCGTATTTCAGCAGAGAAGGCATTCTACAACACCACTGGTGTATCAGAAGTGAGAAACTGGCCAGGAGAGCAGTGGATCATTAGGCAACAGTGCAGGCAGGCAGAGATCATAGAAAAATTGAATGAATGCTTTATATGCCTTTCACTAAGGAAAACGAAAGGATGTAGCAGCAAGGAGCGCATACCCTGAAACATTTCTCCAATGAAAATAGGGACGTCCCATTCCATTATAATAATTTTACTTTTATTAACAGAGAAATCTGAGGGCTCCCTTGGACAAAAAACAAGGACACCAGCCAGGAATACCAGAGCAAAACAGCAGCCAGTAGGCTTTATTGAAGACTGTCATGACAGGACTCCCACCTGCCACAAGGTGGAACAAGATGGAAGCCCCGAACAAAAGAGAACCCAAACTTTTATTAGCTGCTAATCCCCATGTTACACCCCCCAAAAAACACTACATCACTAATACATCATGGTTACATCATGAAAGGGGAGGTCTGGTGGCAGTAATCTGAACATCCTGGACCCTGCCCCATGGTTCCCCTTGCCCTCCACCAAACACCCATCAAGTGTAACAAAAGAGATATTTACATTTCCCTGTTTCCCAGCCAAGTCAATCACATCCTTTTGTCTTCATCTGGGTTTGTTATTTCTGGGATGGCTACCTGTCTGGCACTCAGGTATCAGGAGGCCAGGAATTATCACTCCGTCAGAGGGGCTGCAGAGTAGCTGAATTTCTGAAGTTTTCCCAGTGAGCCAGGACATAGATACATTGATCAGTGAATTCTTACATTTGATATTGTTCAGCAGAGGCCCTTTGAATAGATAGGAAGAAACTGTGATGAAGTGTTTTGTGGAGACAAGTCACAAAAGTGATTGTGCTGATTTTGGTAGTGGGCTGCATGTGCATGATATCTGCTGGAGGGGCAACTGCCTCCCCCAACCTATACATAAATTCCTGCAACACTTTTTATACCCCACACATCTTTACTGGGTTGCCACAGCCACTCTGGGCAGCTTCCAACATATATAAAAACATAATAAAACATTGGACATTTAAAAAAACCCCACAACTTCCCTAGGCAGCATTGCCTTCAGACGACTCAGGGGTCATATAACTACACACCCTCCAACATTTCTCCAATGAAAATAGGGGCATCCTAAGGAAAAGTGGGGATCACTGCAGATGGTGACAGCAGCCACAAAATTAAAAGACGCCTGCTTCTTGGGAGAAAAGCAATGACAAACCTAGACAGCATCCTAAATAGTAGAGACATCACCTTGCTGACAAAGACCCTGTTAACGATAACATATGAGAGAATGGGAGCTCACTAAACACCCTAGCTGGACTCCTCCTGGCAACAAAGCTTCCATGAAGCCTTTTGCCCCAGAGAGGACTCTAATATGCCCCTCCAGCTTGTCATCTCCAATTAGAGAAAAAAATAGAAATAAAATAAAGGGGCAAAATGGTCTTTCCAAGTACAAAGTACGAGACCGTTGTAACTTTTAGTGGGTGGCTTAGGCCCACCACCTAGAACCCAGGGCACAGTGGCCACCTCAGGGATCCTTCAACAAAATCAGGGTGTGAACTCTTAGGGAGAGCTGAACACATCAAATTTGTGTTGTTAAACTATAATCTAAAGCTAGAACATGAAATTGTAAACTTAATGGTGCTCAGAGGCAAAAAAAAAAATGAATAAGAGATGTATTCAAAGATTTAGAAATATTTCAAGGGTTTGTATTTACATTGGCCTTGGCATCCACAGACTGTTCTTAAATGCACATAGTTTTAAATTGCAAGCTTGCTTCAAAATTTTAAATCTAAGGAAGCCATGTTGCGCCTATCGATCTTAAAACAAAACAAAATGGAGAATGGAGTGTGCAAATGTTTGTTATTTGAGAGAGGCTCTAAAAGAGAGTTTCCCTCCCAAGTGGTGAAATCCTGTATACGTGCTACTTGTGTTCTGAAAGGGGGATTACCCCACCTCTTTCTTCTAGTTTTAAGTGAGGAGGGTGATTTTAAGTCTAATGGTAAATGTTTTGTTGTAACTTTTGAGTTTGTGAGTACACCTCTGCTCCAGTCTATTCTGGAAGGAGAAGTTAACCAAATGTTTCTGCTGCAAAAGCCTAGTTGAGCCAACTGCTCTCTCAAGCTAAAATGCAGTGTATGTACTTCATTAAGTATATGCTTATGAAAGTATGGTGTTCCTTCTAAGAAAAATATGTGAGTCCAGTTTTAACTTTGATCTGGTTGGACAGAAGAGTTATTGTAAGGCTCCTGATATCAGTCTCTATAAGACGTCCTGGCCTCTTTTCTTAGAAAATGCCCCCCCCCTTATTTCATTCTGTCTCTTTCAGGGGTTTTTTCCTTCTCCTTCTTATTCTGTGCCAGGTAAATTTACTCCCGAGTAAGCTTCCTTTAAAGGAAACTGCAAAGGTGGGGGGGGGCATAGATTAGGCTTACTATTTCTCTGCAAGTTCAGGAAAAATTGTTCACTCTTGTATTCCTTTTAAATCAAATCTATGGCTGTTTTAACTATGCTTTATAAGAGATCCTCTCCCTATCTTAGGAAAAATGTTCACTTCAGTCTTTAAAGATAATTTATCTAGGAACTTTCACTCTTTAGTCTAAGGAAGTAAAAAACTCTCACTCAAACTAGCTTCAAGATCTGCTAAAAGGGTTGGGTACTTTTATTTTCCTCTTCCTTAGTACATGATAGGCGCATGGTTTGTGATAGGCGCATGGCTTGTGATCTCTTCCCCAGTTGTGTCTGTGTACATAAGTATGTGTGTGTTTCTGGTAGTACAAATCTTGCTATGAACCCTGTATTTTAGGGTTGGACTAGATGACCCCAGGTCCCTTTCAACTTTCCCAATTTGTGGCTGATGAGTTGAAATCCAGCCCAGATTTGCTTTTAAAGGTGAGAGGTGAATGTGTGTGTTTCTGGTAGTACAAATCTTGCTATGAACCCTATATTTTGGAGGGTTGGACTAGATGACCCCAGGGTCCCCTTTCAACTCTCCCAATTTGTGGCTGTATGGAAGGCTATGTGTCTGCAAGCATTGGAGGGTAATTCTTAAATTCTGGTGTGGTAATGGAGTTGAAATTCAGCCTAGCTTTGCTCTTTAGTTTTAAAAGGTGAGAGGTGAAGCCCAACTGGTAATATCAAGCATTTGAGTGATTACAGTGTTTATCATTTTGTCTACTATTAAAAAAATTAGATTTAAAAGTCTACTCAAAGTTTAAGCACATACAAATGAATAATCAAGTAGAATTAGCCTTGACCATTCCTGTAAATAAAGGGCAGTAAATAATAATATTAATAATAATATTTTTTTGTCTGCAAATGGTAAGGCTGAAATGGCTGAGAATGTTTAAAAAAATAAATAAATAAATCCTATGAATTCTGACCCTCTGGCCATTTCCCCATATATAAGGGCGTGGCATTGTTCTGCGAATAGCCAGAGGGATATTAGCCCTTTCCTGTACATAAAGGAAGCAGTCTCAGTTTGCTTGGGCTGAAATTGCTAGCTTTGGTGAATACTTAAATTGCTGAGTTTCTCTTTTTTGTTTAAAATCAAACCCTGTTTTCAAAATCTACTCCTTACCCTTCCCTTCCCTTATTCAAATGGTAATTTAGCCAAAGGATGCAACATTTTCAATAGTATAAAAGGTTTGCTGAGACATGAACTCTGCACATGCACAGAGGCTAGATCATCTAAAGAAGAGAGAGAGAGGAAGGGGGGAACTGTAAGGGGGGAGAGGAGGTTTCTTCCAAATGTAAAAGAAAGCTTGGAACCATTGAGGAACCATTGAGGGAAATCACCCTTAATCTGTCTTTGCTCCAGGGGCTACTTAAGACAAAAGGCTAAAAAACAAAACAAAACAAAACAAAGCAACAACTAGCCCATCAAAAGTCAAGAGCTTTCCAAGTTCCAAATCTTAACATGCCAAATTCTTTTCACAGGTAAATATCAAAGCATTCCCCCCTCAATGGGAATTTTAGGAACAGCATTTCCTGACAGGCTTCTCACATGAAATAATTTTCCCTTTTAACAGGATATGTGAACCCCGATAACAAAGTGTTTGTCCCTTTTTCCTCCCACAGCAACTTTCTTTCTGTTCTGTGAAACAAGTCTGAATCCCTGCTATATTAGTGACTTCCATCTCTTTATGGCTTTGACACCTTTTTTAGAGTTACAAATAATCTGTTTTCATTTATTTAATCTGTTTCTCCATGATGTCTATGAAGTTAATCGAAGCACAACCAAACATTGTTTGGTGAATGGTATTTGTTTACCTTTTTGCCTGAGCATTTCTTATTAATTCTGTCATTTTGGCTAGTGCAAGGTACCTGCACAACTTTAAATTGCCATTCATTTTTCTTGGTATTAACTCATTTCCCGTATTAACATTACAGTTGATGTTGTCACATCAAGAAACACTATTTTATTTTCATTTGGGATGTTAGAATGCCAAAACAGATTACTTCAGGTTACTTATTAATTGTGTGTTTTAGCATTTATTTATTTGGTTCCTCATAGGTCATTTTGTGTGTGTGTGTTTTACTTTGGGGACATGTTCATCACATGTTGAAAGTCAGTTTCATGAAGTTCTTTTATCAAATAGCACATGGTGAATTTAAAGTTTTTCCCCCATGGTTTTCCCATTTTTTTCAGTCTAGTAGTAATCTCCGTGGTTTTGATAATATATTTAATAATAATTCTTTTCTAAATCTGATGTCTTTGTGTCAAGTTTGTTTTCATCTGACTGGTAATCTAATTTTTTGCTTTCTTTTGTATTTTTTAACCTTTGTATTTTTTACAGTTCTCTTTCTATACATGTGGAGTAATTTTTATTTTATAATAATGAAAAGAACAACAACAACAAAAACTAAGTGAAGGAAAGCAAACAAACTTAGCAGATAATAACAGTAATTATGTGGAAATGTGATAATAATATTGAAATGAATAAAATGCTTAATGTGCTAAGATTGTTATTATTTGCAGCTTTCCTATGGAAACTGGAGGACATCCCTTTTGCCTTTTGCCCCTTCCTTGTCTAACTGTGTGTTTAAGTCCCCAAAACCCTGCCCCCTTACAGGATATCACTTCTACAGATGTGCAATGATGAAAAGCAGCAACAACCCCTCAACTCAGTTCTTCCGTCATCACAAGACACCAGAGTTTTCAAGTGCCCACAGCTATCTCTTTCAAAGGATATAGACTGCCAGGGGAGTGGGCCTGACAAAGGGGGGTGGAGTTGACTTGCAAGGACATCTTTTCACTTGAACCTCAAACCTCTGTACTCCAGGATTCAAAAGATACATGCGTAAAAGATCACAATTGTGTCAAGATATGCAACTGATATTTAATTAGTTTGTTTTGTATTAAGTGTTATTATGTAGGAATGTTGAAATGTGTCTGACAGTGTGTTATTTCCACAAGGGGGGTATTTTTGTGTGTAATTTTTATGTTTAATGTCTTATTGCTTGCACACCAATTCTCATGCATTTTATACTTTCTGATAGCTCACACTATTGTGTAGTCCAATGTTTAGATAACCACATTTCATTGTCCCACCTGGCACTCTGCCAACTTTCCCTATCCATTTTAAAATGTGCAAAAACTTGCTTTACCAAGAAGAAGCTTATAAGATACATGAAGGTGCACATGCTTTGGTTTAGCAGGAATGATCCCTTATAGAGTTAAATTGACTTATTTGGACAAAGTGCCCTTTTAAGAACGGTTTTCCTTTACAGACTGGTTTGAAAGGTTGAGAACCATGGGCACATAAATTCAAATTGGACTCAGTTTGAATTGGGCAAGTGTATCCAGGCTGCAATTAGCTCTTTGATCCTTAAAGTGCAAGTGAGCAACTCCCATGACTGCAAGACCAGAGCCTGTAATAATAATAAGAAATCCCATGGATTTTGGCCAAGGCAAAGACATTTCTCTCAGGACATGTCCGAAACCTGTGCCAACTGTGGTGGGTGCCAGGCTACATGATAAATATGAAAGCCCTAAGTGGATTCACCAGGGATTGCCACTACTGCGGCACCATGCCGATGTGAGACCACAGAAGAGCTACCTTGACACCTGAGAACACACAAATGGCGGGGGGGAAGCAAACTGCACTTTTCAGTCATTAGTGGACCTTCCTGCCTAAATGTAAAGCATAGATCA
Source organism: Podarcis liolepis (assembly GCF_965112155.1). Classification (NCBI taxonomy): domain Eukaryota; kingdom Metazoa; phylum Chordata; class Lepidosauria; order Squamata; family Lacertidae; genus Podarcis; species Podarcis liolepis. The sequence continues at coordinate 119,872,489 of NC_139557.1, forward strand.
CTATTGAGAAAATATTTCTTCCAAGGTGCTAGAATACCACAAGTAACTGAGCAACAAAATATTAATTTACGTGATATCCTATGTCTAACTATGTGCACTGTTACACCATTATATTTCTATGCAAATATCCTTAAAGTAGCATGATATCCAAGTCCCTTTCAGGTTCACATGGACACACACATCTGGGACGGAGAATACCAGGTTATTATTTACCACCTTAAATTGTGCGGAGAAAAGGATTGCAAAGTAGCCACCTTTGCAATCTTATCTCCGAAGGGGGGAACTGTAGCAGGAACCCCCCCACCCCAATCATTCTGTTTGCACAAACTTCACACACACTCACGCTCACACACTACATACGCCACATTTCTGTTATAAATTCATAGAAAATCAACCATACATCGGATTTGCACTGTTCCATTTTTTACTCCATGTGACAAGGACTATCAAAAGGGGGTGCTTGGTTTCTGGTCAGCCATAATCTCTTCAGCATACCAGCACATCCACAGGAGCCCTGCCCAGTTGCTATGTCAACCCTGATAATCCCAGACAGAAGACAATCAAAATCACAAAGAACAGTGGATTCACCACAGGCTGAAACAAAGGACAATGATCAGATCTTCCCTCTGGGGGCAGGAAACTGCAAACTCCCCATTGTCACCTGGAAAGTACTCATGGGGAGGGGGAAAGGAGGAACCAGCCAGGTGACAGGACACTCAGGTTACCACCACAACTCCTCCCTCAACCCCTCCTTTCTGTAACGTATGCATGATGTCAACCCCTCCTTTCTGAAATGTATGCATGATGTTTCTGGGGGTGGGCTTGACCTAGAGGAGGGGAATTTCAAAAGTTTTTATAAGGTCTTGCAGCCCATTGTTCTGGGTCTTTCCTCTCTCCTGCAAGTGAGGGGAACACCCTGATGCATCAGTTCAATAAAGGCCAAGCCTACAGGCTGCTGTTTTGCTCCAAGTTATCCTGGTTGGTGTCTTTACTTTTTGTCCAAGGGAGCCCTCAGATTTTTCCGTTAACAACCCGTATAGTTAAAGCTATGGTTTTCCCAGTAGTGATGTATGGAAGTGAGAGCTGGACCATAAAGAAGGCTGGTCGCTGAAGAATTGATGCTTTTGAATTATGGTGCTGGAGGAGATTCTTGAGAGTCCCATGGACTGCGAGAAGATCAAACCTCTCCATTCTGAAGGAAATCAGCCCTGAGTGCTCACTGGAAGGACAGATCGTGAAGCTGAGACTCCAGTACTTTGGCCACCTCATGAGAAGAGAAGACTCCCTGGAAAAGACCCTGATGTTGGGAAAGATGGAGGGCACAAGGAGAAGGGGACGACAGAGGACGAGATGGTTGGACAGTGTTCTCGAAGCTACAAACATGAGTCTGACCAAACTGTGGGAGGCAGTGGAAGACCGGAGTGCCTGGAGTGCTCTGGTCCAGGGGGTCACAAAGAGTCAGACACAACTAAACGACTAAACAACAACAACAAGGAAAAGTGGGATCAAATCGGAAACCGGGTTGGCTTCTCTAAATCAGGGGCATCCCTGGAAAAGAGGGACACTTGGAGGGCCTGTGAGTAACAACAGTGGAGTGAACTTTAAATTTCTTTTGAATTCTGGGAGAGGGAGGTGAGTCAAGTAAAGGAGCCAAGTCAATGCCTCCTTCTTATTTACTGCTGCCACCAAGTGGATATATTTATTTCTCTTTAGCCGCCTCCACTAAACAGCCATTTAACCTTCTGGACTTTAACTAGCAGTGTCGGCAGGGTGGCAGGACTTAGCTGATCTCCCACCCCCAGCACTGATGTTCATTACCAGACTCAGAAGCGGACAAGGAAGCAGGAAGGCTGGTGCAGAGCGAATGCAGGAGTGCCAGAGTGGGTCCACCAGTGTGTTGGCAGCGCACCAGCCTCGCCATTGGCTCACCCCTCCCGCTGTCCCAACCCTAAAAGAAGCATCTAATCCAGCCTTTCTCAACCTGTGGGTCCCCAGATGTTGTTGAACTACAACCCCCATCACCCCTAGCTAGCAAGGCCAGAGCTCAGGGATGATGGGAGTTGTAGTCCAACAACATCTGGGGACCCACAGGTTGAGAACCACTGGATCTGAAATGTTGGAAAGGAGTCAATGTAACACTTTTTTTCATTTAAAGGACACTTACTAGGAAATAAGTCCTATAGAAATCAAGGAGACTCTCTAGTGAGAACATTCCATGGATGAGGAGCTATCACTGATAAGGCCCCTATTCTTATAGATATATAAGATCAGGGTCTGGAAACCAAGCCTGATGAGGAATGGTTGAAGGAGCTGGGTATGTTTAGCCTGGAAAAGGGGAGACTGAGAGGAGATAGGATAGTCATCTTTAAATTTCTCAAGGGCTGTCACATGATAGGTCTGATGGCCATCTGTCATGGATTCCTTAGCTGACATTCCTGCATATATACTTTTTCAAATACATTTTTATTAAATTTTCACTTTAAACAACAAACGATAAATTTTAACATTCATCTTCACAACTCCTCTTCCACCGCTCTGCCAAGCAATGACTTCCCTCCCTCCCAGCTGCAGGCTTTCTTTTTCAATCTACATCTCACAGTTTCCTCTCCTACCATCAAATCCACGTCGTAAGATTTATTTCAATCCTGCTAGTATCTTCAAACTTCTACAGTTATTACTTATATAAAATTTATTCCAATCTCTTTGGAATTTTGATTCTTCCTGGTTTCGGATCTTGTAGGTCAGTTTTGCCAGTTATGCATAATCCATCATCTTCGTCTGCCACTCCTCCAAAGTTGGTAACTCCTGTAACTTCCACTTTGGGACTAATAAAGTTCTCGCCGCAGTTGTTGCATACATAAATAATCTTTGATCTGACTTTGAGATTCCTGCGTTGCAGAGGTTAGACTAGATATCCCATGGGGTTCCCTCCAACTCTGTGATTCTCTGATTCTATAGGATTTCACTATACTTTATAATACAGTGGTACCTCTACTTATGAACATGATCCGTTTCAGGGTGCCGTTCGCACCCCGAAAAGTCTGTAAGTAGAGCGCTGATACTGTGGGAACGCGAAGTGCGCAGATCGTTTCTGCACGTGTGCGGAAACCCGGAAGTAAACACTTCCGCGTTCGTAACTTGAAAAGCCGCAATGTGAAGCAAACATAACTTGAGGTATGACTGTACTAGAATGTATGTGTGTCATACAATGAAACTTAATATTGCGGGGTCCAAAACTGGCCAATGGGAGGATTCTTTAATGCAGTTAAGCTATTGAATTTGTTGCAATGAGTTGCTGTGAGGGCTTGACAAATTCCTGGCGGGTGGTTCTATCAATGATTATTAACCGCACTGGTTGTGTGGAAGCTCCAGAGTCTGAGCACCCCTTCTACGAAAAGCTATCAGGGTGGTGAACAATCAACAATAAAATATGGAACAAAATATCACCCATCGAACCAAGAAGCCATGATGTCACAACAATAATCAGCCCTCTGTTCTCCTGTTACAACAAAGAGTTCAATGCCACTGCAAATATAGTACAGATATTAAGTCTTTGATTTCTTTCTCTACTTCTGCTGAACTTTCGGTGCTGGAACTGTCTGTGCCTTCTGCCACCTGGCCACAGCACAATAGTTTCTGACTGTTATCTTTCTTTTGCACAAAAACGAGTCACATGCCTTCGTCTTAAATGCATGGGTTTGACACACCAAGCAGAGTTCTTCCCTGGCGACCCCAAAGTCCCTGAACGCCCTCCCCCCCTCACCCAAAACACACACTAACTGCCCCCTTGGTCATGCGTTGGTAAGAGGGGGTTATCATTTTCTACCTTAGAAAGGAAGTTCGGAGAGTGACAGTTGTTCCCACTTCCTCTTTCAGCTCTGTGAACTGCTTTTGGAAAATCCCAATCGTTTTTCAAAATCAGCTCATACCTGGGCTATATTGTGGGCCTGAAGGTCACAGGCACACCATATATTGATGCTGCTTTAAACAGTCATGGCTTCCCCCATGGAAGCTGTAGTTTGTTAAGGGTTGTTAGTAGTCCCCCCACCCAACAGAGCAATTTAATATTCAACCCCTTGTTATGAGAATGATATGGTCTAAGATATAAAATAAAATGTACCAGGCAAACACATAAACAAACAAACAAACAAACTGCATGTCTGACACAGTACAGTGGTACCTCGGGTTACAAACGCTTCAGGCTACAGACGCCGCTAACCCAGAAATAGTACCTCAGGTTAAGAACTTTGCTTCAGGATGAGAACAGAAATCTCACGACAGCGGCATGGCGGCAGTGGGAGGCCCCATTAGCTAAAGTGGTACCTCAGGTTAAGAACAGTTTCAGGTTAAGAACGGACCTCCAGAACGAATTAAGTTCTTAACCCACGGTTCCTGTATACCTGAAGGAGCGTCTCCACCCGCATCATTCTGCCCGGACACTGAGGTCCAGCGCCAAGGGCCTTCTGGCGGTTCCCTCACTACAAGAAGCAAAGAATTTTTTCTTCTTTTACAGCCACCATTAAGCTTTGGTTTCTGTGTTGTCTATTGTAGACTAGAGCTAGAAAATAAAAGATAACGGAATTTAGGGATAAACTTGAATTATTACATCTAGTCCTACACATGCATAGTCAAAAACTGAAACAAAGTACTTAATATTGGCAGGCATGTGTATGTGTGTTTGCTATCTTTACGGGAATAGAAAAGAATAGAAATACAGTGGTATCTTGGTTTTCAGATGTCTTGGTGTGCATACGTTTTGGATTACAAACATGTCAAACCCAGAAGTGCGTGTTCCGGTTTGCAACCTTTTTTTGGATTACAAAAAACAAACAAACCAACATTTGGAGGCCCCATTGGCAAAAGCGCGCCTTGGGTTACAACCTGTTTTGGTTTACAAATGGACCTCCAGAACAGATTATGGTTGTAAACCAAGGTACCACTGTACAAGGAAAGTACACAGAAAATACATTTTTTTTAAGAAAGAAAAAAGCCACTAGAGTAGTAGTTGAACCATAATGGCCCAGACTAGTGTGATGTTTGAGACTGGGTGTCATCTATAAGCTTCTTGAAAAGTATGAGGAATTGGGGAATTCTGGAGAAAATCATCCATGGTTTTTCGGGAGCTACGCATTTCGCCCCAACTCACCCAGTAAATAGTTGAAACAAAGAATTATTTTTTGAATTTATTGGCACAGCTCTAGTTCTATGTAGCCAACAAGCTGGTTTAATTTTTCAAAAGTTCCCAGTTTGGGCACAATTTGTGCAAAAATTCACCTCAAGTTTGATGAGCTTTCAGATGGCTGCACAGCGTTCAGGCAAAGCATTCTGGGAACTCTGCTTACCAAAGTCTTCAGATTTGCAACAATGAGCCATTATAGCCACACGTCACTGGTCTCAATGGAGAACTTTCTGTTGAGGTTTCTCTGCCTCCCAGATCCTCTTCAAAGGATGTGATAGTGATCTCCCCGTCTCTTATTATTCTCATTTGAGGTGCGCTTGACATTTTTTTTAGCTCTCTGAACATGCTGTCCAGGCATCACTTATCCACTTCATCTTTGGGGCCGGATGTGGACACTGCAGAGTTCTGGGAAATGGCACCAAACAGACTCCAAATGGAAAATGGCAAGAGTGGTGCACTTTGACTGCACCCCGTTGAGGTCAGAGCGACATGATGATGCTCTGAAACAATGATGGAGGCGTCACCCACCTCCAAGCTCCTCCTGCTCCATTCTTCAAATCTCCCATAAATACCGAGGCTCCTGGCCACACTCTCCATCCGATCTTCTGGGAGACTTCTCCTACATCGGATCATCTGCCACCGAGACTTGCTGAGAGAGATCCAAGCCAAACTTCCACCATGAGGGTTCTTCTCATCTGCTGTGCTGTGTTCCTGCTGGCTATAGTCAGCACCGAAGGTAAGAATGGGGAATCTGATAGGAGTTATGGGGTAGGACTAGATAGGTCTTCGGACCCCTTATACTGCAAAGATTCTTTGTTGAACGCAGTGGTCACAATCCCTGCAACCCCACAATCTTTCCAGTTTCTGGTGACCACAGAATATGAGGAAGGGGAGATAAAAGAGGGGGAATGGGGAGTCAGTGATGGTCTCGCTGCCCTTTTGAGGGGAAACCAGTTAAGATTTCTTTTTAAGGTGGTGTGGGAGTTTGTGTGCATACATACAAACTTCAAAACTAGCCAACGAGGAAGGCAATAAATGTCAGAGCACCAAGGATGTAGCAGAAAGCTGTACATGCCTTAAATGTGCTGTTGTACGCTCGGGAGCCACAGAGGATACGTATGTCAAAAAGAGAGTTGAGGAAAGAGCAGAAAAGAGTGAGCAAAAATCATCAAGAGAAACTCCCCTGTAAGAGTTGCTTGCAGCATTTGAGACTTCTTAGTTTAGAGAACAAGGCATGTAAGGACAGGGAGAGATGTGATGAAAAGGTATAATATTAAGCTTGTTATGGAGAAAGTGGGTGGAGATATGGTTTTCTCCCCATTTCATAATACTTGGGGCCATCCCAAGACAATGAATGGTGGAAGATTCAGGATGGATAAAAAGAAGGGTCTTGTTGCGCTGAGGTCCTGCCTGAATTCTTCCCATGGGCATCTGGTTGGGCACTGTGAGAACAGGATCCTGGCCAAGATGGGCCATTGGCCTCATCCAGCAGAGCTCTTCCTATGTCCCTCTACAAAGTAACCACTTTAAGGGAGAGTTAAAAAAACATAAAGGGCAGGAGGAAGAGTAAAAATGTGCTGTGTGTTCTCAGTCACAGATACTAGCCAATAGGTGCCTCTCAACAGTGGAACAATTGGAACAGGTGCTCAGGCTGAACACCAAAGATCTTTGTAAGGATCTTAAACTGCTGTCCTGAGCAGGGGTGAGGAACCCAGAGCCCTCCAAATGTTGGACTACAACTCCCATCATCCGTTACCATTGGCCCTGCTGGGTGCAGCTGATAGGAGTTGCAGTCCAACAACAACTGGAGGACAATAGGTTCCTCACCCCTGCTCAGGGCAGCCTTTAAGGCTGAGTCCTGTAAAGTGGTGTTTCCCAAACCTGGAAAGATAAAAGGAGAGAGGAGTGTACACAGCATTCACAAACCATGCAAAGAGAAAATGCTCTAAGTCAGGGTTTCCCAAACTTGGGTCGCCAGCTCTTGTTGGACTACAACTCCCAGCATCCTTAGTTAGCAGGTCGGGGATAATGGGAATTGTAGTCCAACAAGAGCTGGTGACCCAAGTTTGGGAAGTTTGCTTATTCAAACCCTGCCAGTGAGTCCAATTCTTTGTGTTGCTTCTTCATATATGTTGTAAATGGTTCCCATTCTCTTTTAAAGTCTTTGTTACCCTTTTCATGAAATTTATCTGTTGGTTTTGCCAGTTCTGCATATTCCATAAGTTTCCCTTGCCATTGTTCTTTCGCTGGTGCTAATATAATTCTTGCTGCTGTTGTTGCATACATAAATAATTTCCAATTTCCTTTTTTAAAATCTTGATCTAAAATTCCTAGGAGGAATGCTTCTGTCTTCTTAACAAAAGTCTTTTAAAACATTTTTTTCAATTCATTATATATCATTTCCCAATAATTTCTAACCTTTTTGCATTCCCACCACATATGATAAAATGTACCATCTTTTTCTTTACGTTTCCAGCAGGTTTTAGATCCCTTTTTATACATTTTTGCCACTTTCTCTGGCGTAATATACATCATTTTCATGGGATTCCATTGCAATAAGATACAATCTGTAAATTTTAAATTCACCTTCCACATCTTTCCCCAATCTTCCAGTTGTATAAATCCTAAATCCAGTGTCTGTGGAGGTCTTGAACCCCTTCTCCCTCCACTAACGAATTAAGTTTTACTCTCCCTAGCCTAACCTCAGACTTTACTTTTTTGCAGGTGTCAAAAGGCATTGCAACCAACACTGTTATGGCTACTGTAGCTCCAAATGCAGGTACTACGAGAGTGCACAGGTGAACTGCGCCTGCGCTGCCAGTGGAGGGTACTGCTGCGTCGCACGGCCACAGCCACGTCCGAAATATCATCCTCCACCACCGCCTCCACCACCACCACCTCCTCCTCCTCCTCCTCCTCCTCCACCTCCTCCTCCTCCTCCTCCTCCTCCACCACCACCACCTCCGAAATATCACCATCCTGCTCCACAGCCTCCACACAAATACCCGTACAGGCACTACAAAGCGTGAGCACCCAGGAGACCATAAGGAGAGGAGTTTCAGATGCCAGATCCATCTCTTCGATGCTCCACAATGATAGGCTGTCTCTCTAAATGAATAAATAAATATGGGTCAGCCCTTAAACTATTGGCTGTTTTTCATTCTTTGGGTTTGCAAGAGCTGGGGTTTCTGGTATGGTAAAGGTAAAGGTAAAGGGACCCCTGACCATTAGGTCCAGTCGTGGCCGACTCTGGGGTTGCAGAGCTCATCTCGATTTATTGGCCGAGGGAGCCGGCGTACAGCTTCCGGGTCATGTGGCCAGTCATGTGGCCGTTTACCTTCCCGCCAGAGCAGTACCTATTTATCTACTTGCACTTTGACGTGCTTTCAAACTGCTGCTAGGTTGGCAGGAGCAGGGACCACGCAACGGGAGCTCACCCCATTGCGGGGATTTGAACCGCCGACCTTCTGATCAGCAAGTCCTAGGTTCTGTGGTTTAACCCACAGTGCCACCCGCGTCCCAAGAAATAGAAGATATAGCATGAGGGTGCCCCTTCTCCATGTTGACCACGACTCTTTTGGCCATTCCATCAGCATGCCTTCAGCAGCAAAGGAGTTTTGCCAGTGGTAAAGGTAAAGGTAAAGGGATCACAGACCATTAGGTCCAGTCCTGGCCGACTCCGGGGTTGCAGCGCTCATCTCGCTTTATTGGCCAAGGGAGCCGGCGTACAGCTTCTGGGTCATGTGGCCAGCATGACTAAGCCACTTCTGGCGAACCAGAGCAGCACACAGAAACACCGTTTACCTTCCCGCTGGAGCGGTACCTATTTATCTACTTGCACTTTGACGTGCTTTCGAACTGCTAGGTTGGCAGGAGCAGGGACCAAGCAATGGGAGCTCACCCCATCGCGGGGATTTGAACCACCGACCTTCTGATCGGCAAGTCCTAGGCTCTGTGGTTTAACCCATAGCGCCACCCGCGTCTGGTATGATAGAATCCCATTATTTGGTATTATCGTTCATTGCATTTATAACTCTTTTTTTTTTTTTTTTGCTCTAAGGAGCTCCAGCTGGTGCCTGGGGTTCTCCCCTTCCTCATTTAATCCCCACAACAACCCAGTGAGGGAGGCCAGGCTGAGAAGCAGATAGCGGCCCAAGGTTACACCCAGTGAGTTTCATGGCCAGATGGGGATTTGAAATCTGGGCTGGATCTACACTGATATTTAAACCGCTATAAAACACACACATTATAAAAGCTCCCAATGCAATTTACCATTCACTTTTGATTTTAGCTCTACAGCACCATCTGCTGTCACATGTTCATAGCACATTTATAACATTATAACTGAAGAAGAGAAGAAGAGTTTGGATTTGATATCCCGCTCTATCACTAACCTAAGGAGTCTCAAAGTGGCTAACATTCTCCTTTCCCTTCCTCCCCCACAACAAACCCTCTATGAGGTGGGTGGGGCTGAGAGACTTCAAAGAAGTGTGACTAGTCCAAGGTCACCCAGCAGCTGCATGTGGAGGAGTGGGGATGCGAACCCGGTTCACCAAATTACGAGTCTACCGCTCTTAACCACTACACCACACTGGCCCGTGTAGTGAGCTCCTGGTCTCCCAGGTTCTGCTTTGACACTTAAACCACTACACCACCACAGGCTGAAAACGCTTCCTTTCTTAAACATTTTATTTATCATTTGAGCATTCTGGGTGTTTTTTTTAAAAAAAAATATATTTTATATTATAAATAATTTTATATTATAATTTTATTAAGATGATTTCAGTGATAAGAAATAAAGTGATACAGAAAGAAGAAGGGAAAACGAGAGAGAGAAAAACAACAACAAAGAGACATATAAAAGTGAAAATATGCACACACACACACAAAAGCAATATAAGATACTCCCACACATTCTTGTATCAATTGTTTTTTCTTTCTTTCTGTGACATATGATCTGGGATAGCTCAACTGGTAGAGTATCAGACTCTGAATCTCAGAGTTGTGGGTTCAATCCCTATGTCAGGCAAAAGATTCCTGCATCGCAGGGGGGTTTTATCAGATGAGTCTTGTGGTTCCTTCCAACTCTACAATTCCATGATATGATATGATATAATAATAATAATAATAATAATAATAATAATAATAATAAAATTTATTTATACCCCACCTTCCTTGGCCAGAGCCTGGCTCAAGCCAGCTAACACCAGGAAAATTACAGTAAAAACATAATAGGGGGAAAAAACCCAATTTAAAATACAGGTTAAAATGCAATTTAAAATGCAGCCTCATTTCAATGGTAGCCCATAGATCAAAACCATAAGGGGAGGGGAACATAAGGGTCAGACTGAGTCTAGACCAAAGGCCAGGCGGAACAGCTCTGTCTTGCAGGCCCTGTGGAAAGATGTCAAGTCTCGCAGGGCCCTAGTCTCTTGGAACAGAGCATTCCACCAAGCCAGGGCCAGTACTGAAAAGGCCCTGGCCCTAGTTGAGACCAATCTAACCACCTTGCGACTTGGGACCTCCAAAGTGTTGTTATTTGTGGACCTTAAGGTCCTCCACAGGGCATACCAGGAGAGGCGGTCCCGTAGGTTCCTATGATATGAATATGATATGATATGATATGAATGAAGCCTTTTCAATTTATTTTAAAGCTCTTTTATTTAAAGCACTTCTGCAATGCAATTTCCAAACCATTTCAAATTGGTTCACAGCACTGGGGGGAAAAAAGAGTTTGTCCCAGCCCTCATTCCTCTTGGGCAAAGGAATCAGACTCCCAGCTCGGATTCTGCCAGAGGTTTTCATGAGCAAATTGGATTGATACATAGGCAAGGCACAGGTTACACAGTGCCGCATGCGCATAAGAGGTGTGGATAAAAGGCTAAGCGCATGCCAAGTCATTGATTCAGCAAGCAACATGGCCCCTGAACCTTTCTTTTGAAGGGTGGAGCAGGCACAGCTCTCAGCTTGGCAAGGGGCAGAGAGAATTTTGAGAAACCAAGAATCAGGGTGGTACTGAGTGGCAGAGCCTTAAAGGTCCCAGCCAGGGCTTTTTCCCAGCCAAAACTTGCTGGAACTGAGTTCCGGCACATTTAAGGTAGTTGCCATTGCCATTATAAGAGAACAAGGGAGATGTTCTAGAAATAATAGCACTGCCTCTCACTTACCTACCGCACCTTGTTTTCTTCTTCTTTGGCAATCACTTTTAGCTGAGTAAGATTGTCTTCCATAAACACAGACTTAATGCTGTGTCCATAGGTGACTGTGGAGGCCAATTCTGGATCCACACATCCTTCCACTGTGGGGACATAGGTTTCCAGGCAGGAGTTGATCATAGTGAGGTTTTGCCAAACATGCCTTCCTCTCAGTTAGTTTCTTCGTCCTGAGTTGAATTTCAGTGTAATAATAATGATTTTATTGCATTAGCCATGCAGCCATAGCATAATATACATAGAAATAACAACATAAAATGGGGGTGGGGAGATAAAAGTGTATGCCGTTCTGGGCGAATACTTTGAGAAAATGGGGATAACAAAGGTAACGGGAGATTTAAAACATTGAGTGACAGAGAATACAAAAAACAGGTTCGGTTGTGCGGCGTATCGACTACATCTGTGGTATTGAGGAAGGAGTTGGTGCCGCTTTCCTCTTCATCACACTAAGCAGGAAATTAGCTGTCATCTCGGTAATCCAACGGTCAGAATCCTGCAGAAGAAGGGACACTATCCAAGGCTGGATTGGGAGATGAAGCTTGTTCACGAGAGGAGTTAGGAACCGAGATCTTTCATCTGTCCAGTTGGGACAGAAGAGCATTACATGTTCCATAGTCTCCAGAACCGTGTCATTGCAGGAGCATGTTCTATTTGCGCTGGGAACTCTGGAGTAACGACCCGACAGAACTGCTGTAGGAAAACAGTTGAGACGGGCACAGGTAAAGGCCCTTCGTTTAGCCTCCGAAGGAATTGTAAAGCAGTATAGAGCTTTACACCCCCTTCAGGGGGTGGAATAGCTAGGGCTAAGCCTGAACACGGCCCTCTTGCATGGGAAACTGTGTTAGAGAAGTCAAGTTGCTGCAGCTTCTTTTTGATTAGAGGTAGGGCTGCCGGGCTTATACACTCTAAATTAAAAACAGTTTTGCGGTTCAAATTGAGAAGAGAGCGGAATTTGAGATTAATTGTAGTTTTCCAAGGAGAATTATGAATATCTCTTAGGATCAGATTGGAGAAACCACCTCTAATTCGAGCATCCGATGGTAGTAGGTGGGAGCTGTAGGAAATGGCTCGACTCCATGCTCGTTTTACAATTGAGGGCTGGGAGAACTCAAGACGTAAGGCTGCACCTGAGACACATCTTGGGACGCCGGAAAGAGATCTCAGAAACATGTGAAGTGGGCGATCCAAGTTACCTGATATTGCTGTAGTCCATACTTCGCAGCCATATAATAGTTTAGGGACAACTTTGGCATTAAACATTTGAATTGCTGCTGGAAGGTGTTTGCCGCCCTTCTGGTGATAAAATCGGACAATGGCATTAGAGGTTGTAGTTGCAGCAAGAGAGGCAGATTGTAGATGGGTGGTCCAGGAGAGATTATAAGTAAATATTAAGCCTAGATATTTAAAGGCTTTGACCTTTTCTAAGTAGCCACCTGTGATCTTAAGCGGCTCCAGCTTGAGTTTGCGGGATCGAGTGAAGTGGAGAACTTTCGATTTTTTATAATTAATACTAAGAGCTTCCGCCTTACAATAGGCGATAAATGCATTAACTGCATTTGCTAGGTCCGCAGCTGTTCTGGATAAGATGACGGCATCATCCGCATAGAAAAGGGAAGCAACGGGGTGGCCTGCTAAGTGAGGAGGGTACTTAGTTGCTAGCTTCAAAGGGGAAAGGGCGTCATGAAGATAAAGATTAAACAGTAAAGGGGCCAAGAGACAACCTTGTCGGACGCCCCTGGCCGTTGGGAATGGGGTGGTAAGGTAGCCGTTGGGACCAATTCGAACGCGAGCTGTGGTGTTTGAATAAAGGGAAATAATTAGGGAAAGGAGGTGTGGATTAATTCCCAAATGGGCAAGTTTGGACCATAATCTCTGTCTAGGAATGGAATCAAAGGCGGCCTCCAGGTCCATGAAAGCGGCAAACAGGTGGCCTTGCCTTGGTGCAGTGTATTTACTGGCAAGGTGATAAAGAGTTAGACAGTGGTCCATGGTTGATGCTGACTTCCGGAAGCCAATCTGTTCTGGCGGTAGAATGTTTCTCTCATGGACCCATGAAAGAAGTTCTTCCAGTAAGACAGCGGCAAATATTTTCCCCGGAATAGATAGTAAGCTGATGGGACGATAGTTCCTAGGGATGTTTGGCTGGCCGCCTTTGAAAATCGGGACTATTGTAGCTTCTCTCCAGGAGTCGGGGATGTCTAAGGCGGAGGAGATAGCGGTGAATACAGAAGTCAGCTGTTCACTCCACCAGAGAGGGTCAGTCAGGAAAAGGTCCAACAGGACCATGTCTGGGCCGGGGGCCTTATTCCTACGCATGGACATTATGATGTTGAAGATGCGGGTTGAGGTAAAATTTACTGAGGAGGTGGAGCTAGGAGAACGGGAACAGAGGTCCGACGGGGATTGAAGGTGATCTGTAAGATTATTTGGAGAAGCGAAACTGGCCGAATAATAAGCGATCCATTCGTCAGCGGAAATCAGGATAGCTGAATTGAGTGGTGCCGAAGGCCTAACTAAGCGCCAAAAGGAGCGGGAGTCATGCCTCTCTACAGCTGAACGAAGAGTGGACCAAACCTCAAGGATGTGTTGCTGTTTCTTGCAATGAATCATGTTTCTGTATGTCCTTTTAGTAACTAGAAGCTCTGCACGGGTTTGGGGGTCGTTGGAAAATTTGATGATTCTGACCATTTTCCTAATTCGCCTTCTTAGGACTTTACATTCCTTGTCAAACCAAGGCGATTCAGAGAAGAGGCGTTGGTGGGTAGGCGAGGTGGTGGTTATGTAAGTTGTTGAAAAAGCATCAATTAATTTCCGGTATTGGTCAGCGGGCGGAATTGAGTCAGAAAGAACTGTAGGCATATCAAGTGATTTTTGTATGTCCAGGGCAAGAGAGGAGCTGAGGCTTGTCCATTTCTTTGTTTTATATACAGGGTAGCTTTGTACGGTGGAACTATAGTTCGAGGGGACTGAGAATGGCTCTATTAGGCTTAACATTAAAGTCAATGGAAGGTGGTCACCACCAAAATATTCAGCCACTTCCATTTTTGTAGAAATTGAGAATAGCTCCGGCGTCAATAGAATGTAGTCGACAACACTGGTCCCCCGGGAAGAGATGCACGTTAACTGCTGCGAGGACAAGGGAGTAACGTTGCCATTTGCGATGCAAAGATCGTTTTCGATGGCCAATTGGGCCATCAGCCTCCCCGACGCATTTGTTATGGGATCAAGAGAGCATCTATTTCCCCAGGGGTGCTGCAGGGGATTGTCCAGAAGTGCTGCGGAAGATAATATAGCATCGTCGTTGGGACCTATTCTTGCATTAAAGTCACCTAAGAGGATTTGAGGAAGTCCTGGGTTAGTTGTTTGAAGGTCATGAAGCCAAGACGAAAGTTCAGACCACCTTTCATTACGGTCGGAATCATTAATTGCTGGAGGCAGATATACTGTAGTTATCAACCATGGGCTTTTGGTCTTTGGAAGTTGGATCTTTATAGTGAGAAAGTAAGGGGAAGATTTAAGTTCCTCGCAGATAGTGAGGGATAGGCTGGTTGAGATAAGACAGGCGAGGCCAACTTGAGGGCGACCCCTGTTAGCTAGTTTGCGAGCACAGGAGCTAAAGGAACAATAATATGGGAGAGTGATACTTTGTTGGGACCAGGTCTCTTGGAGGCACACAATGTCAAAAGAAGAGATAAAGTTTATTGCCTCAGGATCCATTTGCTTTGTCGCCCAGCCGTTAACATTCCAGGAGACAATTTTAAGGCTCTGGGGTGGGTTGGATGCACCTTTCAGGGAAAGAACTACTTTTGCTTGGTTTGTAGGTAAGGATTGAGCCTGTTTGTTTCTAATGGTGTCGAATTTCCGCGGAGATAGGGAGCCGGCTGGTGTTTGCCTCTGGTCTGATCTTTGTCAATTATTTCCCAAGGAACTTTTAGGGATTACTCTTTTATGAGCCGGCCCATTGTTTTCCGGGCATGGCAAACTGGCCAAATGTTCTATAGCTTCGGCTGGTAAGTGTTGAATACTGACATTAGTGGTCACCGGGCCTTTGAAGTATGTTATCTCTTTCTGTAGGTGTTTTTCCGGGACTTGATTGTGGCCTAACTCTGCCTCATCTAGGTACCTCAGTTTGTCCCAAGAGCCTGGTGAGTTCACCTTGGGGATGGTTCTCCCTATTGGAGGTGATGTAGTGTACTCTTCGGTGTACTGGGCCTCCTTGATTGGGAGTAGATTAATTTCAGCCATTGTCTGAAGGTAACGTGGCCGACAGGCCGCCGGGTTTTGTTCTTGTATAGAGTTCAAATTAAAGAGAGTCTGGTCCTTTTTGTGGGCGGCCACATTGATTTCCTTATTTATATCTCTCCCAGCCAGCTTAATTCTTAGCAAGTCTAATCTTTCTAATATTTCAGTTTGTATTGAAGATGGAAATTGGCAAAATTGCCCGATTAAGGTATTTTCTTCCACAGAGAAGGGGTCCTCATCTTCGTTCGCTTGGAATTGCGGGTCTTGCAGGTGAACGTCTTTCCTTTTTAGGTTTAGAGGCACTTGTTTCTGGGGACCAGGCTGGGTTTTGGGAGGTTGTTTCTCCTTACTAAGGTTTGCGTGCTTAGCTTCGTCCTGAGTTCAAGTGTCTTCAAAGTCCATGACACTTTTGGTAAAGGCTGTTCTCCAACTGGAGCGCTCGCAGGCCAGTGCTTTACAGTTGTCAGTGTTTATACTACATTTTTTTAAAAAATTGCCTTGAGAGAGTCTTTGAACCTCTTTTGTTGACCACCAGCATTATGCTTTCCATTTTTAAGTTCGGAATAGAGTAGTTGCTTTGGAAGACAATCAGCAGGCATCCGCACAACATGACCAGTCCAACAAAGTTGATGTTAAAGAATCATTGCTTCGACACTGGTGATCTTTGCTTCTTCCACTACACTGGCATTAGTTTGCCTGTCTTCCCAAATGATATGTAAAAATTTTCAAAGACACTGCTGGTGGAATCTTTCGAGGAGTTGGAGATGGCGTTTATAAGTGGTCCATATTTCACAAGTGTACAGTAAGGTTGGTAGTACAATAGCTTTGTAAAGAAGCATTTTTGTTTCCCTGCGAATGCCCTGGTCCTCAAACACTCTGCACACCTGCACACCTGGTCCTTCAGGGGCACAGTTACCGCATTCAGGACCAGGGAGTCATCCACACCTGCCCGCCTCAAGTCCCCCCAAAACAGTACTTCTGTCTTGTCAGGATTCAACTGCAAAGTTCTGTTCTGTTCTGTTCACCCATGTCAACTTGCATAAGAAGAGGCCTGCTGGATCAAGCCAGTGTCCCATCTAGTCCAGCATCTTGTTCACACAGTGGCTAAGCAGATGGGAAGCCCACAAGCAGGAACCGAGTGCAAGAGCATTACAGTGGTGCCTCGCAAGACGAAAAGAATCCGTTCTGTGATTCTCTTCGTCTAGCGGTTTTTTCGTCTTGCGAAGCAAGCCCATTGACGGATTAGCGGATTAGCGCTATTAGCGGCTTTTAGCAGCTTTTAGCGGCTTATCTGCTGATCGGTTCAGCTGATAAGCGGCTTGGCGGCTTAGAAAAAGGAGGGGGAAGGGAAAAAAACCAGCAGGAACTCGCAAGACATTGTCGTCTTGCGAAGCAAGCCCATAGGAGATTCGTTTTGCAAAGCACCTCCAAAACGGAAAACTCTTTCATCTAGCGAGTTTTCCGTCTTGCGAGGCATTCGTCTTGTGGGGCACCACTGTATCCTTTCCCTGTGGTTTACAGCAACTGGTGTAAACCATGGAGGTGGCAGAGCACAGCCATTGTGACTGGTTACCATTGACAGTCCTCTTGCTTCTCACTTCTCACATCAAAAGCCTTTCCCACCTCCTTTTTGATGTCTCTGCTCATCCTCTTCCTTCTCCTCCTTTTCTTATTTGGAACTGTCTTCATCTTCTTTTCACTAACTCCCCCCTCTCCCCAACATTTTGTGCTCCTCCATAACCTTGTAAGAGCAGACGATACAAATTACTGCCCACCTCGATACCACATGTCCACAAGGATTTCATTATGCTGAGCCTTTCACCAACAATTCATTTGTATTCATATTTGAGATGTGGGACACCTTTGTTGGATCTCTTAGACCAGCGGTTCTCAACCTGTGGGTCCCCAGATGTTGTTGGACTACAACTCCCATCACCCCTAGATAGCAAGGCCAGAGCTCAGGGGTGATGGGAGTTGTAGTCCAACAACATCTGGGGACCCACAGGTTGAGAACCGCTTCTTAGAGCACACCCTCCAACATTTCTCAGATGAAAATAGGGACATCCTATTCAGTAATAATAATAATAATAATAATAATAATAATAATAATAATGTTATTTATACTCCACCCATTTTACTGGGTTGCCCCAGCCACTCTAGGCAGCTTCCAACACCTATAAAAATATAATACAACAGTAAACATTAAGAAACTTCCCAATACAGGGCTGCCTTCAGATGTCTTCTAAAGGTTGCATAGTTACTTATCTCCTTGACTAGTGGGGGTCACATAACTCCACTCCCTCCAACATTTCTCCGATGAAAATAAGGACATCCTAACACACCCTCCAACATTTCTCCGATGAAAATAGCAGCGTCCTAAGGAAAATTGGGACATTCCGGGATCAAATCAGAAGCCGGGACGGCTTCTGTAAATCTGGGACTGTCCCTGGAAAATAGGGGCACTTGGAAGGTCTCTCATAGTGACGATGTATGGATTCATTTGTGGCTCTGACTCAAAGTTAACCTCACTTTTGCATTCCTCCCCAGATGGCCAGAGCCATTGTTCTGTTGGAATGCCACTACAGGTCAGCATACCCTTTCAGGGATCTGTTTTCTCATTGTCCAGGCTCCCACCTTAAAGGTCTGCAGCTTTGTAAGAAGAGTATCAGACCAAAGGTCTGTGGCTTGGGTGAGGAACCTCAAACCCAGGGGCCTAAAGCAGCTCTCTCTATGGGGCCCTTGGGGGGCTTTGAAGTCCCACCACCCAAAATACAATAGAACTTCCTTTGAACCTGTTGCGCAAGGCATGGATCCTGTCCGATGCCCTGCTGGTGGCTAGGGCCATGGCACGACCCCCAGTGATGTCATGGGGGAGCTTCCAGTTGTATTTGCATCAACAAGCTCCTCCCATTGGTTGTTAACCCAAAAATGACTCCTGGCTGTGTGGGGTGGAGTCTTGTATTGCTGTTTCATCCAACGCCTAAGCCAATACTACTCACATGCTGTAACCAATAAAATTGTGGCCTAATTTTGCCCATTAACCTAAAATAATGTGTCTTTGTGTCTTATTATAATCCTATGTGGTGGGTCCTCGACTCACAATAAACTTTGGCCTACAGCTATTTGCTCCGGTTGGTAGCTGGACTCCTTCCTTTATTCCGCAGGGACCCGTGGGCTCTGCCCGACGAGCTGGGTGACTGAGCAGCCTTGCACCTAGATTTTTCCGCAACACTTTTATCTGTCCTGAATCTTCCAACATTCAGCTTTGTTGGAGTTCCACAAATTCTAGTTACGAGGGAGGGCGGAAAACTTCCCACTCTCAACTTTCTCCATGGCATGCAAAATTGGAGTCCCTTCCAACTCTACAATTCTGTGATTCTATGTTTAACACACAGATGGAAGAACTTGAACACCCAGCATTTTCCAAACAAGCACCCTTAACAGAACTCAAACAGAGCACAGAACTGGCAAGAGCAAGGTGATAGCAAAGGAAATATATCTTTCCTCTATATGGCAAGCTTGGGCAGAAACATGCCAGTTTCCACAGAAACATTGCTTGCACAGTCTCCAAATTCCCCTGAATCCATTTGGGGTGACTTGGAGGTGTAATAAAAAATTTAAGGTCTTATATATATATAATAAATGTTCATAAATGTACCAATGTCTGGAGCAGCACAGGAAGACGATCCTGAAACCATTTTGACTCCCTGAAATCATTTTGACTCCCAAACTGACCAAATATTTTCTCTGCAAGGAGGGAGGGGGTGAGGGAAACTACCCATTGTCTCAGGAATTGGGTAATCACCATTTCAAAGGAATGGCCAGACTACCAGGAAAGGCAATCAGATAAGGCATTATCAGATAACCTGGCAGACAGGAAAAACAACAACATTCAATTTTCTGTTGTAGACCACCTTTTCTGTGATGTACGTATGATGTTTGTGGGGGGTGGGTCTTGGGTTACACCCCTTCTGTGATGTATGTGTGATGATGATGTATGGAGGGGTGGTCTTGAGCTCCAGGACAGGGAATTTAAAATGTCTATATAAGGGCAGGCACACCTTTCTGGGTCCTCCTTTCCTGTGTGTGAGGGGAGCACCTGTTGCAACAGCTTCAAGAAAGATCAGGCTTACTAGCTGCTTTGCTTCTCAATATTCTCTGGTTGGCCTCTGTTATTTTCTCCTACCAATAGGGAACCCACTTAAGGACTCTATACGGGCTCTTGGATAACCCATAAGGGAAGAAGGGCAGATTTTGTTTACAACAGAGGGATACCACTCAGCTTCAGACAAGCCCTGAACCTTTCTGAACTGCCCAGTTTACCAGGACTTTGGCATTCATCTCTCCTGGGTCTCAGGCACTCTATCACCTTTTGACACAACAGGGGATGGCCTCCGAGATTGGATGGGAAAGGGATGAAGCTTACCTTTTGTCCCTCCTGAAATAGCCCCACACAGCTGTCAAGCTGGTCCCAAAGGGCTGTGGGAGGTTAGGATCCAGCCCTCTGGCTAGATCCAGTCCTTCAATCCTGGCCCCCCCAAGTCTTTCTGGCTAAATGACCCAGGAGGATATTCACTGCATTTATATGTTACAAGAATTCTAAGGTCTCAAATATAGAATAAATGTTGATAACTGCCCAAGGTAAACAAACATACATAACTGTATAACCACATGTCTAAAATAGTACAGGAGGGCGATCCAAAAGCCATCTTGGCTCTCCAAAAGGCTGTCAATATTTCCTCTGCCTCCTTAATCACTGTTGCCTGAGAACAGGTAGGCAGATAGCGATCGGGGAAGTTCCTGAAAGGATTCCTCTCCCATATCTTTGAACAGGGGTCAGCAAACTTTTTCATCAGGGGGCTGTTCCACTGGGGAAAAAATGAATGAATTCCTACAAGTAACCCAGAGATGCATTCTAAATAAAAGGACACATTCTACTCATGTAAAAACATACTGATTCCCGGACCTTCCACGGGCCAGATTGAGAAGGTGATTGGGCCGGATCCAGCCCCTGGGCTTTAGTTTGCCTACCCATAATAAAAAAATTCATTCCAGTAGCACCTTAAAGACCAACTAAGTTAGTTCTTGGTATGAGCTTTTGTGTGCATGCACACTTCTTCAGATACACTGAAACAGAAGTTGCCAGATCCTTCTATATAGTGAGAAGGTGGGGAGGGGTATTACTCAGAAGGGTGGTGGGAATGGGAGATTGGCAGATAGCTGAGATGAGCCTGTTGACGACTCTTAACGACTGCCTACCCATGTCTTTGAACCTCTTTGGTATTAATTGTCTTTGTTTGCCCAGATGCTCTGCATCAAGGGATGTCTGACAGGCGTCCTGATTGTCTTATCAAATGCTAATGTTTTGTGCAAACTGTGTCTGGAACTATGTAAAAGTTGCTAAATCCTCAGCAATATCACACCTTGGCCTGCCTGGGCCACAGTAACGCCACCTGTGTGGTGTAGTGGTTAAGAGCGGTGGACTCGTAATCTGGTAAACCGGGTTCGCGTCTCTGCTCCTCCACATGCAACTGCTGGGTGACCTTGGGCTAGTCACACTTCTTGAAGTCTCTCAGCCCCACTCACCTCACAGAGTGTTTGTTGTGGGGGAGGAAGGGAAAGGAGAATGTGAGCCGCTTTGAGACTCCTCGGGGTAGTGATAAAGCGGGATATCAAATCCAAACTCTTCTTCTTCTTCACCTTATGTGTGATGTAATTTCTGACTGTTTGTAGAGGGGATGATGTCCTTCTTCTCCATGCCAAAATGCAAACCCTTAAAAGAGATCATAGAATCATAGAATCATAGAGCTGGAAGAGACCACAAGGGCCATCGAGTCCAACCCCCTGCCAAGCAGGAAACACCATCAGAGCACTCCTGACATATGGTTGTCAAGCCTCTGCTTAAAGACCTCCAAAGTAGGAGACTCCACCACACTCCTTGGCAGCAAATTCCACTGTCAAACAGCTCTTACTGTCAGGAAGTTCTTCCTAATGTTTAGGTGGAATCTTCTTTCTTGTAGTTTGGATCCATTGCTCCGTGTCCGCT
Organism: Podarcis liolepis; assembly: GCF_965112155.1. Taxonomy (NCBI): domain Eukaryota; kingdom Metazoa; phylum Chordata; class Lepidosauria; order Squamata; family Lacertidae; genus Podarcis; species Podarcis liolepis. Next base: position 119,894,168 of record NC_139557.1, read on the forward strand.
TCTCTGGAGCAGCAGAAAACAACCTTTCTCCCTCCTCTATGTGACATCCTTTTATATATTTGAACATGGCTATCATATCACCCCTTAACCTCCTCTTCTCCAGGCTAAACATGCCCAGCTCCCTTAGCCGTTCCTCATAAGGCATCGTTTCCAGGCCTTTGACCATTTTGGTTGCCCTCCTCTGGACACGTTCCAGTTTGTCAGTGTCCTTCTTGAACTGTGGTGCCCAGAAGTAGATAGGTAGCCGTGTTGGTCTGCCATAGTCAAAATAAAAAAATTTCTTCCAGTAGCACCTTAAAGACCAACTAAGTTAGTTCTTGGTATGAGCTTTCGTGTGCATGTGTATCTGTGTGCATGTGTATCTGAAGAAGTGTGCATGCACACGAAAGCTCATACCAAGAACTAACTTAGTTGGTCTTTAAGGTGCTACTGGAAGAAATTTTTTTATTTTGACTGTGGTGCCCAGAACTGGACACAGTACTCCAGGTGAGGTCTGACCAGAGCAGAATACAGTGGCACTATTAGTTTCTTCGTAGTTCGGGGTCTCTCTTGCCTCCATGCAAGGAGGGGAGGGAACTCTGTTGCATTAGAAAAATAAATATCTGCCTTGCTTTCACTGCCTCCTGCCTCCACCCATTCGTCTCTGACCCATCATGGACATAGGGGACTCAGTCCCTTGGGGAGTTCAGCATAAAAAAACAACCACCCCTATTTTTTCTATATTGTATACCCCAACTTTTTCTCCATGGAGCTCAAGGTGACGTATATGGCTCCCCTCCTCATTTCATCCCCACAACAACCCTGTGAGGTAGGTTAGGCTGAGAGGCAGTGACACAATGTCACTCAGTGAGCTTTGAACCCAGGCCTCACATGTCCTAGTCTGGCACACTAACCAGAACCCTACACCGGCTATGGTTTCCTGAAAAACACAGGGAGCTGCCATATACTGGGTCCAACCATAGATCTATCAGATTTAGTATTGTTTACACTGACTGGCAGAGGGACGTGGGTGGTGCTGTGGGTTAAACCACAGAGCCTAGGACTTGCTGATCAGAAGGTCGGCGGTTCGAATCCCCGCAACCAAGTGAGCTCCCGTTGCTCGGTCCCTGCTCCTGCTAACCTAGCAGTTCGAAAGCACGTAAAAGTGCAAGTAGATAAATAGGTACCACTCCAGCGGGAAGGTAAACGGTGTTTCTGTGCGCTGCTCTGGTTTGCCAGAAGCGGCTTAGTCATGCCGGCCAAATGACCTGGAAGATGTACGTTGGCTGCAACCCCAGAGTCGGCCACGACTGGACCTAATGGTCAGGGGTCCCTTTACCTTTTTGCACTGACTGGCAGCAGCTCCCCAGGATTTTGAGAAAGGGTTCCCTCCCAGTCCTACTTGGAGATGCCAGGGAATGAACTGGTTGTGTGTGTCTTCTCCGTACAAAGTGCTTGAAGAAGAAGAGTTTGGATTTGATATCCCGCTTTATCACTACCCGAAGGAGTCTCAAAGCGGCTAACATTCTCCTTTCCCTTCCTCCCCCACAACAAACACTCTGTGAGGTGAGTGGGGCTGAGAGACTTCAGAGAAGTGTGACTGGCCCAAGGTCACCCAGCAGCTGCATGTGGAGGAGCGGAGATGTGAACCCAGTTCACCAGATTACGAGTCTACCGCTCTTAACCACTACACCACGCTGACTGCCTCTGCGCTACAGCTGATCTCTCGGATGCCCTGTCTAGCTGTTCTCTTCTTTTCGTTATTCAGTTCTCTTTCCAGATTCTCATCTCACCCACCCACCCTCCACAACTGGCTCCCTCCTGCTTGACTTCCCCCAACATTTTACCCCTCTCCTTCCCATGACAACGATGACACCAACGATGGCGAAAACCCTTTCGATGTGCAGAAAATCTGGGCCAGTGGGAATAGCCACCCTACCCACACCATATCACGAGCTGCTTTTGAAGACCACTCCTCAGTTTCAAAAGGTGGTTGCCACAGTCAATGGGGTAAGAGCCAACCTTTGAGAAGCAAAGTGACCAATTGCCTGACTCTTAGGGTGAATGGTCTTGGAACTTATTAGAGTAATGATTCAGCCTGCTAGAAAATCAAGAAGCTGGTTTTTAAGTTTCGAAAACCCACAAATGGCCAGATTTTGAACTTCTCTGTCATTCCATTCCAGGTTCTTTTTCTGATTGAGTTTTCGATGGCTACTCAGTGTTAAGGCAAAGCATTCTGGGTGATGTTCTGACACACCCCTGTCTTTCATTTCATGTTAAAGAAAAAAATGTCCGGGTCTTTCTGGCTCCTTGATCTTCTTCAAAGAGCTTAATCTTGATCTCCATCTTTCCCTCCCATTGTTCTCTTTCGAGAAGCACTTGGTGTATTTGATCTTGCGGGCGGTTAGGGCCGTGCTTATGCCCTTCACCACTTGGAGTCCCAGAGCCGGATACGGCAGCAAGTTCCGGCACTGAGCGCCAAACTGACTCCATTTGGCAAGAAGTGGTAGCAGCCGTCCATTCTTCCTGCACCCACAGATAACATCCATGGAGGGTAGAACTGTCCATGAGGTTCCTCTGTGGGTCAGGATGGCTTGACAGTGTTCCAAAGGAACAATGGCTCTGAGGCCCACTCCTCCAAGCTCCTCCTCCTCGATTCATCAGTTCCTCCATAAATACCAAGCCTCCAGACCCTGCTCTCCATCCGATCTTCCGAGAGACCTTCTCCATCATCGGATCGTCTGACATTGGGACTCCAAGAGCGAGATCCAAGCCAGACCTCCACCATGAAGGCCTCCTTCCTTGCCCTTGTGGGCCTCCTCTTCGTCGTAGCCTCTGAAGGTAATGGCATTTGGATTACTTTTTTTTTGGAGTGGGAGAGACGGGCTGGATTAGATGGCTCCTGAGACCCCGAAGGTTGTGTTCTACCTTAAGAAATGTAACTAAGGACGTCTTCCTTAGTTAAGGGGTTTAGACAAATTAGTGTAGGATGGAGCTATCAATGGCTGATAGCCATTGGGACAAAGGGACTCTGAAAGCCAACTGCTGGGAAATGCAAGTGGACCGCATGCTGTTGTGCTCATTCTGTGCTTGCATGTGCTCCATTGGGTCATGTGGTTGGCCACTGTGAAGACAGGATACTAGATTAGATGGACTTATGACTCTTGTTATGTTCTCATGTACCCTCTGGTGACATCTCTAGAAGGGGAGATACAATTGCTGTGATCTTGAGATGAGTTGTCAGAATAGAATAGAATAGAATAGAATAGAATAGAATAGAATAGAATAGAATAGAATTTATTATTTATACCCCGCCCATCTGGCTGGGTTTCCCCAGCCACTCTGGGCGGCTTCCAACAGATTATTAAAATATTAAACATTAAAAGCTTTCCTAAACAGGGCTGCCTTCAGGTGTCTTCTAAAAGTCTGGTAGTTGTTCTTCTCTTTGACATCTGATGGGAGGGTGTTCCACAGGGAAGGCACCACTACCCTCTGCCTGGTTCCCTATAGCTTTGCTTCTCGCAGCGAGGGAACTGCCAGAAGGCCCTCAGCACTGGACCTCAGTGTCTGGGCAGAATGATGAGGGTGTGGAGATGCTCCTTCAGGTATACAGGACCGAGGCCATTTAGGCATTTCAAGGTCAGCACCAACACTTTGAATTGTGCTCGGAAACGTACTTGCTACCCCCTCAGTGCCTTTGGTGCTGTGGAAGAGCCACTGATGGTATCTTTTCTTGGTCAGTGCTGTGGGGAGGACAGTCATAACAAAACAGATAGCGGAGGAAGAAAATGGGAGCAAGGTCTTGAGTTGAGAGTAGGGATGGAAAAACCTTCCATTTCAGTTTTTCTCCATTTCTATTCCCTGCCCCCAATCTTAAATTCTGCACATTTCTACAGCAATCTGTGGGTTTTAAAAAATAAAATAAAATTCTCATGAAGCTATTTCATGAGATGCGGTTGTTAGAGTGATGGACTAGGACTTAGGAGGGCTAGCTTCAAATTCCCATTCAGCCATGAAACTCATTGGGTGACCTTGGGCCATTTTTCGTATGCCATATTTATTATATTGTACACATTTATTTATTTATTGCAAGTTGTTTTCCTTAATATAACAAATTTTGCATGTTTAAAAATAAAATAATTTAAGTATTTTTAGGCACACTTTCCTCTAATGTAAGCATTTTGGGGCCCATCATTTGGAGAAATTAAGAGACATGTGAATTCTGAAGGATTGGTTTGTTTTTGTTTGTGAAGTGAGAATTAGCTCACTTCTTGATACATAGGAAACAAGATCAGGTTTCTCCCCATCCTGAGTTGAGTGTGGGTAGCATCGCACTGAGTATACCTGTGCTTCTTGGCTCCCATTCCCACCTCAATGATTGACATGGGAAAAGGGATTGCTCAGACTGGACAAAAGGAAGAAAGCTGTATGATATTGGTAGTGTCACAGGCACTAGCCAATAGGTAGCTGGAACATTATGTATATAACCTCATCAGGCTGCATGTCTTGGGACTTTAAAGGATGTATCTAATGAGTTTAACAATCAACCCTTCTGCCTCAGGTAACATTGGGTATATATGGCATGAGTTTCAAATACCATATTTTTCCATGTATAAGACTATGTTTTTTTGCTAAAAAAAAAAATCGCAAAAAATTGAGGGTTGTCTTATAGACAGATGGTTAATGGACAAGGGTTCAGGCTCTGGCTCTGATGTGGGCGACCCTGGCCCGGGCTCGAGTTCGGGTTCTTGAAATAGGGCAACTCTAACTTTGGGCAACCTCTGCAAAAAAAGCTCAAAGTTAGGTTGGAAGGAGCAGGGACCGAGCAACGGGAGCTCACCCCGTCGCGGGGATTCAAACCGCCGACCTTCTGATCAGCAAGTCCTAGGCTTTGTGGTTTAACCCACAGCGCCAACGCATAAAAACTGGACATGTTTTTCTCTCCCAACTAACTCTGGGCTCTCTCTTCGGCAGGCGTCAAACGGCACTGCAACCAACGCTGTTACGGAGAATGCCGCAAGAGCTGCCCGTACGGCTGGATTCCAACATCAAACTGCGCATGCGCGCACACGTCGAACATCTGCTGTCTTCCACCACCACCGCCACCGCCACCACCACCACCGCCACCGCCGCCACCACCACCACCACCGCCACCACCACCACCACCGCCTCCGCCGCCACCGCCACCACCTCATCGTAAATGGGGCCCCCCACCTCCTCCGCCACCCCCTCCGCCACCGCACTATCCTAAATGGCATCCACCACCCCCACCTCCTCCTCCTCCTCCCCCACCCCCACCTCCTCCTCCCCCTCCCCCTCCTCCTATTAAATATCACCCACCTCCTCCTCCCCCACCCCCGCCTCCCCCTCCCCATATTAAATGGCAACCGCCTCCTCCTCCCCCACCCCCGCCTCCCCCACCCCCGCCTCCCCCACCTCCCCGACCTCCTCCTCCTCGTAAATGGCACCCTCGCCCACCCCCGCCACCCCCACCTCCTCCTCCCCCTCCTCCTCCCCCACCCCCACCCCCACCCTCTAAGTATCACTGGTGATAACAGCAGAAAACCTGAGCGCCCAGGAAAAGAAGGAAGAGTCAAGTTCAAAAGCCATCTCATTTGGGGGAGGGGGAATGGAAAAAGAAACCCAGTTTTGGTCGCTTCTTCTTATCAAATAAAATAAAATAAAAATGTAAACCTTGTCAACTGCACGTTTCGTTCGTTTCCTTCCCTAGAGTGGATTTTGGATGGCGAGACCTAGGGTTGCTCTACCATGCACGGTGGGGGTCTTCACTATGGCGTCGGCTATTTCTCTAGCACATTCAGAGTAGCGGTAGCAAGGGCCTCTTCCACTTAGAAGGCAACTGCGTGGGGTTGGGGGTTAGGTCACCGAAGGCTGTGGGTGGCAACGCACCCTGAAGTCCTAAAAAGCCAGGATGCGTTGCCCTTAATAATAATATACTATTTCTACCCCCCACATCTGGCTGGGTTTTCCCAGTCACTCTGGGTGGCTGCCAACAGAATACAGTGGTACCTCGGGTTACAGACGCTTCGGGTTACAGACACTTCAGGTTACAGATTCCGCTAACTGAAATATACTCAGAGTCGCAAAGTGATTTCATGCTCTTTATTCAGCTCATAGTGGTGAGGAGGAATGAATGAATGTCCCCTCACAGTATCTGCTTTATATACATTATTTACACAATGGGCTGCACATGATTGGCTAATTCCGGAATTCTACTGTAAGCCAATCAGGTTGTGGATTCACTTCTATCTGGAGCAGGATTGGGTGGTTCCTGCCAACCAATCATACTGCTGCATTGTTCTAGGACCAATCAGACTGCTGCATTCTGAATCCTATTGTTCTAGGACTAATCAGACTGCTGCAATTTGGATCCTATTGTTCTAGGACCAATCAGACTGTTTCAGCTTGGATCCTATTCAACTCAGTACATAACACTAACCCAGAAATAGTACCTTGGGTTAAGAACTTTTCTTCAGGATGAGAACAGAAATCGCGCGGCAGTGGTGCGGTGGCAGTGGGAGGCCCCATTAGCTAAAGTGGCACCTCAGGTTAAGAACAGTTTCAGGTTAAGAATGGACCTCCAGAACAAATTAAGTTCTTAACCTGAGGTGCCACTATATTAAAAGCATGACAAAACATCAAACGTTAAAAACTTCCCTAAACAGGGCTGCCTTCAGATGTCTTCTAAAAATCAGATAGTTGTTTATTTCCTTGACATCTGATGGGAGGGCATTCCACAGGGCGGGAGCCACTACTGAGAAGGCCCTCTGCCTGGTTCCCTGTAACTTTGCTTCTCGCAGTGAGGGAACCGAACCGCCAGAAGGCCCTCAGAGCTGGACCTCAGTGTCCGGGCTGGACGATGGGGGTGGAGACGCTCCTTCAGGTATACTGGGCCGAGGCTGTTTAGGGCTTTAAAGGTCAGCACCAACACTTTGATTTGTGCTCAGAAACATACTGGGAACCAATGTAGGTCTTTCAGGTAGCTTAGACTGAGAGTGAGTGACCGGCCCAAGTCACAGTCAAGTGGGGGGATTTGAACCCTGATCTTCTAGGTCTTAGTCCAGCAATCTAACCACTATGTCACTCTGGCTCTCCCTGTGTGCTTGAATCCCCCTTGCAAAATACTGACAGTCGGGGAGGCCTTCAAAAACCTCACACCCCACCTCCACTCGGAAGTGGTACAGTCCACAATCCCTGCCACCTCTCCTTCTGTGTCCTGGCCTCTGATTCCCCATCCGGACTGCTTCCCTTCCTTCCTTCCTCCCCGTCCTTCCCTCTGCCATTTGCCTCTCAGGCTGCATCTCCTCCTCTGCACGCTTTTCAGTTGCAATTCTCCTTCCTCCTGGAACGCAGCGGGGAAATGCTTCTCCCTCCCGCATTAATTGCTGGCGTCCCCCTTTTGTGATATTCCCCACCTCTGACGTCGCTCTTTGCCAAAGCAGATTAGAGCAAGGCTTTGTCAAAGCCCACAGCCTCCTTGCAGCGGCGGCCGGCGGCAGAAGAAGCAGAGCGCGATCTCTCCTGAAAGCACCTTGTTAGCGACCCACTTTTGCGTGGACTGGGAGGCTGGGGGGGGGGGGCAGCAACGGGAAAGGCAACTGGGCCGCGAGTGAGGGAGAAAGCAACCTCTCCAGCCTGCCTCGGGATATTGGTTTGGACGCTGGCAGGAGATCAGATTGCCTTTACAGTGGTACCTCGGGTTACATACGCTTCAGGTTACAGACTCCGCTAACCACGAAATATTGCTTCAGGTTAAGAACCCTGCTTCAGGATGAGAACAGAAATTGTGCTCCGGCAGCGTGGCAGCAGCAGGAGGCACCATTAGCTAAAGTGGTGCTTCAGGTTAAGAACAGTTTCAGGTTAAGAATGGACCTCCGGAACAAATTAAGTATTTAACCCGAGGTACCCGTGACGGGGTGAGCTCCTGTTGCTCGGTCCCTGCTCCTGCCAACCTAGCAGTTCAAAAGCACACAGTGCAAGTAGATAAACAGGTACCACTCCGGCGGGAAGGTAAACGGCGTTTCCGTGCTCTGCTCTGGTTCGCCAGAAGCGGCTTAGTCATGCTGGCCACATGACCCGGAAGCTGTACGCCGGCTCCCTCGGCCAGTAAAGCGAGATGAGCGCCGCAACCCCAGAGTCGGCCACAACCGGACCTAATGGTCAGGGGTCCCTTTACCTTTACCTTTACCACTGTATTACATACACCCTTGTGTGAATTAACTGAAACAAAGCATGTTTTCTATCTTACTCATAATCCTGTACAGTGGTACCTCTGGTTATGTACTTAATTTGTTCTGGAGGTCCGTTCTTAACCTGAAGCACCACTTTAGCTAATGGGGCCTCCCGCTGCTGCCGCGCCGCCACCACGCGATTTCTGTTCTCATCCTGAAGCAAAGTTCTTCTACAACTAATCCAGAATGCGGCAGCTAAACTGGTGACTGGGAGCGGCCGCCAAGACCACATAACACCGGTCTTGAAAGACCTACACCGGCTCCCAGTACATTTCCAAGCACAATAGAAAGTGTTGGTGCTGACCTTTAAAGCCCTAAACGGCCTCAGTCCAGTATACCTGAAGGAGCGTCTCCACCTCCATCGTTCTGCCCGGACATTGAGGTCCAGCTCTGAGGGCCTTCTGGCGGTTCCCTTGCTGTGAGAAGCCAAGTTACAGGGAACCAGGCAGAGGGCCTTCTCGGTAGTGGCGCCCACCCTGTGGAACGCCCTCCCACCAGATGTCAAAGAGAAAAATAACTACCAAACTTTTAGAAGACATCTGAAGGCAGCCCTGTTCAGGGAAGCTTTTCATGTTTAATAGGTTATTGTATTTTAGTGTTTTGTTGGAAGCCGCCCAGAGTGGCTGGGGAAACCCAGCCAAATGGGTGGGGTATAAATTATTCCTATTATTATTAACCCGAGGTACTATTTCTGGGTTAGCGGAGTTTGTAACCTGAAGCGTATGTAACCTGAAGCGTATGTAACTCAAGGTACCACTGTACTCAAAACAAACACGAAAAGTCAGTTGATTATTATGGTGTCGGAAGGCTGCAGCCAATAGAAGGAACGATGCACTCGCCACGATATATTGAGGTTCTACAAAAGAGAGTTATTCCAGAGCTAGAAAAGAGGTATCCTGACTGTACTGGGATATTGCAGCAGGATTTAGCCCCCTGTCACACATCCAAAGCAGTGAAGAAATTCATGACAGAACATCATCATCATCATCATCATCATCATCATCATATATTATTTACACCCCGCCCATCTGGCTGAGTTTCCCCAGCCACAGCAAATACAGGTACTTGATTGGCCAGGGAATTCCACGGACATAAATCCCATTGAGAATTTGTGGGCTATATGCTAAAGTCGCCTCTGTGCTGTAGACTGTACGACGATGGAGACGCTCCTTCAGGCGCTGATTCAAGTGTGGAGCAGGGATCCAAAAATCGACAGTGACTGTTCAAAACTAATAAACTCCATGCCAAATGGTGTTCAAATGCTGCTTAAAAATAGCGGAGGTCATATCCGTTACTAATGTACGTATATGTGAGTTTTTACATGTATATGTGAGTTTTGTACAATAAACTACATTGTTTGTTTCAATTAATTTGAACAAGGGTGTTGTAGGATCTTCCTTCCGAAAGCTGGAGCAGTTAGCAGCCACAAAGTATGCCAGCCACTGTGACCACCCTAGCTTGTTGTTGTTTAGTCGTTTAGTCGTGTCCGACTCTTCGTGACCCCCTGGACCAGAGCACACCAGGCACTTCTGTCTTCCACTGCCTCCCACAGTTTGGTCAAACTCATGTTTGTAGCTTCGAGAACACTGTCCCGCCATCTCATCCTCTATCATCCCCTTCTCCTTGTGCCCTCCATCTTTCCCAACATCAGGGTCTTTTCCAGGGAGTCTTCTCTTCTCATGAGGTGGCCAAAGTATTGGAGCCTCAGCTTCAGGATCTGTCCTTCCAGTGAGCACTCAGGGCTGATGTCCTTCAGAATGGATCGGTTTGATCTTCTTGCAGTCCATGGGACTCTCAGGAGCCTCCTCCAGCACCATAATTAAAAAAACAACAATTCTTTGGCGATCAGCCTTCTTTATGGTCCAGCTCTCACTTCCATACATCACTACTGGGAAAGCCATAGCTTTAACTATATGGACCTTTGTCTGCAAGGTGATGCCTCTGCTTTTGAAGATGCTGTCTAGGTTTCCCCCTTTTCTCCTCCATAAAACAATAACCACACAAACAATCTTGCAAAAGGTGAAAATAACATTTGCTCGCTCAGAATACTTGTTGAAGAGAAAGGAGATATAGCAGCTTTGTTCAGACAGGATTAAAAATGCTAATTTGGTTACAAAAACATACTTTGGTCTAATGGAGTCTGAGCAATGGAGCTCAGACATGCAGATGTTCTCCATTGCTTGGAATGAGGTGAAAGGGCAAAGAGCAAATAGCTTGGCCAGTTGAGGAGATTACCATAATTTTGGCTCTATAGGAAGCACCCGACCATAGGACGCACCTTGTTTTAGAGGGGGAGAACAAGGAAAAAAATTCTCCTCCTCTCTGCTCAGCGCCCCTTCAGTGAAGTGGCAGGACAAACGGAGCCCCTTTCCATTTCTCCTCCCGCTTGGCTGAAGGGGCGCTGCGCAGCTCTCCCTCTCTGCTGAAGCCAGGAGAGTCTCATTCTCCAGGCTTCAGCGAAAGCAACGTGAAGCCTCCGAAGAGCAGAGGGAGCTCTCCCTCTGTGCTTCAGAGGCTTCGCGTTGCTATCACTGAAGCCAAGGAGCCTGCATTCGCTCCATAGGATGCACACACATTTCCCCTTAATTTTTGGAGGGGGAAAAGTGTGTCCTATAGAGCGAAAAATACGGTATATATGCAACCTGTGTTATTCCTGGAATGTGTGTTCAACCTGGCTTCTAAATGTGAGTGTGGAATGCTGAGAAAAGCATGGCGAGAGCATGAAAACAGTTCACATATGTGATTGGCGGGCACTTGTGGAATGTGCTGTTTAATATTGCCTGAATGGTTTGACTATATTTATTGAACATTCAATTCTTCTTTCTTTCGCGCTGATGCTTTGAGGGCCTATTGTGCAAAATGTGGTATTTAAACAAAACATAACACACAGCACTTCAGCTGAGTGACTTTGCCCATGACATGCAAAAGCAGTTGCATAATGGATCAGACATTCGTCGGCGTATCCCCTCAGCAAAGTGCATCCATTAACCAGCCACTGGGAAACTTCCCTGTGGAAATTGAATAGGCTTAGTCTGAAGTTCAAAGGCCCTCAGGATCGGGGATCGATGCACGGTGGATGCAGAATCGGTCCCCCTTCTGTTCTCCGGAGGCTTGGAGGCAGTGGAACTTCCACTATCTCGCACTCCCGATCTAGGTGCAACGGTTGCAAAACCTTTGAAGCGAGAGGCTTAATGATTTCATGTGATGTCTAAAAAGGTAATGAGCAACAGGCTGCAATAACAAAGGAGTTCCTTTGACACATTAAAGACCGGCAGATTTATTGTGGCAGAAATAAGAGCTAACACTGCCAGTTACATGAAGCATTATTGTGTGTGTGTGTGTGTGTGTGTGTGTGTGTGTGTGTGTGAGAGAGAGAGAGAGAGAGAGAGAGAGAGAGAGAGAGAGAGAGATCATATACAGTCATACCTCGGGTTACAGATGCCTCAGGTTGCGTTTTTTTGGGTTGCAAAACCCGGAAGTACCGGAACGGGTTACTTCCGGGTTTTGGAGGTTGTGCATGCACAGAAGCACTAAATCGTGCTTTGCACATGCGCAGAAGCACCGGATCACAACCCATGCGTGCACAGAAGTGGGTTGTGAACGCTGCAGGTTGCAAACGTGCATCCCAAACAGATCACATTCACAACCCAAGCATCCACTGTATCTGCAGAAGGATACAGTGTCTGCAACAAAGTGTTGCAGTGCTGAGTGTTCCTGCTCAGGGTTTCAAACACACCTTTCCATTACCCCTGCCTCCTCCATCTTCTATCCTCCCTCCACGTGGTCAGCTTTGTGCGCATATTCAGCATACTCATGGAGCAATCATAGAACTGTAGACTTGGAAGGTACCCTAAGGGTCATCCAGTCCAACCCCCTACAATGCAGAAATCTCAACCAAAGCATCCATGACAGGTGCTCCCCTAACCCTCTGCTTAAACACCTCTGAGGAAAAAGTGACCACCACCTTCCAAGGGAGTCAGTTCCACTGTCAAACAGAATTGCCTTTGTTGTACCGTATTTTTCGCTCTATAAGATGCACTTTTCCCCTCCTAAAAAGTAAGGGGAAATATGTGTGTGTCTTATGGAGCGAATGCAAGCCGAGGCTCTGCTCAGCACTCCCTTTAAACAGCCGTGTGGAGCGTGTGTGCAGCTCTTGGGGGCTTTAAAGGGAGCACGGCTGTCCATAAGCCAGGACAGGCAGCGCGATCGCTGCGCAGTGATCCCGCTTGCTGTCCTGGCTTCTGGGATTCAGAATCCCCCCCCTTGTTTTCCTCTTCCAAAAACTGGGTGCGTCTTATGGACTGGTGAGTCTTATAGAGAGAAAAATACAGTAACTTGAATGCCTACCTTCTGGTAGACACTACAGCCTTTACCAAAGGTGTGTTGGGCTTTGAAGACACTCAAACTCAGGACGCAAGGGAGAAACGTGCTAAGAGGAAGGCACACTTGGCAAATCCATACCCTCATCAACTCCCACCAGGAAACCAATGTCCTCACTGTGGAAGGACATGTGGATCCAGAATTGGCCTCCACAATCACTTACGGACTCATTGTTAAAATTGTGTGTATGGAAGACAATCTTACTCGGCTACGAGGGATCACCAAAGAAGAAGAAGAAGAAGAAGAAGAAGAAGAAGAAGAAGAAGAAGAAGAAGAAGAAGAAGAAGAAAGTGGTACCTCGGGTTGCAGACGCTTCAGGTTACAGACTCCGCTAACCAGGAAATAGTACCTTGGGTTAAGAACTTTGCTTCAGGATGAGAATAGAAATCGTGCGGCGGAGGCGGGAGGCCCCATTAGCTAAAGTGGTACCTCAGGTTAATAACAGTTTCAGGTTAAGAACGGACCTCCAGAATGAATTAAGTTCTTAACCTGAGGTACCACTGTACTTAAAGTTTTGGATCTAGCACATGCCTCTGTCTCCCACTTCCAGCCTGCTTCTTGCAGATGACTAACAGAGAAGCTAGATCTGTTGAGAAGTTAATGCAGTGAATGCCTCCCATCTTATACTCAGGTTGTATAGATGCATAGATGATTCACAAGACTGCTGTCATCCATGACCTAATTGTGGATGGCGGACTTGACATGGCATATATAACAGTGATTTTTAGGGAGTCATTAGTTTGCACCAGGCGTCCTATTGGGAAGACCCAGTTTTCTGAGTGCATGTTCTGGAAGTTGGGCAATAGGGGCAGTACAGGATTCCTTTTGGTGTACTGACCTCCCCGCTGCGCCAAGGATTCCCTGCCCGAGCTGCTTCAGGTCGTGGCAGATGTTCTCCTGGAGACACCTACTTTGGTTGTCCATGGAGATTTAAACATCCATGCCGACACGACCTTACAAGGGGCTGCTCGGGACTTTGTGGAAAGCATGGCCTCCATGGTGCTGTCCCTGAATAAGTCTGGCCCAACTCATAGTTGTGGACATGCCTTAGACCTGGTGTTCACCTCCACTGATGTGGGTGATCTGACACTAAGTAAAAGCGAAACGAAAGAAATGCCATGGTTGGGTCACTTCCTGATGCAACTGGACTTCTCCACAACCCTTCCCCTCTGCAGGGAGGTGGGACCAATTCGGATGGTCCGCCCCCACCACTTAATGGATCCAAATGGTTTCCAGAGAGTGGTAGGGGATGCTTTATCCCACGTTGATGGCCTTTCAGCTGATTCCCTGGTAGCCCTCTGGAATACGGAGTTAACCAGGGCTATCGACTGTCTGGCTCTGAACCAAATGCAGTGGTTACAGATGCTTCAGGTTACAGATGCTTCAGGTTACAGACTCCACTAACCCAGAAATGGTACCTCGGGTTAAGAACTTTGCTTCAGGATGAGAACAGAAATCGTGCAGCAGTGGCGTGGCGGCAGCAGGAGGCCCCATTAGCTAAAGTGGTGTTTCATGTTAAGAACAGTTTCAGGTTAAGAACGGATGTCCAGAACGAATTAAGTACTTAACCCGAGGTACCACTGTATTGTTCCTCCTAACCTGTGGTTCATGTCAAGGCTGGGTGGCAGCGACAAAGAAGAAGAAGAAGAAGGAGGAGGAGGAGGAGGAGGAGGAGGAGAAGGAGGAGAAGGGGAGGAGGAGGAGGAGGAGGAAGAGGAGGAAGAGGAGGAAGAGGAGGAGTTTGGATTTGATATCCCGCTTTATTACTACCCTAAGGAGTCTCAAAGCGGCTAACATTCTCCTTTCCCTTCCTCCCCCACAACAAACACTCTGTGAGGTGAGCGGGGCTGAGAGACTTCAGAGAAGTGTGACTGGCCCAAGGTCACCCAGCAGCTGCATGTGGAGGAGCGGAGACGCGAACCCGGTTCCCCAGATTATGAGTCCACCGCTCTTAACCACTACACCACACTGGCTCTTCCCAGCAGGGAGAGGGAAGCTGGGGAAGGGACGGTGAGCGCAGCCATTTATTTTATTATTGTTATTTATTTCATGAAATTTATACACCTCTTGATTGTATGTGTTGTTGATTTTTTTTAAAAAAAGTATTTTAATTTTTCTTTTGAAATTTTGCACACATACACCCAAATTTTGCGCCCCTCTGCCCCCCACCCCACACGGTATGCCACTGGTAGAAGCCCCCTGTGTGGGTTGTCGCTGAGGAAGGAGGGGTGGAGGAGAACTCTGGGCAGGATCTGCCTCTTCTAGAGTGATAGTCACTTAGATATGGCCTGAAGCTTGGGGCAAGAGTGGAGCAGCTACAAGAGTTGAGAGGGAACGAGGCATCCTGTATCCTCCAGCGATGGGCCACAGAGCAGCACTCAGGTTAAAAGATCTGAGAAGATAACAGCAGCTGGCAGTTTTAGGCCAGGGGAAAATGAGGGGGCTGAAAGATAGCCATGGAACTCATAGCCATCACAGCTCACTATCCTGGGCCGCGATCTGGCACACCAGGGCAATTTGCTGCTTCGAAGAGCCTCTGTGCAGAACAAAGTCCGGTGGCTGCGAGTTAAAGAGAATATCTGAGTTCAGCCCCTGGCAGGGACAACGGGTCCTTTCAACATGAATTCCTCAAAGTGCCCTTCACATGGATGGTGCTACGTGAATTAATAGTATTAGGATGAGGCCATGGCTCAGGGGGGTTCCTGCAGCAGATTCCTGGGAGTTACGTAAGGGGTTCCACCTGCGTACATTGGACCACCCGCAAGATCTGTGCAGTGTGGAGCCACTCCACCAAGTTTGTCCACCGTGCAGCAACACTCTCTGATAATACAGTGGTAAAGGTAAAGGTAAAGGGACCCCTGACCATTAGGTCCAGTCAGGACCGACTCTGGGGTTGCAGCGCTCATCTTGCTTTATTGGCCAAGGGAGCTGGCGTACAGCTTCTGGGTCATGTGGCCAGCATGACTAAGCCGCTTCTGGCGAACCAGAGCAGCACACGGAAATGCCATTTACCTTCCTACCAGAGCAGTACCTATTTATCTACTTGCACTTGGCATGCTTTCGAACTGCTAGGTTGGCAGGAGCTGGGACCGAGCAACAGGAGCTCACCCTGTCGCACGGATTCGAACTGCCGACCTTCTGATCAGCAAGTCCTAGGCTCTGTGGTTTAACCCACAGCGCCACCTGTGTCCCTAATACAGTGGTACCTTGGGTTAAGTACTTAATTTGTTCCGGAGGTCTGTTCTTAACCTGAAACTGTTCTTAACTTGAGGTACCACTTTAGCTAATGGGGCCTCCCGCTCCTGCCGCACGATTTCTGTTCTCATCCTGAAGCAAAGTTCTTAACCCGAGGTACTATTTCTGGGTTAGCGGAGTCTGTAACCTGAAGCGTGTGTAACCTGAAGCGTATGTAACCCGAGGTACCACTGTACTCACACAAGCCCCGTTTTGGGAAAGGGCCGTAGCTCAGGAGCAGACATCTCCAGGTACGGCCCGCAGAAAGTTGCTTGGAAGAAAATGTGGCCCCTCGGGCTGGAAAGGCTTCCTTACCTGTGCTATATCAGTTGGGAGCCTCGCTCACTTCTCTGTTACACCCAGGAGGATTCCCAGCCAAGAATCTGGACCAGTTCCCTGCCTCCCACTACAGTAACACTTTTTGACAGGCTAACACAGAGGAGTGGGTGTTGATAGATTCCTACACAGTCGGAAGCAGCCATATGCTCCCAAAGTGTTTATTATCCAAGGATCAGAATGAGAACATATTTCTTTTTGAAATCTAAACACAACACACCCGACGCCGATGCTTTATTGCGGTATAGGGCTCTGTGCCAGGGGTTGCCCAGGCGATGCCCTCCGATAGCTCTGGGGCTCCAGCTCCCATCCCAGTTTGAATTGTCATAGGACAACTTCTAGAGGGCTCTCCTTGGCTCCCCATCCTCTGTGCTGGGGTGAAAGGTCTCTGATAAGGTCTCTGGCAATAGGGCTGAGAATCATACCTTGCAGAAGGAGCAGGGCAGTTTCTTCAGCCCAAAGGCCACATTCCTTGGTGGACAACTTTCTGGGGGCCACATGTCAGAGATGGGCAGAACCAGATGGAGATATTGTTGTTGTTTAGTCGTGTCCGACTCTTCGTGACCCCATGGACCAGAGCACGCCAGGCACTTCTGTCTTCCACTGCCTCCCGCAGTTTGGTCAAACTCATGCTGGTAGCTTTACTGGGAAAGATGGGGGGCACAAGGACGACAGAGGATGAGATGGTTGGACAGTGTTCTCGAAGCTACCAGCATGAGTTTGACCAAACTGTGGGAGGCTGTGGAAGACAGGAGTGCCTGGCGTGCTCTGGTCCATGGGGTCAGGAAGAGCTGGACACGACTAAACAACTAAACAACAAGAACAATCTGATAGGGAGAGTGGGGGTTTGGGAAGGCTTAGAAATGATTTGGGGCATTAGGGACTCATTTCCAAAGGTGGAAGGGAGCACCCTCAAGTCCCATGGAAGATTCAAAATACAGTGGTACCTCGGGTTAAGTACTTAATTTGTTCCGGAGGTCCGTTCTCAACCTGAAACTGTTCTTAACCTGAAGCACCACTTTAGCTAATGGGGCCTCCCTCTGCTGCCTCGCCGCCGGGGCATGATTTCTGTTTTCGTCCTGAAGCAAAGTTCTTAACCCAAGGTACTATTTCTGGGTTAGCGGAGTCTGTAACCTGAAGTGTCTGTAACCTGAAGCATATGTAACCCAAGGTACCACTGTAAGCCCCTTTGTTCCAGTCAAAAGCTGGGGTGGGCCAAATTTGACTTTTGCTCTCTTGTGGTCCCATGAGAGAGGGGCGTGTGAGAGAGTGAGAGAGCGAGCGAATCTCACCCCAAACCCGGCTTCTACCTGACACCCTCCATTCTTGACATACAATTCAGGTAAGAAAACACATAGGAGTTAAATCACAGGGAAAGGAGGCCTTTGAAGTGACTTATCTGTGAGATTACAAACTGTTCGTTGTATTAAGAAGGAAGAAAAGGGGGGTGGTGGAAATCCACTCATTCTTCGGAAACGGGTTTAGCTGAATTATTAGTAATAAGCGCATTAAGACATTTTCAATTTTATTTTTTTTATTTTATTGGTTGTTTTTTGCATTGTCTTTGACATTTCAGGTTACTAAAGGATTATATCCATAGGCTGTGGTAATCCTTGTCTATTTAGAAAATACATGGGCAACTCCCCAACCACCAAACATCTGCCCCCTTCTACAGCACATCTGTTAAGCTGGCAGATTTTGTGCATACTGTTCTTTGATGCCCAAGGGTTTAGTTTCCTAGAAATTGTCAAAACATGGGGGTGGGGGGGGAGGAAATCCCTTCCCTGTGTCCCTCCCTCCCTCTCTTCCACCAGGCTGTCGAGTCGGCAATTTTGTAGCTTAACGTTTATTTTATTTTATTTAGCCTAAGAGGGTTTAAAATATATAAAAAGCCCATCAGCTGATTTCGGCACTGCAGCCTCCTTGAATACTGGCAAAATCGATGAATGTGTTTAAAATGCTTTTGTGAGTGTCGCTTAACAAACAAACCAGATTCTTAAAAGAGCTGAAGACACCCAAATTAGCACTGAACAGACATTAAATGGGTTGGTGTTGCCGTAGCACAAAAAACAGCCAGCCCCTATTCTTAACGACTGACTAATTACCAGCAGTTTTTAATTATGGGGCGTGCGTTGGAGGCAGGAGAGAGTTTACAAACTTGCCATCCGCTCTAAACACACATATGTGTCTCCCTCCCTCCCTTCTCACTTTCCCCCCAATTGTGCCAAGAGTGGAGCCGGGAAGGCCTGCGATTCTCATTAATTAGATGGCAAGCCACCTAAAAACACATGCTTTCGTCTATCGGAGGAATGACCCCCCCAGGCTGCCAAATGGTGCTCCTCAGTGACTGAGCAGTCTGAACTAATGCTGCGAGATCTGGTAGTGGAGCAAGATGAGCGGGGAGAGGCGACTTTTACAGATGGTGATCTATTTTGTCCTTGATGATGATGATGGCGACGATTAATTTATTTCTTCTATACCTTTCCCCATGACTGGAACTCAAGGCAGCTTACCGATAAATGCAAGAACATCTAAAAACATGGGGTGGGGAGAGAGACACATTTTTTATTTTTTTTTGCAAAATTAAACATTGATCTAATTAAAACTATACTGTATTTTTTTCTCTATAAGACTCACTTTTTCCCTCCTAAAAAGTAAGGGAAAATGTGTGTGTGTGTCTTATGGAGCGAATGCAGGCTGTGCAGCTATCACAAAAGCCAGAATAGCAAGAGGGATTGCTGCTTTCACTGCACAGCGATCCCTCTTGCTGTTCTGGCTTCTGAGATTCAGAATTTTTTTTTCTTGTTTTCCTCCTCCAAAAACTAGGTGCGTCTTGTTGTCTGGTGCGTCTTATAGAGTGAAAAATATGGTATATACCATACAAACAACTACCGGTACAATGAAAACTAGATGGGACACTGATCTGATCTGGTTGGCTTTTCTTAGGGACTTATGAAATCACCAAAGGTCTTGGTCAAGGTTTAGCAAACTTTTTCAGCAGGGGGCCAGTCCACTGTCTCTCGGACCTTGTTGGGGGCCGGACTATATTTTGAAAAAAATAATAATGAATGAATGCCCCTGTTAACTCCGTTAACACCCCACAAATAACCCAGAGATGCATTTTAAATAAAAGCACACATTCTACTCGTGTAAAAACAAGGTGATTCTGGGGGCTGGGTTGAGAAGGCAATTGGGCCGCATCCGGCCCCTGGGCCTTAGTTTGCCTACCCATGGTCTTGGTGGACCAAATATTTTTTTCCAGCCTATGGTAGCAATTGCAGTGCCCTGTGCTAGATGCTGTATCATTTTCAATTGCATTTTATTGCTTCCTTTAATTTTTGCATTGTATTGCAATTTGCATTCCGCATAACTTAGTTTTCTGAGAGTCTCTATTATTGCCTTAATAGTTTTAACTGAGTTGGGTGGGGGTGTCTATGGATAACCCCATGCAGAGAGTGACTCTGATAGAGCCTACCATCCACATGGCAAGTTGCTCAAAAGTCTTTCAGTGTGGGTGGTATTTTTCTTAATTTGGTGAATAAATCTCATCTGAACTGATCCCAATGGAAAGCTGGTCCATTATCCCATTTTGGATGTTCCTGACTCGTGAATATTTTATCAGCCAGAAACAACAAAAGCCTGCTTATTCAATTTATTTATAATAAATGATCATGTTCCACATCTACTGGACCTCTGAAAAAAGAAGAAGACCCAAACAATGTCAGATTCTGTATTATTGAAAGTGAGTAGCGAGCCTTCATCATTGCTTCCTAGAACAGTCAGGTGCTTCCATGAGAGCCAGTGTGGTGTAGTGGTTAAGAGCAGTAGTCTTGTAATCTGGTGAACCGGGTTCGCTTCCCTGCTCCTTCACATGCAGCTGTTGGGTGACTTTGGGCTAGTCATACTTCTCTGAAGTCTCTCAGCCTCACTCACCTCACAGAGTGTTTGTGGTGGGGGAGGAAGGGAAAGGAGAATGTTAGCTACTTTGAGACGCCTTCGGGTAGTGATAAAGCGGGATATCATATCCAAACTCCTCCTCCTCCTCCTCCTCCTCCTCCTCCTCCTCCTCTTCTTCTTCCAAGGAGGTCAAAGGTCTTTCTTTGCTCTCGCTCTCCTTTTGCAATGCCTTTTAATCTCTCTGAACAAATTCAAACTGCTCCTTCCCTGTTCCTCTGCTCAGATTCCAGATGTGATTCTGCTCCTGACCACTGACTGCAGCACGTTCAGTTAAAAGGGCCTCAGGCAGATGGGTGCTGAGACAATCCCTTTTTTTGAGGCATTGGAGAACTTTTCAGCTGTGACTTGCGACCAAACGGCCTGCCCATTTCAGCTCTGTCAGTTTCTCTGTTTTCCAATCTTAGCCATTTTGCCAGCCAAATGGCTATCGGAATAAAGAAGATATTTCCACCGTGGGTTTCCTGAGGCAAGGAGTTCCACAAGTGCAGACAAAAAAGATTGTCCTGTCCCACATCCCATCTGTAATATCCAAGGCAACACGATGACCAAGTACAACAACACGATGTCAATATAAACTCTTTATATAATCTATACAGGACATTGAATAGTGTGGAATATATGAAATGCACTCTCTGCAAAACCAAATAAACAGAAATCTTACAAATCTCTGAAAGTCACAAAATATGCACTATTGATGGATTCTCTTGAAAACATAGAACCAAATGAAAGTCTTATAAGTCTCTGAAAGTCTTTGTAGACTACGCAAGTCTCTGAAACAAGCAATGGATCAGATTCTTATGTGGTGAAAACAAGCCGTAAAGCTTTGTTTTATGATGTCCAGTGCTGCCGAAGTAGTCCACAAACAGACATAGTGAACAGTGATTCCGGATATACCCACTGTTTCGTGGAATTCTTCTTCAGCACAGCAGAAGGATACATAAACTGCAAATGAATTAATGAAACAATGACCTGCATATGCATGGTAACTTACAATAACTCAAATTATAATAAACTGTACGCATGAACTATAATGTCAATTCAGTATGAAATAAAACCAAAAGTACATACCCCATCTATATGGTGAATGGAATTGTATGACAACAATTGCTATGGAGTAGTGGTCATCCCATCTGAACAGAGCTTGGATGCTGGATCAGGATGAGGCAAGAATCTCTCCAGTTGGTCTTCAAGAGAAGAGGGACCCCTTGAGCTAACATGATCCTAAGCTGGCTGCCCCACTCTTGTGTCCTCCAGATGTTCACAGCTCTCACCAGCCTAGCCAACGATCAGGGATGATGGAAGTTGGGAGGCCCACAACATCTGAGGAACCACAGCTTCCCCTGTTCCTGATTCGAGAAACTTCTCCACCTGCATCTAGTGAGCCTGAAACCCTCGCCTGGTTTCTTCTCAAGTACCTTCTGTGGATAATGTCAGGGAGCCAACAAGGAGAGCAGGTCATTCGCAGATCAGAGAAAGACAGTGAAACACCAGCTAACTTAGTTTCTTTATTCAGGAAATAGAACACACAGAAACTTCTAAGGGTTGCTGTTGTCTAGATCATGGGTAGGCAAACTAAGGCCTGGAGGCCAGATCCAGCCCAATCGCCTTCTAAATCTGGCTCACGGACGGTCCAGGAATCAGCGTGTTTTTACATGAGTAGAATATGTCCTTTTATTTAAAATGCATCTCTGGGATATTTGTGGGGCATAGGAATTCGTTCATTTCCACCCCAAAATATAGTCCGGCCCCCCACAAGGTCTGAGGGACAGTGGACCGGCCCCCTGGACTGGCTTGTAACTCCCCCTCCCTTCCCTATCCCTCTGCGTCAGGCCCCTCTACAGTGAACCCCAAGGGACCCTTTCTGTTTCTGCCTGGTTCTCTGCTCTGCAACATGTAATAGATTCCTTGTTCTGGGAGTTGGCCTGTTTCCCACCACCAGGACCTAGGATCCCAATACTCTCCCTCTGTGCTTTCCCTGGGGGGCTGTTGGTCAAGAAGCATCCACCACTCCCCCTCATCCAGCCAGCCCCTGACAGATAAGCACAAATTAGAAGTCAGCATGAGTCTGAGGTGTGAAGTCTGGAATATTTAGTTAGTCTAGGAATTAGCAGTCAGGAACTTCAGAGCAGGAGCAGAATGCAGCCTCCAACCCTCTCTGTCTGGCCTTCAGAACTTTTCCTAGGCCACACCCCTTCCTGTCCAGGCCACACCCCTCATTAGCCCTGCTGCACACCCTTCTGCTTGGCTGGAATGTCTCCTTGCACTCCGATCACACCCTTCACTTGTCTAGATGGAGGTTCGAGAGGGGTGATTGTAGGAACTAGACTACTTTACATTTCTTGTTGTCATTGTTTAGTCATTTAGTCGTGTCCGACTCTTCGTGACCCCATGGACCAGAGCACACCAGGCACTCCTGTCTTCCACTGCCTCCCGCAGTTTGGTCAAACTCATGCTGGTAGCTTCAAGAACACTGTCCCACCATCTCATCCTCTGTCATCCCCTTCTCCTTGTGCCCTCCATCTTTCCCAGCATCAGGGTCTTTTCCAGGGAGTCTTCTCTTCTCATGAGGTGGCCAAAGTACTGGAGCCTCAGCTTCAGGATCTGTCCTTCCAGTGAGCACTCAGGGCTGATTTCCTTCAGAATGGAGAGGTTTGATCTTCTTGCAGTCCATGGGACTCTCAAGAGTCTCCTCCAGCACCATAATTCAAAAGCATCAATTCTTCGGCAATCAGCCTTCTTTATGGTTCAGCTCTCACTTCCATACATCACGATTGGGAAAACCATAGCTTTAACTATATGGACCTTTGTCAGCAAGGTGATGTTGCTCCACCCAATTTTACCCCTGGCCCCACCCACCACTAGCATGCCCCGCCCACCACGGAAGGAATGCAGCCCTCTAGCTGAAAAAGGGTTCCCCATCGCTGGGGTGGCATAAACAGGACTGGGAGTTATACATGCTCAAGATTCTTGGCACATTTTAATATGCCTTAGCTAACCCACTGCCATTGCTCGCTTGGGGTCTGGCCAGTTCAGGTGTGACCAGGGAACAATAGCTCCACTCCCTAGCAAACTGTTGAAACACAATAACTATTTCATAGTAGAACTAGCACCATCCTCTCCTTGCTCCAGCAGGCCCCGTGTGAGCAGTCATGGACAGCAGCTTCCATTGCTTAGTCACCCTTGAAGGGATGTCCCAAAGGATCTCCCCCCTATGCTTGTGAGAAGTCGAGCTAGGAGCTCTCAGGCTTCCCAGATCAATGGTTTGAAGCCTTCTCAGAGCTGAACGTGTGGTTGCCTTCTTGCCACAAAGAGGAATCCCCAGTGATTTGTGCAAAACAGCTGCATGGGAACCGTAGGCTGAGCTCATAATTTGGGGTCATATGCATGGGCAGAGGGAAGGAAACCATCAGTGTTCAGAAACTCCTGTTCTGTTGGTGAATTTGAGGCTACAAAGGGATCCAGTTGTTTGGAAGTTTTATTCTTCCCCAATGCTCAGAGTTCTATTCCCTAATGATGATAATAATAATAATAATAATAATAATAATAATAATAATAATAATAATAATAATTTATTTATTTATTTATACCCCACCCATCTGACTTGGTCTCCCCAGCCACTCTGGGTGGCTTCCAACCAAATATCATAAACAATACAGCGTCAGACATTAAAAACTTCCCTAAACAGGGCCACCTTCAGGTGTCTTTTAAAACTAAAATAGTTGTTTATTGCCTTGGCATCTGCTAGGAGGGCGTTCCACAGGGCGGTTGCCACTACCGAGAAGGCCCTCTGCCTGGTTCCCTGTAACTTTGCTTCTTGCAGTGAGGGAACCGCCAGAAGGCCCTCAGCACTGGACCTCAGTGTCTAGGCAGAATGATGGTGATGGAGATGCTCCTTCAGGTATACTGGACCAAAGCCGTTTAGGGCTTTCAAGGTCAGCACCAACACTTTGAATTGTGCTCAGAAAACGTACTGGGAGCCAATGTAGATCTTTCAAGACCAGTGTTATGTGGTCTCAGCGGCCGCTCCCAGTCACCAGTCTAGCTGCCGCATTCTGGATTAGTTGTAGTTTCCGGATCACCTTCAAAGGTAGCCCCACGTAGAGCGCATTGCAGTAGTCCAAGCGGGAGATAACCAGGTGATACATAGCCCTGATATCCCCCATTAAAAAGAAAAATCCTCCTGCAGTATGTTAATAAACTACACTTGTATTTATTTCAGGGATGGGGACCCTGTGCCCATCTGGATGCTCTGGATTCCCAGGAACCCCAGCAAATGTATCAAATGGTGGGGATTGATGGGAGCCTTGGTCCAACAACCACATCTGGAGGGCCAGAGGTTCTCTGCCTATGATTTATTTCATTGTGAACATCAATACAGGAAATAAAGTGCCCGAGTGACTGACTCACTACTCGCTTTCTGATGAGGGTTTCAGAAGTTGTTATGGCACATTCCCCATGAGCTAGAAACCTGGTATTTGGTATTTATGTAGCCAAAAACACCATTAACCGTGGCACAATGCCTTCAGACAAGGGATTTCAAATATGTTTAAGACCCTTTCACAGCACCTGGGGATATGAAATTTGATACACACATGGCCCAAGACACTGATGCCTCTGTTCTGATGTGACCTGCATATATTTCTCCCTTAAAATCAAAATACCTCCATGCTAAATATGGTAGCAAAAGAATGCTCATAATTGAATATCTGCATATTTAATGGTCAAAACTGATGTCTGTTTTTTAAAACCTTTTAGCTTTTTATGGTATTTCTTGTACAGCCTTTATGTTTTATGGCTACTTTGATTTTTTTTTATGACAAAGCAGCATATAAATATTTTTATAAATAAAATAAAACTGGAGACTTTTCTCTTTCTCCCTCTCTCCTAACGCTCAAACTCATGGACATCCAATGAATGTTGGAAGGCATAAAACTGTAAATGTGTTCCCAATTTCTTTGGTAACATTTTTTTTTAAAGCATCAGACCCATAGCGTGAAGCTTTCCCTGGACAATTTTCTTTTTCCCAGGCTCAGCTCATTTTTGAGTGCTGTTCTGCTCATGGAGCTCTTTGCTTGTCAGTTGAATTTAGCAGTCTCATCCAACTTTTGGTACATCTGAGATGCTTGCTACTTGCGGTGGCTGCTGCCCATTGGGACTGGTGGAGTGGAAAGCAGAGAGGCCAGTGGTAGGTAGAGCCAATGACAGGCAAAGCCAACAAATTTCAGGTTTGTCTCCATCCTCCTCCCTGCTGAGTTTTACAAGGCGCTACATTGAGGCAAAGGGACGCGGGTGGCACTGTGGGTTAAACCACAGAGCCTAGGGCTTGCCAATCAGAAGGTCGGTGGTTCGAATCCCCGCGACAGGGTGAGCTCCCATTGCTCAGTCCCAGCTCCTGCCAACCTAGCAGTCTGAAAGCACGTCAAAGTGCAAGTAGATAAATAGGTACCGCTCTGGCGGGAAGGTAAACTGTGTTTCCGTGCGCTGCTCTGGTTCGCCAGAAGCGGCTTAGTCATGCTGCCCACATGACCCGGAAGCTGGAAACCAGCTCCATCGGCCAATAAAGTGAGATGAGCGCCGCAACCCCAGAGTCGGCCACGACTGGACCTAATGGTCAGGGGTCCCTTTACCTTTATCTTACATTGAGGCAATGGAGGAAGAAACTGCCCCACCTTGACTAGATGGAAACAAGAAGGCAGGCAGGTGAGGGCTGGCTATGTGTAAATCGAGGTTGATGGGGCAGTGCCCCATTTGCCTCAATGGACCAGCCTTCACTTCTTCCTACAGGTGCAGAAGCGCAAATTTGCTTCTCTTTTGCATTGTACATGAAACAACAAAGCCTCCTGCAATGTTGGCATGAAGGACACTTTACCACTACAGCGACAAATGCAATGAGATTGAAATAATGTGATCAGATTCCTTTCCTTAATGTGATATTATCCCAGAGTGACCTTTGGCAGGCTGGCAAAACGTTTCTGTTTGACTTGTATAATGAGCAACCAGGAGTGGAAGCCACTTCTAAGATTGGCCACTTCTAAGAATTTCTGCTGGTGCTGGAGGAGACTCTTGAGAGTCCCATGGACTGCAAGAAGATCAAACCTATCCATTCTGAAGGAAATCAGCCCTGAGTGCTCACTGGAAGGACAGATCCTGAAGCTGAGGCTCCAAGACTTTGGCCACCTCATGAGAAGAGAAGACTCCCTGGAAAAGACTCTGATGTTGGGAAAGATGGAGGGCACAAGGAGAAGGGGACAACAGAGGACGAGATGGTGGGACAGTGTTCTCGAAGCTACGAACATGAGTCTGACCAAACTGCAGGAGGCAGTGGAAGACAGGAGGGCCTGGCGTGCTCTGGTCCAGGGGGTCACGAAGAGTCGGACACGACTAAACGACTAAACAACAACAACAAGAAGAATTTCTAGCCACATTTATATCCTGCCCTTGAGGAGCCCAGATGAGCACATATAAAACTTATCCCTATGGAAGGGGAAGGACAAAAGCCCAGTGGCAGAACACGTTCTTGGCATGTAGAAGTTTCAAACCCCAACATCTCTAGGGAAGTGGAGGAAAGAGGAGATATCAGCCAGTATGGTGTAGTGGTTAAGAGTCACGTAATCTGGGGAACCGGGTTCGCGTCTCCGCTCCTCCACATGCAGCTGCTGGGTGACCTTGGGCCAGTCACACTTCTCTGAAGTCACTCAGCCCCACTCACCTCACAGAGTGTTTGTTGTGGGGGACGAAGGGAAAGGAGTATGTTAGCCGCTTTGAGACTCCTTAAAGGGAGTGAAAGGCGGGATATCAAATCCAAACTCCTCCTCTTCCTCCTCTTCCTCCTCTTCCTCCTCCCCCTCCTCCTCCCCTTCTTCTTCTTCTTCTTCTTCTTCTTCTTCTTCTTCTTCTTCTTCTTCTTCTTCTTCTTCTTCTTCTCTTGGTCAGGGTAGACCAAGGCCATGCTCCCTCAGGGCTGACGCATCAGGAGCTGCTTTCTGTTTTTCAAACGTTTATTTTGTGGTAGCCATGAGTTACATGTATACCAAATTTCAGCTTCATGTAGAGGTGCATTCATAATTTCAAGGGGGAAATACGTAAGAGCCGCAATACATTCATTTCACCAAGGCATCACCCTACATTCATCAATGTGTTTTCAGCACTATTGATTCAGCACCATGGACAGAGTACGGGATCGGCCATTCAGGACCACGGACAGCGACCACATGGGTTTGTATGTATGGTGGGAGAGAATTGTAAAGAACCAGTTTGGAGTGCGGCTCTTTTTCCTCTGCTGCTGTTTTTATTAATTTTTTATTGGCAAATTTAACAAAGAAAGAAGGAAGAAAAGGTACAAAAATAAAAGACAAAAAAGTGGTACATATATAATACCAATAATAGCTTTATTTAAGCAAGCAAGCAAACTCTTCCCCGGCTTTTGCATCACTCAGAGCAAAAATATCACGCGCACACATGTACAACCCAGACATAAAACAGCATAATATCAGAAATACGTTGGGCAGATTAAAAAAAAACATTTTAGAATGTGGGTCTACCACATAAAAATCATGGCAAGTATCCACTGATAATTTCTCCCCCTACATCTTTGCCTAATCCCTTTTCTAAACCATTTAAGCTACTGGCCATCACCAAACATCTTGTTGCAGAAAATGCTGTAGATTAATATAGTATTATTCTATCTGTCCTGAATCTCCTGCGAATCAATCCCATTGGGTGAACCCAAGTTCGGGGGGGGGGGTCAATGAAAGAGGGGGAAAAGAGGGAACAGGGAGTGAGATCTTCTTTCTGCCCACATTTTATAAATCTCTTATCAGTTGTTCATTTTATAGTTGCCATTAAAGGTAAAGGTAAAGGTACCCCTGCCCATACGGGCCAGTCGTGCCCGACTCTAGGGTTGTGCGCCCATCTCACTTAAGAGGCCGGGGGCCGGCGCTGTCCGGAGACACTTCCGGGTCATGTGGCCAGCGTGACAAAGCTGCTCTGGCGAGCCAGCACCAGCGCAGCACACGGAAACACCGATTACCTTCCCGCTATAAAGCGGTACCTATTTATCTACTTGCACTTAAGCGTGCTTTTGAACTGCTAGGTGGGCAGGAGCTGGGACCGAAAGATGGGAGCTCACCCCACTGCGGGGATTCGATCCACCGACCATGCGATCGGCAAGCCCTAGGCACTGAGGTTTTACCCACAGTGCCACCCGCGTTACTATTAATATATTTATTTATATCCTGCCCCTTTCCCCAGACCAGTACTCAAGGTGGCTTAAACAAACTGAAAGAACGTGGATAAATTACAAAAAACTAAAAACATATATAAGAGCATCATTACAAAGTAACTAAACACTAATAGAATTAAGACAAGACAAAAAAGGCAGGTGATAAAAACAGCACAGCCCTATTAAAAGCCACTTCCTAACCCCCCCCCCTCAAAAAAAACCACACCATTCAGTTCCCAAAGGCCTGTTGGAATAAAACTGTCTTCAGCTGCCTGTGGAAAGACAGCAAGGAAGGAGCCAGGCTAGCTTCTCTAGGAAGGGAGTTCCAAAGTCTAGGAGCTGCCACCAAGAAGGCCCTCTCCCATGTCTCTACCAAGTGTGCCTGTGAGGGTGGCGGACTGAGAGTAGGGCCTCCCCTGAAGATCTCAGAGTCGAGACAGTTTTGTATGGGCGATACAGACTATTTACAGGAACAGAACATGGATCTTATGCTAGCTCTCTCTAACATGACTCACAACTCCTACACTGAACTACTGAACCACTGAACTCAGAACTAACACATTCCAGTTAGTGGGCCATTAATTATTACTCCCTTGAGAGAGCTTGACCAATTAGGGAGCGGTCTCCATGTCACTGTTATCACCAGGCAGACTTACTCCTTCAAATTGCCTTCTGTCTGCCAAACCTTAATTGACTCTGTGTGAGTAGCTGCACGTACACAGTTTCCCAACAGGGAGTTCCAAAGTCTAAGAGCTGCCACCAAGAAGGCCCTCTCCCATGTCTCTACCAAGTATGCCTGTGAGGGTGGCGGGACTGAGAGTAGGGCCTCCCCTGAAGATCTCAGAGTCGAGACAGTTCTGTATGGGAGATGCAGTCTTTCAGATAGCCTTTTATACGGTTTTATAGGTCAAATCCCACCTCTCCTCTGCACAAGATGATGTTTGTGGTTCTCCTCATCCCCATTTTTATCCTCACAACAACCCTGTGAGGTAGGCTAAGCTGAGGAACTGTGGCTGGTCCCAAAGTCACCTGGTGAGCTTCATGGTTGTGTGGGGGATTTGAACCCTGGTCTCCCAGGTACACGGGTGGCACTGTGGATTAAACCACAGAGCCCAGGACTTGCCGATCAGAAGGTTGGCAGTTTGAATCCCCACGACGGGGTGAGCTCCCATTGCTCGGTCCCTGCTCCTGCCCACCTAGCACTTCAAAAGCACGTCAAAGTGCAAGTAGATAAATAGGTACCACTCTGGCGGGAAGGTAAACGGCATTTCCGTGTGCTGCTCTGGTTCGCGGCTTAGTCATGCTGGGCACATGATCCAGAAGCTGTACGCCGGCTCCCTCGGCCTATAAAGCGAGATGAGCGCCGCAACCCCAGAGTCAGACACAACTGGACCTAATGGTCAGGGTCCTTTACCTTTACCTTTACTCCCAGGTACAAGTTGGACACTCTAACCAGTGCACCAAACTGATTCATATGTCCTTGCCTTCCCTAACTTGGGGGGGGGGGAGATTGTTCTTGGTGACAAGCCTGTTTCTGCTAGCTAAAAAAACCAGGCAGCTTCCACTCCAGCTGAACCTATTTCAGAAGATTTTCTGGATACAGACACCTCTGACCCGGCTGCACACGGCGAACTCATCAGAAAGAGCCTGCCCAGCCAATACCCAAATTATTTGCCTTGGTTCTGACTTCCATCCTCCAGGACGACAGCTGGAGCTATGGGAAGTTGAGTATTTCAAGAGCAGTCAGCTGCGTCGGAACTTCACACAACTTTTGAACTCCCCACGAACCATTTGCAAAAGGCCACTGTTCTTTTCAGTTTGGATACTACAGCTCTCAAGCACAGCCTCTGTGTTTGGCATTGTTCCCTCACTAGCCTTGACTTCAAATGTCTTTCCCCTCATTCACTAGCATTGAATCTGAGTCAGAGCTTAAATGTGGAAAGACATCTAGTGAGAGATTTTGCTGGGAGAGGAGAAACTGATCCGTTAGATTAGTGGGCAGCTGAAAACATGCCCTCAGTTTTTCCCCCCACCCACAATGAGGCAGGAGGGTAGGTTTCTTATTTTATTTTTATTAATTCATACACATGTACACCACCTGGTGCATCATATACACCACCTGGCCATCAAACTTACTGGATGACCTTGGGCCAGTCACTGCCCCTTAAAAGGTAAAGGGACCCCTGACCATTAGGTCCAGTCATGACCGACTCTGGGGTTGTGGTGCTCATCTCACTTTATTGGCCGAGGGAGCCAGCGTACAGCTTCCAGGTCATGTGGCCAGCATGACTAAGCCGCTTCTGGCGAACCAGCGCAGCACACGGAAATGCTGTTTACCTTCCAGCCGGAGCGGTACCTATTTATCTACTTGCACTTTGACGTGCTTTCAAACTGCTAGGTTGGCAGGAGCAGGGACCGAGCAACAGGAGCTCACCCCATCATGGGGATTCGAACCACTGACCTTCTGATCGGCAAGTCCGAGGCTCTGCGGATTAACCCACAGTGCCACCCACGTCCCTCACCCGTGTCAACCCACTGCCCCTTAGCCTAACCTATAATAATAATAAAATATTATTTGTACCCCGACCATCTGGCTGGGTTTCCCCAGCCCTACTCTGGGCGGCTTCCAACAAAGACCAGAAATACACTAAAATGTTACACATTAAAAACTTCCCTGAACAGGGCTGCCTTCAGTCGTCTTCTGGAATGTCAGGTAGTTTTTTATCTCTTTGACATCTGATGGGAGGGCGTTCCACGGGGCAGGCGCCACTACTGAGAAGGCCCTCTGCCTGGTTCCCTGTAGCTTTGTTTCTCACAATGAGGGAACCGCCAGAAGGCCCTTGGCGCTGGACCTCAGCATCCGGGCAGTGGGAGTGGAGACGCTCCTTCAGGTATACTGGGCCGAGGCCCTACCTCACCGGGCTGTTGTGGAGATTAAATGAGGAGGGAGAAAACCACGGACACCACCTGGAGCTCCTTGGAGGAAAAGATGGGTCATAAATGCAATACATAATAGAGCTTAAACATAAAAGAATACCAGTGTGGTGCACATTGAGGAATACATGCAGTACAAAGGGAAAAAATACCAGATTCAACAAGCAGAAGCTAGCACAAAGGTGCCTGCTAGCACAGGGGGCTCCCCACCTCCCTGTGCAACCCCCTCACACACACACACACACACACACACACACCACAAATTCACCCTGGAACCCCCAGACAGTAAGTGGAGGGAGAGGAGGGAGAATTGGTCCATCTGGCAGGCAGAAATGCTTACATTGAAAGAAGAACCAGAAGAGTGTGATGCTGAATTCCTTCCATAGGGTTGTATCCTGTGTTGGTCACACTCAGAGTAGACCCATTGACATGAAAGGGTACGACTTAGAATCATGGAATTGTAGAGTTGGAAGGGACCCTGCGGGATCATCTAGTCCAGGCACGGGCAAACTTGGCCCTCCAGCTGTTTTGGGACTACAACTCCCATCATCCCTAGCTAACAGGACCAGTGGTCAGGGATGATTGGAACTGTAATCCCAAAACAGCTGGAGGGCCAAGTTTGGCCATGCCTGATCTAGTCCAACCGCCTGCGATGCAGGAATGTGAAGCTGTCCACATCAAACTTTCAACCTTGGCATTATCAGCACCACACTCTAACCAACTGAGCTATCCAGGCTGACTTAGGTCCATTAATTTCGACATGGAGCTGAACAGCAGTGCATATTACTTTGCATACTTCCTTATGTGTAATGGGGGCCCCTCTTTGAACAGCAATGTGTATTATTTCACTTATTTCTAAATGTAAGCCTTCTCGGCTGCGCTTGGAGGTCCTCCTGCTCATCCTGCTGAGAAGGGCCCTGGGCTCCTCCCCCAAAGTTCTGTCCATAGCTGTCAACTGACAAACTGGAACGTGTCCAGAGGAGGGCAATCAAAATGGTCCAAGGCCTGGAAACGATGCCTTATGAGGAACGGCTAAGGGAGCTGGGCATGTTTAGCCTGGAGAAGAGGAGGTTCAGGGGTGATATGATAGCCATGTTCAAATATATAAAAGGATGTCACATAGAGGAGGGAGAAAGGTTGTTTTCTGCTGCTCCAGAGAAGCGGACACGGAGCAATGGATCCAAACTACAAGAAAGAAGATTCCACCTAAACATTAGGAAGAACTTCCTGACAGTAAGAGCTGTTCGAGAGTGGAATTTGCTGCCAAGGAGTGTGGTGGAGTCTCCTACTTTGGAGGTCTTTAAACAGAGGCTTGACAACCATATGTCAGGAGTGCTCTGATGGTGTTTCCTGCTTGGCAGGGGGTTGGACTCGATGGCCCTTGTGGTCTCTTCCAACTCTATGATTCTATGATTCTAACTTTTCCCTTTTTTTAAGAGAAAGTCCCTTATTCCGAATAGGATTCCTCGCAAGAAAAGGGAAAAGTTAACAGCTATCGTTCTGCGCTGACGACGCCACAGGAATAGACAGCAGCCAGCAAACTAGCAGGCAACGCAGGCCAGGCACTAAGGGAAGCAAAACTTCAGCACCACGGACAGCGATCAAGGGAACTAAATGCCCGTCAAAGGCTAGCAAGCCGCTCAGTGGATTCAGAAGCCTCTTGAGCTAAGAGATACTGTGAAGACATTGAGTCCAGCTCTCTGATCTTGAACTGGTCTGAGTCTCATGCTCTATGGGCTGAGCAATATAAGAACATAGCAAGAGCATTAACGGATCAGGCCCAAACCCTGTCTGATCTATGATGGATAGATGGGGAGCAAAAAATGAGAGCTGTAGAAACTTATATGGTTCCACAGAGGGGGTTTTGGGGGGTGGGGGTGTAAGAATGTGGGGCTTCCAATTCAACAAGCAGTGGGTTGGTCTGGTCAGTGGTGTAGCGTGGGTTGTCAGCACCCGGGGCAAGGCAAGTAATTTGCGCCCCCTAGAGTGAGTGAGCCAGGTAGGGGCAGAGAGCTGCAAGTGCGAGCACGCCCCCCCAGATGTTGCGCCCGGTGCGGACGGCCCCCCCTGCACCCCCCACGCTACGCCACTGGGTCTGGTTGCTTTCATGAGAGGTGCAGTTAGCGGTGGGAGCAGAAAGCCAATTTTGTTTTAGAGGAGTGGAATAATTTTAAAAGATGTGAATGCCTTTAAGTGGGTGTTTTTGGAACAGGAAGAACCAGAGACACTTATTCACTACTCCAAACCACTGGGATATGTGCTAAAGTTAAGTTTACAAAAAAGTGGGCTGCTCTGGGTCAGAGTAAGACCTTTGGAGGCCCTGAAGATTACAGTGCCCACCACAGATGTAAATAAAAATAAATAAGGAATCAAAAGGGGAAAAAACAAAGGGGGGGAGTGTAGAATGTAAAGAAGACTAACAAAGTTCTGATTTTCCCTAAAATGACTAAGGTTTTTTTTGTTTTGTTTTTAAATAATAGGAACCTGGAAAATAGGTAGCTGCTTTATACCCAGTCCATCTAGCCCAATAATGTCTACACTGACTGGTAGCAGTTCTCTAGGGTTTCAGGAAAGGAGTCCCTTCTAGCCCTACCTGGAGATACCATTGGAGATTAAATTTGGGACCTTCTGCATGCAAAACAGATTATGTAATTTAGCACTGGGGATGTTCCAGAGCTGGGAGGAGGAGGAGGAAATAGAGGAGAAAGTGATCTAGCGCATTCTTTGCACCTGTGCTTTTGCAAAAGGTACCCAGATGAATAAAGTCAGCACAGGCTGCTGGACTAGGTGGGCCTTGGACCGGATCCGGCCCCATGGGGCTCTTGTGATGTTCTTAGGAAAGCTGACATGGAGGAACAGAACGGAAAGGAACCGTGCTATGATGGAGACCAGCTTTCCTTATCCTCTGAAATAACTCAAGGGGGAGGATGGCGTGGGGAAAATCCGATGTTCCTGCTTGCAGGGCATCTTTGGGGCTGTTGGCATAGCGGGGGGGGGGTGTCAGGAAGAAGACCCCCCCCTTAAGCGCTTCGGAGTGTGGGTCACATACTCGTTCCAAAGGAGGAAACCTGGGGCGGTGGTGTCTCCTTGGAGAAGGCGCCTCTAGAGCAGGCCTTACGCTCGGCAGGTAGAGAGGCAGGCAGCCGGCGCAGGCTGCGCGCAGCCCGGAGGGCGCCCCTCGCCCCCTTGCGGAGGGCGCCCGGAAGCACACATCTCCACCCCCAGCCCTCCACCCGCACCGCGGGAGGCCTCTCCGGGCCAGTGGGGCGCCTAGCGCGGCGTCGCAGGGGCCGCCTCTCCCGGGATGGACGAGGCGAGGGGCGCAGAGGCGCGCGTGGCGGGGGCTGCAAAGCGGCCTGGCCGGGCGGGCCTGGGCGCACGCGGCCGGGGGCTTCTTCTCGGCCGTGGCGGACGTGCCAGCCGGTGTGTCCGGTGGTCGCCTTCCTCCTCCTCCTCCTCCTCGGCTGAGCGCCTGGCGGCTCTTCCCCGGCGCTGGCACTAGGGGTCCCCTAGCCAACCAACCTGCCTGCCTGCCAGCCCCTTCCTGTGCGGCGGCGGCGGCGGTGGCGGCGGCTGCTGCTTGCGGGTCTGAGCAGAGGAGGAGGCGGCGAGCGCGAGCAGGCGGGCGGTGGGGAGGGGAGATGGGGGGCCCGGCCGGTCTGTAGCGCCTCCCTCCTCCTCCCCCGGAAGCGGAGGGGAAAGCAGGAGGAGGAGGGCGGCGGCGGAGGAGGCGGAGGAGGCGGCCGTGGGTGGCGGCGGTGGCGGCGGCGGGGAGGGCATCCCGAGCCCTGTGGCCGGAGGGGGCCCGGGAGGCGGGAGGGAGGGGCGGCAGGAAGGAAGCGGCGGGGAGGAGGAGGAGGAGGCGGAGGAGGAGGCCGGGGGAGGAGGAGGAGGAGGAGGGAAGGGAGGCAGGCGGCCGGGCAGGCGGCGGCGGCGGCGGAGGGAGCCGGGCTGCCGGCCCGGGCAGCAGCGGGGGAGCCCGGTGGCGGCGGCGGCGGTGGAGGAGGCGGCGGCGGCGGCGGCGGGGGGGCCCGGCGGCGGAGGTGATGGCGGCCAAGTCGGACGGCAGCGGCTTCTCGCAGCTGCACAACCTCGACGACCACCACTATCACCACCACCACCATCATCACCACCTGGCCGGGGGGGCCGCCGCCGCCGCTGCCGCCGCCGCGGGCCAGGGGGGCTGCGGTGGTGGCGGAGGCGGCGGAGGCGGCGGCGGGAGCTCGGACGACGAGGCCGGCGGGAGCAGCTCCATGCACATCTGCCACTGCTGCAACACGTCGTCGTGCTACTGGGGCTGCCGGAGCGCCTGCCTGCGCAGCCTGCTGGGCCGGGGGGCCGGAGGAAGCGGGTCGGGGGCCGGAGCCACCGACCCGCTGGCGCCGGGGGCCGGAGGTGGCGGCGGAGGAAGCGGCGGCGGAGGCGGCGACGGGCCGTCGGCGGCGGGGCTGGCGGTGGAGCGGCCGTGGCTGGACTGCCTGTGGATCGTGCTCGCTCTGCTGGTGCTGGTGGGCGACGTGGGCACCGACCTCTGGCTCGCCCTCGACCACTACGGCCGCCGCGACTACCTGTGGTGCGGCCTGACGCTGGCCTTCGTGCTGCTGCCCTCCGTGCTGGTGCAGATCCTCAGCTTCCGATGGTTCGTGCAGGACTACACCGGAGGAGGCCTGGGCGCCGTGCAGGGCCTCACCAGCCGAGGGCCTCCGATGATGGGATCCGTCGGGGCCGGCCGCCGCGCCGGGCATCGCCACTACCACGGCGCCGGCGGCACGCCCGGAGCTCAGCGCCTCTGCAGGCTCTCGGTCTGGATTTGGCAGTCCGTCATTCACCTGCTGCAGATGGGACAAGTCTGGAGGTAAGCGGGCTGGCAGGGCGGGTGGGGGGCTCTCTGCAGGTGGGTGGTTCGGCTTCTGTCTATACCCCCCTCCCAAATATATGTATGTACCTGGAGGCAGGCTGGAGAAGGCCAGTCTTCCAACGGCAGGTGGAGGAAGGGATGACCTCAAAGGGTTATTGGAATCACTCAGGTAAAGGTGTTTTATTCCCTCCCCTCATGAAGGCTTTTGAAGAAGGAAGCAAGATCCCCCCCCCTCCAAGTAGAGACAGGAGAGTGACCCTCACCACTTCTCAGAAGGGCATGAGGGACAGTGGTGGGGGAGGCAAGAGGAAGCCTCCCCCCCGACTTTGCACATCTTTTGCCCCAGGAAAGGGTGACCCCCCCTCCTTCCTTTCTGCACCTGGAGGGGGAGGGAAAGGAGGAAGGCAGACAGGTGACAGGTGGAGCAAGGTGATTTCCCTGCAGAACTCTTTGGATGAGCTTATTCCTAGAGAGAAGGAAGACCCAGGCAGGGCTGGGGGGGGGAGAGAGGTGTAACCCCCCCCTCCTGTCTCTACGTGCATCTGCTGGAGTCATGGGAGAGACTGGGGACAAATGCCCACCCTTCCTGAAACACAGGTAGGGAAAGGTGATCGCATCTTCTGATCCAAAAGCTTCTGGAGCCTCCAGAATTTGGGCCAGATATAGGGTGAGCTAGTCTTAGCATTCACTATGGTAAAGGATGCAGGCTTAAACCTCCTTCGGAATATTTCCTGTATGCACTATGAGGAAATAGGATACCAGAATAAACAGATAACAGGTTAGAACATGTACCTGGAGCTCTCTCCCCTCCCCCCTTTTTTTGCAAAGGAAGCACACACAGTATATAATTGGGTGTAGCAGGAAAAGGGGGTGCTTTCAGTGCACACCTAGTCAATACCTATTCCCAGACTTAATCCCCATCACCCATCCCAAAAAGCAGCAAGACTCACCTCCCAGATTGCGCTAGTGCAGTTGGGATATTTGAAGAAGGAAGGTAATTGCACACTGCTATATAAGTTTCACGGATATTGGGGTGAGGAGGGAATTCCCCCCCCCCTTCCAAAGACTGAGTTCACCCCATAAGAGAGCACCCATGGGTATAGTTGCCCTTGGATACTGGCACAGAGGAGAGGTGATATTCTGGGGCAATTGGCAGGCTCAAGGGCATCTCCACAAAGCGGGTCACCTGAAGAAGACATCTGGCCAAGTGTCTTTAGATCTGGTCTAGAGAGAAAGGGTGTTCTGCACAGCCTCTAAAACATGGTATCATTTTGTACAGGTGGACATAGGGAGGACTGCCCCACAAACGTGATTGTGGGGTGGGGAATTTGGCATTCTCCAATGCTTGGAGATGGAGAGGGTATGAAGTCAAAGGAGAGGAAGGCCAGTTGCTGGTCCTCTACACTACTGCTGTACTACAATTCCCATCATCCCCTGGACCATTGGTCCTGCTAGAAGGGGCTGATGGGGGCTGGAGTCCAACAGCACCTGCAAGGCCTGAGAGCCTCGTCACCTTGTGTGGAATGAAATGCCTTAAAGCCATCATAGCAGAGAGGTGAAAGACATCCCACCCTAGATTCCTCCTGGGATGATAGAACTTTTGTAAGCATTTCCTGGAAGAGGCCTTTTTTGGACCCTGGTCATACCTTGAACCCAAACATGCATTTATGGAGCCTATTCTCTTTCTGTGTGTAAGAAGATTCACATGGCACCAATGCTCCTGTTGTGGTGAACTGCAGGTCAGGCTGCAACCTAGTTGTAGGTCCTGACCCACCAGTGGAGAACCTGGGAGAAGTGGGAGGGGAGCATCTTCTCCCTTCAGCCCTCCTCCATTTGGAAGGCACCAAGGTTGTAACCCAGCAACACTCTCCCTTTTCCCCCATTGGACATAGGGGGCTCTACCCTTGAATAAGGAGCAGCTGTGGGGTGCAAAAAGGAAAGCACCTTACCCCGTATTTTTCTGGGGCTAGAAGACTGAATTTCCTTATGGCGTCTGTCTGTGGCAGAGAATATTTAAATGCATTTGTACCAAAGACAGAGAGAGAGCCATCAAAGAGTGTGTCCTCCAGGATGGGCTTTAATGATTTGAGATGTCCAGATAAATTCTCTGCACATGCAAGTGTGAGCAGAAAGTAGGGCAACAGAGAGATGGCTCCCTCCCTAAGACATGCACATAGTGGAGAGATGGAGGCATCTTTAAGGGTGTGTGTGTGTGGAATTCAGAGTTGTAGCCACCAAAGGGTGGTTTACCTCTCAAATGCAATACTATATATAGGCCCAGAAGGGCTCTCTCTCTTTACCTGCTATGCACAGAGCAACGAGGGCCTTTAGGGCCACCTCTTCAAGAGAAGACCCAAACAGCAATATCCCAGAGAAAGTACTGATGCCCTAATCTGAACACCTGTACCTTGCATCTCACACTGGAGGGTGGCCACGGGTCTTCCCTGTAAGACAGTGCTCACGTGTGGATTGACGTGAGGATTTGTGAATGTGGAGCTAGACTCCCTCCTCCCCTCCCTGTCCTTACACCTCCCTCCTCCCCAAATTCCACCCACATGGTTTGGCTACGTGAAACCCGGAGTAACGAGGAGGACAGTCGATACCACTGCCGGACAGAGGGGGAGCTCTAGGGTAGGGTTGGCTTCAGTTTTTTAGAGAGGAACTGTGGGGAAAGATGCAGAGGGTGTCCTGGAGAGACCTTTGCTAAGATGGGAAACCTTTGCAGGGAGAAGATGGAGAAGGAATTGGGGGGGGGGCTGCAAAGAAGGCCTTTTCGGTGCACCCACCCAGGCTTGCCCACCACCTAACCGTTTCCCGCAAATGTGGTCGTCATGCGTCTTTATGTGCACACGCCGAACCCTCGAGGGTTTTGCAAATTGAAATTAAAAGGGGGTGGTCGTAGCAAGAGGCCAAAGTGAACGCTCTTTTCATCTCAAGTTTTTATGCAGAGATCTGAGAGCACACGAGGCGTTCTGGAGAGACTCTGGGCTTACGTAATCTGAATCAGAATAAAGTTTGGAAGATGAAATGGTTTAGGAAGCCCCTTTGCCTTAGGGATGTGCCTATGTGCGTACGTGGATGCCTTGCTCATCCACATGTGCGCATGAAATTAGCAAGTGGAACAAACTGAGCTCTCTTCCTTGCAATCATTTTATGTGTGTGTGTGTGTATATGATGAAGATGTAGTCAAAAATATAAATAAACAGAAGGAGTTTAGAAGGAGGAGGAGGAGGAAAGGAAATGGAGGGTTAACCGATGTGTTCCTTTAATGACTGCCTTAAATATATATTTATATATATTGGTGGTGTAATAGGGAGGGTGGAGGGCTAGACTGTAACAATTTGAATTGATTGAAGTGGGGAGGGGAGTGGGGAGATGGTTGATGCCCAGCGATGGTTTGATGCTCAGTGATGTTCAGATTAATTGGAAGGGCTAAGCCAGCCCCGGCAGAATTCTCTGGATTGGCTTTGGACCGATTTAAAATGGAGGCAGTCTCTTTGAGAGGGTGGGGAGAAGCCAGGTGGGTGCTGGTGTGTGTGTGTGGGGGGGACATCCAAGGGGGGGATGGAGATTGCACAGCAAAGACCTTTCGGAGAGGGGCGATGAAGGAAGGAAGGCACCCGCTTGTGTGTGTGTGTGTGTGGCTTGTATGAAATTGCAACCCTGGGAAAAACGCAACGGTGAAAACATGCATCACAGCAGCATAGATTTCCTTGCTTTCCTGAAATGTCATCCGCACCTCTTCTTGCAGAGGAGATCCCTTTTGCATGGCCTTATTTTTTCCATGCTAGAGTGTTTAGGGGGAAAGCAAGAAGGTTCTCCCCCCCTACACACAAACCTTCCCCAAGAGATTTGCTTGTGCCACGAGAAAAATGGACGTGTGCCAAGTTCGTTTCTCCTCCTGTGGTGTACCCAAGCACCAACCACATGCGCCAGTCCTCAGTAGCCGCTGGAGTAGAACGCGTGTCTGGCATGTTGTGGGTCTCATTTCTGGGGGCAACTGTGTGAGTGCTTGGTGGTGTGGGCTGATCCCGATTCCACCTCCTTTCCCCACCCACCCTTCCCGAAATCCTGTGCCACGTTGGAACAAATGGTGCTGGTGAGATCCTGGGGTTCTGATGGCACCCCAGCTGGATTCATGACATGGGACCACGCACTGTGCGCTATTGCGCTGATCTCAGAGGCTCTGAATATTCGTTGCAACCAAGTCGAACACTTGGTTTCCCTCCAAACTTTGCTATCTGGAACGAGGGATGCGGGTTAAAACTGGCGTACGTTGGCTCTTTCGCTATGGATTAGCAGAGGTGGCTCTGTTTGGAATCCCGGACAGCCGTCATATCTGTTGAACAAATGCGTAGAGGTAACCGTCGTCAACCTTTCGTGGTTGTCATTTTGTATATTCTTAATTTTTTTTTAATGCCTCCTCACTGGCTGTTATGACCGTCATGTGAATTACTCCTGGATGCCGCGGTGTGGCTAATCCGTACAGACACTGTTTAAAGCTGCCTTTGCCAGCGGCTAAAATCTTTGCATATTGGACTGGTGAAATGTTTGCATTTGGAGGGGTTTGCTGGGGGAGAGAGAGCGGGGACTGACTCAGTCATTGCAAACGAAGCAGTATCAAGCTTGCTTACCTTTCATGGTGATTGAGGCGAAGGGAGAGGGACGCTCGCTCACTGGTGTGGCACTTCCTTCACATGCAGAAGGTCCTCGGTTCAGTTTCCAGCCATGGCTGGGAATGTTCCCCTGCCTGAAGCCTCGGAGGAAAGCTGCCAGTCAGTGCTGCCAGTATTGGGCTTGAAAGACATAGGGGCTGACTCAGTCCAAGGCACCTTCGTACGCTCTTACATTTGCAAAGTCAAGCGCATGCATGCTTATCTATACTCCTTGTCTAGGGATGGAGCTACA
Source organism: Podarcis liolepis (assembly GCF_965112155.1). NCBI lineage: Eukaryota > Metazoa > Chordata > Lepidosauria > Squamata > Lacertidae > Podarcis > Podarcis liolepis. The sequence goes on from NC_139557.1 coordinate 119,935,227, forward strand.
AACAGCGCATGGGTTCCTTTGTAGAGAGGTTAATGTTATAAATATATGGACCGAATTGCCTAACATGCTCTATAGAGGCATTGACCCCATTGCGAAAATCATTGTGCGGTAGTAGAAGTTTTTTCTGGTGTCCGGAGCTGATGTGGTTGCAAGTTTAAGGTTGCTCTCACAGGAAGATCTAGGGATCTCTCACTGTGAATAGGGCATTTTGGGGAGGGGGGTTATTTATTTATTTATTTGCTTATTTATTTATTGTAGGGGAACAAGTTTATACAAATGAAAAGGTCTGGGTGGATGTGAGACAGGAGCCCAGTTTGCGCGTCACTGTAAACTATGGGTAATAGTTTACTGGTCAATGCAAAATCTCTGTGCCCGGGTGTCCAAATTGGGGGTTATGGTTTGTTTCACTCCAACAAGCCACATTCCCCGGTTCAGACATAATGCTAAGCAAGGGAATGTGGTCTGTTCTCCCCCAATGTGGTAGAAGTGAAAAGCAAAGAGTCCAGTACATGAGTATGCACGGTAAACTATGGTTTGCCATGACACGTGAATAATGCCAGCATCTGAAATGTCATCAAGGAAAGTCTTGGAAGACTTAAATATTGTCATAGCTGCAAGCAGAGCTTTTTTTCTGGAGGAACTCAAAGGAACGCAGTACCAGAACCTCTTTTTTGTTGTTGTGTGCAGTGGCGTAGTGTGGGGGGTGCAGGGGGGGCCAGCCGCACCGGGCGCAACATCTGGGGGTTAGGGTTAGGGGGCGCAAATCCACGGGTTAGGGGGCGCAAATTACTTGCCTTGCCCCGGGTGCTGACAACCCACGCTACGCCACTGGTTGTGTGGCACTTCTGTTGCATGGCAGTAAGTATGGCGCTTACTGTAATAAATTCATGGTGAGTACCGGCACCTACCGTATCTTTCTAGGAAAAAAGCACTGACTGCAAAAATGTTAGTAGCTGCAAGATGGCACATGCTTATAATTCCTACCGTACAAGGACAACTCAGTCAAACATGGTACATTGCAACGATGTCCTAAATTAACAAAAATTGTACCACTGGGGGAGACGGGAAAAGGAACGGTTTGAAAAACCCTATGCACCTTTCGTTACATTTATGCAACAAAAGTTTAAAATTCATTGATGGGATGCCTTCTCACTGCGAAAAATTTGTTGTGATTTGTTTCTTGTTACATTTTTATCCCACCTTTTGTCCAAGGAACTCAACGTGGCGTACACCGTTCTCCTCCTCCCCATTTTTATCTTCACAAGATCCCTGTGAGGTCGGCTAGGCTGAGAGACCATCACCCAGTCAGCTTCATGGCTGAGCAGTGATTTGAGCTCAGGTCTCTTAGTTCCTAGTCCAGCACTCAAACCTCTATGGCAAACTGGAACGTTGTAATATTTAGGAGGTGATATACAGAGACTGATGGTTAATGAGAGCAATAAATAATGACGTTGTGTATTAAATATTATTATAGTATGTATATATATATATATATAGTGTGTGTGTGTGTGTGTGTATAATTATAGTATATATATATATATATATATATATATATATATATATATATATATACTATATCAATAGGAGTATAGCATCTAGATCAAGGGAAGTAATAGTGCCACTGTATTCTGCTCTGGTCAGACCACACCTGGAGTACTGTGTCCAGTTCTGGGCACCACAGTTCAAGAAGGACACTGACAAACTGGAACGTGTCCAGAGGAGGGCAACCAAAATGGTCAAAGGCCTGGAAATGATGCCTTGTGAGGAACGGCTAAGGGAGCTGGGCATGTTTAGCCTGGAGAAGAGGAGGTTAAGGGGTGATATGATAGCCATGTTCAAATATATAAAAGGATGTCACATAGAGGAGGGAGAAAGGTTGTTTTCTGCTGCTCCAGAGAAGTGGACACGGAGCAATGGATCCAAACTACAAGAAAGAAGATTCCACCTAAACCTTAGGAAGAACTTCCTGACAGTAAGAGCTGTTTGACAGTGGAATTTGCTGCCCAGGAGTGTGGTGGAGTCTCCTTCTCTGGAGGTCTTTAAGCAGAGGCTTGACAACCATATGTCAGGAGTGCTCTGATGGTGTTTCCTGCTTGGCAGGGGGTTGGACTCGATGGCCCTTGTGGTCTCTTCCAACTCTATGATTCTATGATTCTATGATATATAGTATATATAATACTATAAATATTATCATAGTATATATTCTATAGTATAGTATATTATTATAGTATATAAGATTAGTTTTCATTATGTATTATATGCTATATATTAGTATCATAGGGTATGTTGTATGGTTGATAAATTTAATTTTAAAAGATTGCCGTATGGAAACTTATCTTTGATTGAGCAAAGTTATTTCATGTGGCTGGTTAGTCACACTGTTATTCCGCGTGTAAGCTGCAGTTGAAATTCCCTCTTCCCTTTCAACAGATGCCTTTTTTAAAAAAAATTAAGTTTCCCAAATGTTTTAAGATTCTTGAAGATGAAACTCACCCCACCCCACCCCGGATATGGCTGAAAATGTGTCCTTGGTTGCATTTGAGAAACTCCTCCAGGGAAGGGAATGTGGAAAGGGTCAGAGCCTTCATAAAACATCTCCAGCTGACTGTGAAAACTGGAGATCGTTCAATGAAGGCTTGGCCGCACCCAAGCGACATTTGCCAATAGGAATAAGGGATACAGTGCAGAATGATAACACATCATGGGCACTCCTGAGATAGGTAAAGGTAAGGTAAAGTACCCCTGGACAGTTAAGTCAAGTCAAAGGCGACTATGGGGTTTCGGCGCTCATCTTGCTTTCAGGCCAAGGGAGCTGGTGTTTGTCCACAGACAGTCATGTGGCCAGCATGACTAAACCACTTCTGGCGCAACGGAACATCATGACAGAAACCAGAACGCATGGAAACACCTTCCTGCCGCAGCAGTACCTATTTATCTACTTGCACTGGTGTGCTTTCCAACTGCTAGGTTGGCAGGAGCTGGGACCGAGCAACGGGAGCTCACCCCTCGCGGGGATTTGAACCACCGTCCTTTAGATTGGCAAGCCCAAGAGGCTCAGTGGTTTAGACCACAGCGCCACTGCAAGCTTGGCTGGCTTCTATGGTGGCCAAGACTTTGGAACTCCCTCACCAGACTGGCTTCCCCTTCTGCTGGCAGGTGAAGACTTTCTTGTTCTATTGGGAATGTATTGCTTTTAATGAAAGGGCTGGAAGTATGTGGCTTTTACTGTAATTATTTGTTTGGTTTTAATACGGTGTATAGTTTTAACTCTATCAGTGTTTAACTGTGTTTTTAAATTGTTATTTCCTGTGTTTTTAGCTTTTCTCTTTTTTATCTCTAAACTGCCTTGGGGGGGGGGGAGAGACAGGGTATAAATTGTGGGCATCATTCTGTCTTGAGGGACACTGGAATGAGCTTCCAGGGGTGAAGTCAAACCATTGCATTAGCAACATTGACATGACCTCACCTGGGCAGAATGTTTGGAGGTCCTGGGCTGCTCAGATGACAAGACCACCCTCTCAACCTGGCTGATGTGGTTCAAAGGAAAGGAGAGCAAGACGTTTGGCACCAGCTTGGCTGCAGGAGTTGCTGGAAGGAGGACTGCAATTGCCATCCAAACATCTTAGGGACTCTGAATTTATTCCTTAGCTTTCTCTTCTCCTGACGATATCCCAAAAAGCAGCGGAGGTTGAGGAGGTTGAGTTTTCCTTCTCCTAGGTGGGCTACCTTCCCAGGTAGACGTGCTCCAGGTGTATAATTACATACAGTGGTACCTTGGTTCTCAAACTTAATCCATTCCAGAAGTCCGTTCCAAAACCAAAGCGTTCCAAAACCAAGGCACACTTTCCCATAGAAAGTTATGCAAAACGAATTAATCCCTTCCAGACTTTTAAAAACAACCCCTAAAACAGCAATTTAACATGAATCTTACTATATAATGAGACCATTGATCCATAGAATAAAAGCAATAATCAATGTACTATACTATAAAATAAATAAGACAGTATTGTAGATGATAAAAATTTAAATTATTATTATTTTCTTACCTGCACTGAGGATAGTCATTGTTTGGATGGGGGGCTTTAATCCATTTCCGCAGTCACATAATCAATCAATCAATCAATCAGTAGCTGAACTGGGTTCCACATAGTCACAAAAACAAATTAACCAAAAAAGCCACAAAAACGCAAAATAAATAGCAAAAACAAAAGTGCCAAACTTAATCCATTTCCAAAGTCCATTTGACTTCCGAAATGTTCAAAAACCAATGCACAGCTTCTGATTGATACAATCGCCCCGGAAACAATAGCTGACAGCTGCGTCGGAGGTTCGGCTTCCGAAAAACATTCGAAAACCGGAACACTTACTTCTGGGTTTTTGGCATTTGGGAACCAAGGCGTTTGAGAACCAAGGTACCACTGTACTGCAATCGTCATTGTTGTTGTCATCATGCATTCACGCCCTTTCTATCCAGGCAAGCAAGAGAGCTTAGCAGGGTTCAAGGACACTTCCCAGCCAGGAATTCCAAGCGTCAAACAAGTCCGATGAGGGATGTGGCTTGGGGAGACTTCTGAGGGCCAGATAAAGATGTCCGGAGGGCCATATTCAGTCCCTGGGACTGAATTTATACTGTATAATACTGAATAATATACTGTATTATAGAGGGCAAAAGTAAAGGGTCGTTAAGAGCAGATGGCCGCCTCCCCAGATTTCTGTTGCGGGCCCCAAAATGCCTTCCTTTGCTCAGAGAAAGGGAATATGATGTCCCGTATAAGCCGTCCCAAAGTGGCACGCGGGTTCTTCGTTTCTCCAGTGGGTCCACCTTTTGTTTAAGCCGTGGCCACAAGTAGGTTAGTGGGTCATAATTTGCTCTGTCCTGGAAAACATAAGAAGTTTAGCTTGCAGCGGAGGCTGTATAATTTAATCCCCCTTCAGTCGGCAGCAGATTGCGGTGTGGTGCGTCCAGAACGATGAGGATTCCCAGCTGCCCTTCTGGTAGACGGTCACCGGAGGGAATCCCGCTCAGTTTACGGTGGAAGGTGCTACGGTTCTAGCAAGCAATCATGGGTTCGAGTGCGACCCCAGGATGAAATCAAGGTCACAAAACCTGCCCTGGTTGTGTGTACAAAGGAGGACAATGCCATCTTTGCTGCTTCAAAGCTGAACACTGGGATGGATAATCATCTTTAAACGGCAACAACAACAACAACAACAACAACAACAATAATAATTTATTATTTATACCCCGCCCATCTGGCTGGGTTTCCCCACCCACTCTGGGCAGCTTCCAACAGAATATTAAAATACAAAACCTATTAAACATTAAAAGCTTCCCTAAATAAGGCTGCCTTCAAATGTCTTCTAAAAGTCTGGTAATTGTACTTCTCTTTGACATCTGGTGGGAGGGCGTTCCACAGGGCGGGCACCACTACCGAGAAGGCCCTCTGCCTGGTTCCCTGTAACTTGGCTTCTCGCAGTGAAGGAACTGCCAGAAGGCCCTTGGTGCTAGACCTCAGTGTCCGGGCAGAACGATGGGAGTGGAGATGCTCCTTCAGTTATACTGGACCGAGGCCATTTAGGGCTTGAAAGGTCAGCACCAACACTTTGAATTGTGCTCGGACACGTACAGAGAGCCAATGTAGGTCTTTCAAGACCGGTGTTATATGGTCTCGACGGCCACTCCCAGTCTCCAGTCTAGCTGCCGCATTCTGGATTAGTTGTAGTTTCCGGATCACCTTCAAAGGTAGCCCCACATACGGCCCATTGCAGTAGTCCAAGCGGGAGATAACTAGAGCATGCACCACTCTGGCGAGGCAGTCCGTGGGCAGGTAGGGTCTCAGCCTGCATACCAGATGGAGCTGATAAACAGCTGCCCTGGACACAGAATTGACCTGCTCCTCCATGGACAGCTGTAAGTCCAGAATGACTCCCAGGCTGCGCACCTGGTCCTTCAGGGGCACAGTTACCCCATTCAGGACCAGGGAGACCTCCACACCCGCCCACCTCCTGTCCCCCCAAAACAGTACTTCTGTCTTGTCAGGATTCAACCTCAATCTGTTAGCCACCATCCATCCATAGCTAAACTGTGGAACTCGCTTTTGCAGGAGGCAGTGAGGGCCACCTGCCTGTCTTGGACAAATTCATGGAGAAGAGGGCTACCAATGGTTGCTCTCCACAATGGCTGCTCTGTGTCTCCATAGATGGACTTCTCCATCAGTTGTTGGAAGCCAGAGGAGGGGAGAGGGCTCTTGTGCTTGGATCCTGGTTATGGCTATGCCACAAGCATCTGGTTGAGTGTTGGTCTAGTTGACCATTGGGCTGGTCCCTCAGTCTCTGCCTTTGCTTTTTGAACGATGACTCAGAACAGCAATTCGCTGGTACCTCTTCACACAATGCGTCTTCTGTTTGTGAGATTTGCTGCCATGCTATATAGTTTTGGCTGTGGGGTTAGAAGGCTGTTAGCCACGATGCCTCTGCAGAACCTCCACATCCAAGAGTAGTCTATCTCTGAATATCAGTTGATGGGGGACAAACAGGCGGGGATTGTTAGTCATGCTTTGGGCTTCCCCAAGGCATCCACCTGCCACTCTGGAAAGCCAGGTGGGTCAGCTTCTGCCAACCTGATGCCCCCCCCCCACATGTTGGCGGGGCCTGATGGGACTTGTAGTCCAGAAAATCTGGAGGGTTGTTGGCCAAGGTTGGAGCCTTCGTATTCTTCCTATATTCTGCTGCTCAGCTGTAGAGAATTGTCTCCCGACACATTTGTTCTCAGTTTCTCCTAGGTTTCAAATAATTAACACAGAGGCGTTCAGGCAGGTGAGGTTGTAAACATTTTTGCGGGCCATTACATTTGCAGGCTCCTTTGCAAGTCAAACATTTCCCCATCAACTGATTTCCAGTTTACTTCCTGATCCAAAAAGATTCAGGATATGGGGGAAGGTGCACAGACGTATTAAGGAAATAATACTTGTTTGTTTACAAAAAACTTACTCGGCGTGATTTATGAGCATAATAAAAGCAAAGAATGAAAAAATAAATAAAGCAGGATTATGCTCCTCTATAAAGTGTCTTCTTCTTCTTCTTCTTCTTCTTCTTCTTCTTCTTCTTCTTCTTCTTCTTCGGCGATCTCTCGTAGCTGAGTGAGATTGTCTCCCATGAATACGGTCTTAACAGTGAGTCTGTAAGTGACTGTGGAAGCCAATTCTGGATCCAAATACGTCCTTCCACAGTGAGGACATAGGTTTCTGGGCAGGAGTTGATCATGGTATGGATTTGCCAAGCATGCCTTCCTCTTAGCATGTTTCTCCATTTCATCCTGAGTTCGAGCGTCTTCAAAGCCCATGACACCTTTGGTAAAAGCTGTTCTCTAATTGGAGTGCTCACAGGCCAGTGTTTCCCAGTTGCTGATGTGTATACTACATTTTTTTTAGATTTGCCTTGAGAGAGTCTTTAAACTTCTTTTGTTGACCACCAGCATTATGCTTTCCATTTTTTAAGTTCAGAATAGAGTACAGTGGTACCTTGGGTTACAGACGCTTCAGGTTACAGACTCTGCTAACCCAGAAATAGTACCTTTCTGTAGGACTAATTGCAGTCGTTAAGAGTTGTCAACAGGTTTACCATACCCATCAAGTCAATCACCCATCTCCTACTACCCTTCTGAGAAAAACCCCACCCCACCCTCCCACTATATATAAGGGTCTGGTGACTTTTGTTTCAGTGTATCTGAAGAAGTATGCATGCACATGAAAGCTTATACCCAGAACAAACTTAGTTGGTCTCCACCTCATGAGAAGAGAAGACTCCCTGGAAAAGACCCTGATGTTGGGAAAGATGGAGGGCCCAAGGAGGAGGGGACGACAGAGGACGAGATGGTGGGACAGTGCTCTCGAAGCTACCGGCATGAGTCTGACCAAACTGTGGGAGGCAGTGGAAGACAGGAGTGCCTGGCGTGCTCTGGTCCATGGGACCACGAAGAATCGGACACGACTAAACGACTAAATAGCAACAACAAAGGTGCTACTGGACAATTTTTTTAGTATTTACTGAAAAACTCTGTACAGTCGTACCTCAGGTTAAGAACTTAATTCATTCCGGAGGTCCGTTCTTAACCTGAAACTGTTCTTAACCTGAGGTACCACTTTAGCTAATGGGGCCTCCCGCCGCCACTGCCCAATTTCTGTTCTCATCCTGTAGCAAAGTTCTTAACCTGAGGTACTATTTGTGGGTTAGCAGAGTCTGTAACCTGAAGCGTCTGTAACCTGAAGCATCTGTAACCCAAGGTACCACTGTAGTAGGTTTTAGGGTTGTTTTAATAGTCCAGGAAAGATACATAATTAATCTATTGGAACTGCCAGGAGTAAGGACTGCTTTGAAGAATAATGAAGTTTCTTGGCCAGCCAGATATGTATTGATGGCTACTAGCCATGGCGGCAAAAGCACAGACTTCCTGCTGATATAGCTGATTGCCAGATGTTATGGAGTAGTGGGATGGTTGCCACGATCCTGGCTGTTGTTGGAAGGATGCTGAGTTGAATGGAATATCCCGTGAGGAAATGACTCTTAGGTTCTCATGTTAAGCTGGTGTGGGACTGTTGGTACAGAGCATGGCATGGGTGAAGGGACCTGTCCCCCTCTAGGTGTTATTGGACTACAACATCCATCCTCCATGACCATGTGGGATGGGGCTAATAGGAGTTGTAGTCCAACAACATCAGGATAGCAAGCTCCGCAGTGGAGCATCTGCCTTGCAAACGGAATGTCCAAGGCTCACTTCCTAGCATCTTCAGGCAGCCTTCCCCAAATCCTCCCTGGAAAGTTGCTACTAGTCATTGTAGACTGTACAGAGGAAAGTGGAACATTGACTTGACTCTGTATAAGGAAGATTCCTACGCTCCCCACTCACTGACTACATGTGGAGAAGTTCAGAGGAGAGCAATAAAGGTGGTCTCCACAGCCACTCTGGGCGGCTCCCAACAGAATATTAAAAACCCGCTTAAACATCAAACATTAAAGTTACAGATAGGTAGCCGTGTTGGTCTGCCATAGTCAAAATAAAAAAATTCCTTCCAGTAGCACTTTAAAGACCAACTAAGTTAGTTCTTGGTATGAGCTTTCGTGTGCATGCACACTTCTTCAGATACACCTGTGCCCCTGAAGGACCAGGTGCGCAGCCTGGGAGTCATTCTGGACTCACAAACATTAAAAACATCAAACATTAAAAACATTCCTAAACAGGGCTGCCTTCAGATGCCTTCTAAAAGTCAGATAGTTGTTTATTTCCTTGACATCTGATGAGAGGGTGTTCCACAGGGTAGGCACCACTACTGTGAAGGCCCTCTGCCTGGTTCCCTGTAGCTTCACTTCTTGCAGGGAGGGAACTGCCAGAAGGCCCTAAGGGCTGGGCCTCACTGTCCAGGCTGATTGATGGAGGTAGAGACGCTCCTTCAGGGATACTGGGCCAAGGCTGTTTAGGGCTTTAAAGGTCAGCACCAACACTTTGAAATGTGCTCGGAAATGTACTGGGAGCCAATGTAGGTCTTTCAGGACCAGTGTTATGTGGTCTTGGCGGCCACTCCCAGTCACCAGTCTAGCTGCTGCATTCTGGTTTAGTTGCAGTTTCCGGGTCACCTTGAAAGGTAGCCCCACGTAAAGCGCATTGCAGTAGTCCAAGCATGAGATAACCAGAGCATGCACACTCTTGCAAGACAGTCTGCGGGCAGGTAGGGTCTCAGCCTGCGTACCAGATGGAGCTGGTGGACGGCTGCCCTGGACACAGAATTGACCTACACCTCAATGGATTGCTGTGAGTCCAGAATGACTCCCAGGCTGCGCACCTGGTCCTTCAGGGGCACAGTTACCCCATTCAGGACCAGGGAGTCCTCCACACCTGCCCGCCTCCTGTCCCCCCCAAAACAGTACTTCTGTCTTGTCAGGATTCAACCTCAATCTGTTAGCCACCAGCCATCCTCCAACCGCCTATAGACACTCACACAAGACAAATAGGGAGAACCCTGTTGTGCTCAGATCCTGCTTTTGGATTTCCCACAGGGATCTGTTTGGTCACGGTTGAGAATAGGATGCTGCACTAGACGAACCACTGTCCGGATCCACCAGGCTCTTATCTATCACATCTATTACATATTTAGCACAGAGGATCAAAAAGGGATTAGAGAGAGGATGGTAGCCTTCTCCAGGTATGTGATGTCACAAAGAAGAGAGCATTCGTCTTGGAAGGCAAGGCAAGACCTAATGGGATTAAAGTACAGGAAGGTGGTTTTTGGTGGAACGTTAGAAGAAAGCTTTTGATGGCAAGAACAGGTCAGCAGTGGAACCAGTTGACTAGAAGGGTGGTGGACCCTATGTGTTTGGAGGTCTTGAAGGAGAGACTGGACAACCATCCATTGGGCATTCTCTAGCTCAGTGTTAGAACCTCAGTTGTATTAGCTAGCCTCCAAATGGCTCCTTAAACCAAGGTCGCAGTCACCAAAATGAAATGTCTAGTTGTCATTTTGGGCCAAGACAGCTCTAAAGCCTTATTTTTCAAGTGGTGGACTGTCCGTGATTGATTCTCGGTTAAACATCTGGCTAGTCCAGCGGACAACCTTGAGGTAGGTTAAGAACTTTGAGAACTTAAAGCAGAAAAGCCACTTTATCCAGGGACAGTCCACACCTATATTGGCCTATTCCTACCTCTTTTTCTGATTGGTGACACGGACCGTTCATAACGTAAGAATATTCTTCACAAGTCTGAGCAGGACAGTGGGGGTCAGGTAAGTGAAGACACGCAACGACAATTAACTATAACGTCATTCACTGCTCTGGCTCAGGCTGCATTTTGGTTCAGAGATTTTTTTCCGGATTGTGCAGATCCAATGATCCCCAGGTATGTACCTCCAGATGGTGGAGATGTCAGGCATCATCCTGGTGCCAAGGCATCTTCACTTGGTGGCAAGTGTCCAACAGTCAGGTGCAAAATGCGCCTGGCTCCTGACTAGTTTCGAAAACTGTATTGAGGGCCAGACTAGATGACTTTCAGCACCCTCCCCTGTACTTTGATCCTGTGATTCTTACTCCCCAGTTCATTGCTCTCCTCTGCAGTAAACTCACCAATCCACCTTAGGCAAGTGGCTTGGTCTCAGGCTGGGCAACCCTCAACCACAACTTGGGGATAATAACGCTGACCTACTATGCAAGTTTGTTGTAAGGGTTGCAACAAAAATTGTTGTTGTTGTTGTTTAGTTGTTTAGTCGTGTCCGACTCTTCGTGACCCCATGGACCAGAGCATGCCAGGCACTCCTGTCTTCCACTGCCTCCCGCAGTTTGGTCAAACTCATGCTGGTAGCTTCGAGAACACTGTCCCACCATCTTGTCCTCTGTCGTCCCCTTCTCCTTATGCCCTCCATCTCCCCCAACATCAGGGTCTTTTCCAGGGAGTCTTCTCTTCTCATGAGGTGGCCAAAGTATTGGAGCCTCAGCTTCAGGATCTGTCCTTCCAGTGAGGACTCAGGGCTGATTTCCTTAAGAATGGAGAGGTTTGATCTTCTTGCAGTCCATGGGACTCTCAAGAGTCTCCTCCAGCACCAGAATTCAAAAGCATCAATGCTTCGGCGATCAGCACCCATATAAACGATAAGCACCAGCAACAACAGTAGTAGAATTATTAGCATCATCTCATCAAAGCTGTTTGTTTAGACTACATTAATGACGCATCTCCAGGCCTGATAGTGACTGTGAAAGGCATGTGTTTGGGTGCTGCACGTGTATGCTAAATGAGGGATGCTTTTTAAAACAACAACAACACAGCCCTGGAATGAATGGTGGAAGTGAAACCCTCGATATATTTAGAAGAATGGAGAATTGTTGCACGCAAGCCAATCCCATGGTTTTCTTGGCTGAGCCTATGATGTCTCATAGTCTCGTGTGCCATATGGGGCAGGAGCCAGGATTCTGAATGGCCAGCCAGGGTGGCAGAGAAGACAGCCAAGAAGAGGGGAATTCAGTCTGGGATCTGGCAAAGGTGGTGTGGAGAGGGCCTAGAACCAAGCTGCATGGTGTTGGGTGTTTGGCTCAGCTGCAATGATGGCTCTGGGTGCACCAGCAATGATGTTGCCTTGATGGAGGTGGACAGGATTGTGGCTCAGGGTTAAAGCACATTCTTTGCTTGCAGACGGTCTCAGGTTGAATTCCTGAATTCTCCAGGTAGGGCTGGCGAGAGACTCTCCTCTTCTCAACTGAAGATATGGAGCATTTAAAGGGGCAATGCTCTGGTTTGCAGCTGTGGTTTATAGCATCAAGCCCATCAATGGGACGTCCTCAGCCAGGGACCTCTGGAGTGATTGGCAAAATGTTTTAGAAGGGCTTCTGTGGGCTTTGCTTAACTAACAGAACTAACTTTGCCAGAAGCCTGGAGTGGAGTGTAAAAATGTCCTGAGCGGCTGTCAGCTTGGACATCTTTTAGAGGGAATTAGACAAACCCATGACAAATAAGTCTGTCGATGTGGCTGTGATGGCTATGTTCAATATTCGCCATAGGCCCCTTATACCAACTGTTGGGAATCCCAAGTGGGAAGAACGCTCTTGCATCTGGTTGGCCGCTGTGAGAACAGGAGACTGGATCAGCCTTTGGTCTGATCTAGCAGGACTCTTCTTCTGCTATAACAACAACAACAACAACAACAACAACAACAACAACAACATTTTTTTATTTATACCCTGCCCATCTAGCTGGGTTTCCCCAGCCACTCTGGCTGGCTTCCAACCAAATATTAAAAACAATACAGCATCAGACATTAAAAACTTCCCTAAACAGGGCGGCCTTCAGTTGTCTTTTAAAAGTAAAAGAGTTGTTTATTGCCTTGACATCTGCTGGGAGGGTATTCCACAGGGCAGGCGCCACCACCGAGAAGGCCCTCTGCCTTGTTTCCTATAACCTCACTTCTCGTAGCAAGGGAACCGCCAGAAGGCCCTCGGTGCTGGACCTCAGTGTCTGGGCTGAACGATGGAGGTGGAGACGCTCCTTCAGGTATACTGGGCCGAGGCCGTTTAGGGCTTTAAAGGTCAACACCAACACTTTGAATTGTGCTCGGAAACGTACTGGGAGCCAATGAAGATCTTTCAGGACCGGTGTTATATGGTGTTATGTTATGTTCTTAGGGGCTGCAGATCTCTCCTTAGGGATGTCATCCAGGCATCCGGGTGGACCAAATTATTTTCCAGTCCTGTCCAGTGACCAAGTGGGGTGATGTGAGGGACTGGACAGAGGAGGAAAAGGGAAGACTGCCTCCCCAGCCTGACCCTTCCAGAGAAGAAGAAGACAGTTCAGAATTACAACAGGGGTTTGAGGAAGATCACCGCTCAGAGGAAGATGAGGGGGCAAGTTGGGAAAGTTGAGAGAGGAGGAGGAGGAACTAGCTGACACGTTATCACTAGAAAGCATTCCAGACCGACTTTCTCCCACAACCCGGCGAGCCTTAAAAATAGGAGAGCAAAGGGCTCAGAAGCGAAGGGCCTTCAGTGCCTCCCATAGAAGAGATGACGAATGAGGAAGTGGGAGAGAAGGGTAGGAGAGATTTACTCGGGACAACTCCATTATTCCAAGAGGTTGCATTCCCAAGCCTCTCTCTGTAAATATTGAATAAAAAGCAGACGGTAAGGACTTCTCCTTGTCCTATCCGTTCCTGGCAACCTGCCGTGGGGGTTGGTTCCTCTGCAGCCTAAGAGGTGAATGCATGCTGAAGATCAGTGGCCTTGGAAATGCATTTGGCACGGTTGACTGTTTGTTGGCATCTCCATGCTTTCAATCCTTGATACGTGATATTTTACCAATTTAGCTGTATTTTGTAAGGTAGTATTAGTATTAGTACAGTGGTACCTCTGGATGTGAACGAGATCCGTTCTGGAGCCCTGTTCGCATCCTGAAGCGAATGCAACCCGCGTCTGCGCATGCGTGGGTCACAATTCGCCACTTCCGCGCATGACGTCATTTTTAGCGTCTGCGCATGTGCAAGCGGAGAAACCTGGAAGTAACACGCTCCATTACTTCTGGGTCGCCACGGAGCGCAACCCAAAAATGTTCAACCCAAAGCTACTTCAACCCGAGGTATGACGGCATTGGAATTGCTATTGATATTCGTATTGGTATTGATATTAGTATTAGTATTAGTATTAGTATACTGCCCTATATCTGCATATCTCATGGTGGTTCACAACATAAAATCACTATATATATATATATATATATATATATATATATATATATATATATACACACACACACACACACACACACACACATACACACACACATAATAAAAATAAGAATGAAACCAAGCCACTAATCCACCACTCCCACAATACAGTCATACCCTGGATTATGAACGCTGTGGGTTGCGCGTTTTTGGGTTGTGGACCACGCCAAACCTGGAAGTACTGGAACAGGTTACTTCTAGGTTTCGGCACTCGCGCATGCGCAGAAGCACAAAATGATGTCACTCTCGTGCGCAGACCCAGCGCTTCAGGCTAAGAATGCTGCAGGTTGTGAACGTGCCTCCCACATGCTCCTTATGGCTGCCAAGAGAGTGGTCTATCCCAGCCCTGCTAGTTGCAACTTTGGAACTTTTAACTGCAGTGTGTGGAATTGCACTCTAGAACTTCCACATGCAAAACATGCCTGTTACCCCTGAGTAAGTGGCTCCTTTCTATTGGACAAAATGCCTCCTCTGGAGTCTGTCCAGAGGTCTACTTAGCCCTGGCCATTTTCCTTTGTAGACTAGCCTCTTCTGCCAAGATGGTATGTCGGGTTGCCATATTTCAAAAAGTGAAAATCCAGACACAAAAGTTGTTGAGATTTTGCAAAATCCTTTTTTAAAAAAAGTTTTTGAGATATTTTTAAGGAAATTTGCAAAAATCTAGATGTCAAACAATTTTTTGTGCTGTGTAGGATCCTATGATGTAAGCCTGCTAGCCTGCTCCCTAAAATATCACTGGTTTGCTCCTTTCTATATATAGGGTACCTACATTCTGCTTGGACTGGTTGCTATGCAACAGGTGCAAATGGCTTGAGATACCTATTAGGTCCATAAATTACTATATAGCATATTGTTGTTGTATAGTTGTTTAGTTGTGTCCGAATCTTCGTGATCCCCTGGACCAGAGCACACCAGGCACTCCTATCTTCCATTGCCTCCCGCAGTTTGGTCAAACTCATGCTGGTAGCTTCGAGAACACTGTCCAACCATCTTGTCCTCTGTCGTCCCCTTCTCCTTGTGCCCTCCATCTTTCCCAACATCAAGGTCTTTTCCAGGGAGTCTTCTCTTCTCATGAGGTGGCCAAAGTCTTGGAGCCTGGGAAATTCCAGGCGCATGGCAACCCTGTGGTATGGGAATGGAGAACACGATCAAGATGATCCCACATGACTGGAGTTTCCATATATTACCAAGGTGATTCAGGAACCTGATGTGCTGCTTTTTTCCCAGCAGACACCCACCCACCCACCACTTCAGTCATGCCTGAACTCGACTTAAGTGGCTTTTGTGCAAGTTGTTTGTTATTTTACGTTCTTACATCGATTGAAGGTGATCTGTGGAATATTCTATGAAATGTGGCGGACTTGGAAGACACTTGACTCGAGACGCTCAATATGAGGCTGGATTTGCACAACTGTTTACCGCATTGAAGCCTGCTCTTTCCTTAGGAGTGTTTTACACACAGAGAGAATAATGTACACACAAGCCTGGCAGATAATGCCTTCTGCAAGGCAGAAGATCTAGAGGCTAGATCCAAACCTTCACAGCACATGCGTGCGGCGACAGCGTCCAAAATCTGCCAGGCACCGGGCTCATTTGGCACCTGACTATGGGCCACTTGCGACCACGCGAAGATGGCTTCTCCATCATCTGGAGGCAAATGCCTGGGGATACTTGGATCTGGAGTGTTTTCACACACTAATACCCCACCCTGTAGGATTCTATCCATTATATTTTAGCTGCACAATCCAAAGGAGTTTCAGGAACCAAAAAACCATATGGAAAAATATGACTCTCAAGCCATCTGGCCCAAAATGGCAACTAGGCATTCTGTTTTGGCAACTGTAACTCTGGTTTAAGGAACCATTTGTTGCCCAGCTTATACAGTCATACCTCAGGTTACAGACGCTTCAGGTTGCATTTTTTGGGTTACGGACCCGCCGAAACCCAGGAGTACCGGAACAGGTTACATCCAGGTTTCGGGGGTCACGCATGCGCAGAAATGCTAAATCGCGCTTTGCGCATGCGCAGAAACACTGAATTACAACCAGCATGTGTGCAGACACACCGCTGAGGGTTGTGAAGGCTGCGGGTTGCAAACGTGCATCCCGCATGGATCATGTTCGCAACCTGAGCATCCACTGTACAGTGGTACCTCGGGTTACATACGCTTCAGGTTGCATACACTTCAGGTTACAGACTCAGATTAAGAACGGACTTCCGGAACGAATTGAGTACTTAAGCCGAGGTACCACTGTATATCTGAATTTCTAACTCTGAACAGCACCCCATGAATGGCATTTTGTTGCACAAGATTTTATTTTGTTGTTTTGCTTAGACTCATAGGATTGTAGAGCTAGCAGGGACCACAAGAGTCATTTAGTCCAAGCCTCTGTGAAGTAAGGAACTTTTGCCCTCTGTATGTCACTGAAACAGCATGTCTCTCTTGGCTGTTAACAAACCCAAAAGATGCCCCCGCAGAAGGTCCCAGATTCAATCCCCGGGATCACTAGTTAATTAACAGGTAGTGGGAATGAAAATTCTAATTGAGACCAGCTCACCAGCAGAAGAGAACAAATCTGGGATTTTTTAAACATTTCACATTGGGAATTTTTCTGGAGAACTTTCGCGTGCAAATTTGTAAAATCAGAGAGTCAGAACTGTAATACTAATAGTAGTAGTAGTAGTAGTAGTAGTAGTAATTTATTTATACCCCACCCATCTGGCTGGGTTTCCCCAGCCACTCTGGGCAGTTTCCAACAAAAGATTAAAAATACATTAAAACATGAGTCATTAAAAGCTTCCCTAAACAGGGCTGCCTTTAGATGTCTTCTAAGTATCAGATAGTTGTTTATTTCTTTGACATCTGGTGGGAGGGCGTTCCACAGGGCGGGTGCCACCACCAAGAAGGCCCTCTGCCTGGCTCCCTGTAACTTTGCTTCTCGCAGTGAGGAAACTGCCAAAAGGCCCTCAGTGTTCAGGCTGAGCGATGGGGGTGGAGACCCTCCTTCAGGTATACACAGCCAAGGCCATTTAGGGCTTTCAAGGTCAGCCCCCACACTTTGAATTGTGCCCGAAAACGTACTGGGAGCCAAGGTAGGTCTTTCAAGACCATTGATATATGGTCTTGGCGGCCACTCCCAGTCGCCAATATAGCTGCCCCATTCTGGATTAGTTGTAGTTTCCGGGTCACCTTCAAAGGTAGCCCCATGTAGAGCGCATTGATGTCCAAGGGAAAGATAACCAGAGCATGCACCACTTTGGCAAGACAGCCTGCAGGCAGGTAGGGTCTCAGCCTGCGTACCAGATGGAGCTGGTGGACGGCTGCCCTGGACACAGAATTAACCTGTGCCTCCATGGACAGCTGTAGAGTTTAAAGAGTCCCAGAGTGTCATTTAGCTCAATCCCCAGCAGTGCAGGAATGGGAGCTCTATAATCCTTGAAGGATGGCCATCCAACCTTTGCTTAAAAACCTCCAAGGACGGAGGAAAGCCCACAACTTCCCAAGGGAGCATGTTTCACTGTCAAACAGCTCTTTCACTTCCAACTCTCCAGTTCCATGATTCCATGTGAGATGATGTCCAGAATCCATGCGTCTCCTGACAGAAACGGTTGCAGACACCGTACTTTTCTGTGTATAACACACCCTTGTGTATAACATGCCCCTTATTTTGGGGGACTCAAAATTCAGAAAATGGAGCGGAGATTCCCCAATGTTGTTGAGCTTTTGGGGGTGATTGCACAGAGTTGTTGTGCTTTTTTCAGGGGGGAATGGCAAAAAACGCTCACCCGCCACACCAACAATGCCACTCGCGCACATCGCCAGAGGAACCTATCCTCTGTCCCATCACTGAAAAAGCCAGGAATTAGCCCACCTACCTGCTGCAGCAACAGCCAATCAACACCAGCGCTTGCCGCAGCCACCAATAACAATCTCCAACTCACGGCAGCAGCCAATCCCACGTCTCCACAACACACTACCCATGTATAAGACGACCCATAATTTTGAACATGATTTTTCAATAAAAAACAACAACATAGTCTTATACACGGAAAAGTATGGTACCCTCTCTCGCATGCTCTTCTGCTCTCGGGGTGCTAGAACTAAGGGATGTCCGATGAATCTTGGAAGATGCAGAAAAGACAATGGGAGGCACTGCGTCGCATAAGCTATTCCTGATGAGAGACTTGTTTCATTCTTCAGAATTAAAACAGTGTGTGCTTTGAATCGTTTCTGGAGAAAACCAAACATTAATACATGAAAGAAAGAAAACAGAGAGGTTATGAACTTCAAATTGCATCGAAGCCACCCTGAACTTTTAGGATGCAGTAGTTGCATTGGCAAAGACCAAATAAATGGAGATCACCCTTCGAGAAATCGGTCTTGTCCACATTTTGTTTTAATTTCTTTATTTAATAAATTGTACAAACCCCTTGACTGTAAAAGCAAGCGAGCTAGCAAAGAAACCTCAAAGCTGCTTACACAAAGAGAACGTTATCCATAAGAAGAATTGACAATAATTTCAGACTTTGGAAAAGTTCAATTGGCAATAGTCTAAAAAAAAGAGATTAAAACTCACATCAATTTTCTAAAGATGTGGGCAGGGAGTTTCAAATTGTACGTTAGGGACACCTGACCATTAGGTCCAGTCATGACCAACTCTGGGGTTGCGGCGCTCGTCTCGCTTTATTGGCCAAGGGAGCCGGCGTACAGCTTCCGGGTCATGTGGCCAGCATGACTAAGCCGCTTCTGGTGAACCAGAGCAGCGCACAGAAACAGCATTTTCCTTCCCGCCGGAGCGGTACCTATTTATCTACTTGCACTACTTGCTTTCAAACTGCTAGGTTGGCAGGAGCTGGGACCGAGCAACGGGAGCTCACCCCGTCACGGGGATTCGAACCGCCGACCTTCTGATCAGCAAGTCCCAGGCTCTGTGGTTTAACCCACAGTGCCACCCACCAAAATACCATTTTTTTACAGTTCTGCAGTGGGTGAGAGGTTATATGTGGGGCAATGGCTCCTAGCAGGCTAATCTTACGATCTCACGGAAAATGGCTTTGTAAAAATGTGTATTTCCATGGGGTCTCCCCCCTCCATTTTTTAATGTAAACTGATCTGGGGGATCTGGAATTAAGACGAAGGGAAAGAGAAACCAAAAGCGACAGATTTGCCAACCCTAACCCCCCACTGAGCTGAAGACTTGGCGACTTTGGTTGTGGGTGGGTGTTGCTGTTGTGCCTGGCACCCCACTGTCAATAAGGGGGACCCGCCAGCTTAGCCCCCCTCCGGCGGCGCCATCAAGTGAGATGGCAGCCGCGTCAGCAAGCCGGCAGCCTCTGCGAGCCGCGAATGGCTTTAGGCTGGGATTGGACGCCATCCCAGTTCTGTCTAAGTCGAGGAAACACTCAACAGATTGTTTATGAACAGAAGGCAGCCAACAAAATGTACACACCGTCTGATGCAAAGGGGGGAGGTGGGAGTCGATCCAGGAATAAAACATAAAGTACCTTTTGCAAAAAGAAAACCACACAAACATACGAAATCCTATGAAGAGATGGGGAGAAACAAGGAAACAAGGAAAAATAAGGCCTGGAAACGATGCCTTATGAGGAACGGCTAAGGGAGCTGGGCATGTTTAGCCTGGAGAAGAGGAGGTTAAGGGGTGATATGATAGCCATGTTCAAATATATAAAAGGATGTCACATAGAGGAGGGAGAAAGGTTGTTTTCTGCTGCTCCAGAGAAGCAGACACGGAGCAATGGATCCAAACTACAAGAAAGAAGATTCCACCTAAACATTAGGAAGAACTTCCTGACAGTAAGAGCTGTTCGACAGTGGAATTTGCTGCCAAGGAGTGTGGTGGAGTCTTCTATTTTGGAGGTCTTTAAGCAGAGGCTTGACATCCATATGTCAGGAGTGCTCTGATGGTGTTTCCTGCTTGGCAGGGGGTTGGACTCGATGGCCCATGTGGTCTATTCCAACTCTATGATTCTATGATTCTAAGGAGACAGAAGTCAGTGGGACTCCTCAGTTGCCGACTCTTTGCCTGCTTCCTTGTACTGAGCCAGGGTGCAGCAACCTCACCACCATCTGATGATTAAATCCTTCAAAGACAGAGGTCCTATGGCTGGGTTGGGATGGCATGGGGATGAGGGACCACCTCCCTTCTCTTGCAGGGGCCCAATTAGGGCCAGTGCTTTCCATTAAGAGTTTAGGTGTAATCCTTGACGCCTCCCTTTCCATGGAGGTGCAGGTTACAGCAACAGCCAAGGCAACATTTTTCCATCTTCGCCGCATTAAGCAGTTGGTCCCTTACCTTTCCTGCCCCAACCTGGCCGCAGTGATCCGTGTGACGGTCGCCTCCAGGCTTGACTACTGTAATTTGCTCTATGCAGGGCTGCCCATGAAACTGTCCCACAAACTCCAGCGGGTGCAGAATGCTGCAGCGAGGCTCCTCACAGGGTCTCTGCCACGGGAGCATATTCACCCAGTGCTTTTCAAGCTGCACTGACTCCTGGTGGAGTACAGGGTCAGATTTAAGGTACTGGTCTTGACCTTTAAAGCCCTTTGTGGCTTAGGGCCCTTGTATCTACAAGACCGCCTCTCCTGGTTTGCCCCGCAGAGTATCTTAAGGTCCATGAATAACCATAGTTTAGAGGTCCCGGGCCCTAAGGAAGTCAGACTATCCTCCACCAGGGCCAGGGCCTTCTCAGTGATGGCTCCGACCTGGTGGAATGCTCTGTCCCATGAGACCAGGGCCCTTCAGGATTTAACCTCCCTCCGCCGTGCCTGTAAGACAGAGCTATTCCGCCTGGCCTTTAATTTGAATTCAGCCTGATCTTTTATTCCTCTTCCTTCCCTCCCCCTCCCCTTTTATGAAGATCACCTGCTCTGAGACCCCACAGCTAATTTTCCCCTGGCCTCCTCGCTGGCCCAAGTAGGACCAATTCAGCCAGCTAGCCCTGGGGATTACCTAATGCTTATTTCCCCTAAATTGATTTCTGAATTTTGAATTTTATTGTTATTCATGTTTTTATACTGTATTTTAGGCTGCTTTTACAATTAAGTGTTTTAAATTTGTTGTTAGCAGCCCTGAGCCCGGTTTTTGAACCGGGAAGGTCAGGGTATAAATAAAGAAATTATTATTATTTATTATGATGTAAGAATCATAGAATCATAGAACTGTGGAGTTTTTCTCCTTCTCCTTTTCTCATAAGACTGCAGCCCGTGGACCTGCCGTGAAGCTGAACATTGGAAGATTCAAGGCAGTCTTCACACAGTGTCTAGTTAGACTGTGGAACTCTCTCCCACAGGAGGCAAATTTGATGGCTTCCAAAAAGGATTGGGCAGTGCTTCTGAATCCCAGTTTGCTGGAAAATCCAGGAGGGGAGAGTTGCTCTTGTGCTTGAATCCTGCTCGCTTGTCTCTCCCAGGCATCTGGTGGGCCAGTGTGAGAACAGGATACTGGACTAGATAGATGGGCCTTCTTTGGCCTGATCCAACAGGCTCTTCTTATATTATCATGTCCATGAATTTGTCCTCTTTTAACTGCAGGATGCGGGTGGCGCTGTGGGTTAAACCACAGAGCCTAGGACTTGCCGATCAGAAGGTTGGCGGTTCGAACCCCCGCGGCGGGGTGAGCTCCTGTTGCTCAGTCTCTGCTCCTGCCAACCTAGCAGTTCAAAAGCACATCAAAGTGCAAGTAGATAAATAGGTACTGCTCTGGTGGGAAGGTAAACAGCGTTTCCATGTGCCGCTCTGGTTCGCCAGAAGCGGCTCAGTCATGCTGGCCACATGACCCAGAAGCTGTACGCCAGCTCCCTTGGCCAATAAAGCGAGATGAGCACCACAACCCCAGAGTCGGCCACGACTGGACCTAATGGTCAGGGGTCCCTTTACCTTTACTTAACTGCCTTCTGTGGGAGTGAAGTCTGCAGTTTAACTACATGAATATGCACATGATTGCTCACATGCCCATTTTGTTATATTGGTTCCAAGTGGGGAACCCCTAGGTCAGGGGTCAGGAACCTTTTTCAGCATGGGGCCGGTCCACTGTCCCTCAGACCATGTGGGGGGCCAGACTATATGGGGGGGGGGAGGAACGAATTCCTATGCCCCACAAATAACCCAGAGATGCATTTTAAATACAGCCATACCTCGGGTTGCAGCCGCTTCAGGTTGCGTTTTTTCGCATTATGCCCTCGCCGAAACCCGGAAGTACCGGAACGGGTTACTTCCGAGTTTTGGTGGCCGCGGATGCGCAGAAGCACTAAATCATGCTTTGCGCATGCACAGAAGTGCCAAATCGCAAGCTGCACGTGCGCAGACGCGCTGCTGCGGTTTGCAAATGCTGCGGATTGCGAACGTGCATCCCGCACGGATCACGTTCGCAACCCTAGCGTCCACTGTAAAAGTGCACATTCTACTCATGTAAAAACACCAGGCAGGCCCCACAAATAACCCAGAGATGCGTTTTAAATAAAAGGAGACATTCTACTCATGTAAAAACATGCTGATTCCCAGACCGTCCGTGGGCTGGAGTGAGAAGGCTATTGGGCCGCATCCAGCCCCTGGGCCTTAGGTTGCCTACCCCTGCCCTAGGTCCTTGGCTTCTGATAACAGTAGTGGTATGGAAATGAGAGAGAGAGAGAGAGAGAGAGAGAGGCAGGCATTGAATGAACACTTGCCTCTTCCCCATGCTATATCAGATGACCATCTGGCGCGGAGAGGAGAGGCTCTGCACCAGATTAAAAGCTTTTTGGTCCCTGCATGAGGGCTGGACAGGGCCTTTGCCAGGCCCCCTTTGAAACAATTTATTGCCCGCACTGGGATACTAATCGACAGCTGCAGCCGTTTATTTATTCCCCTGGCCAAGCTTGTAGCAGGTAGATTTGAGTCCATTGATTTCAAACATGTAGACTTCGCTGGGGGAAGGTGAGGAAATTGCGGGCGCATGCAGAAGCAGTGAGAGAGAGAGAGAGAGAGAGAGAGAGAGAGAGATGTGCTCAGTAGATGTTAAAAGGGGGAAGGCTGTGCAGGCCAAATTGGGATCTGTGGCAGGACCAGTGCTTTTTATTCTGGGGAGGGGGACACAGGGATACGCATACCCCTAAACATTTTGTGAATCTAAGTTCGGCCTCATTGTGGGGCAGTATTTCCATATGAGTAGGAAAATGAGTGTACCCCTAAACGTATATATTTTTAAAGAAAAAAAGCACTGGGGAAGACTAATTCAGTCTGTGGTTCCTCACCTCTGTGTATCTTTATTTTTATATCTTTAAGTTGTATGTGGAAAATGTTCAATTTGTTTACTTTTTAATGAGTTTTATTTACTGTTTCTTCTTGGGAGAAAAGCAATGAGAAACCTAGACAGCATCTTAAAAAGCAGAGACATCACCTTGCCAACAAAGGTCCGTATACTAAAAGCTATGGTTTTCCCAGTAGTGATGTATGGAAGTGAGAGCTGGACCATAAAGAAGGCTGATCGCCGAAGAATTGATGCTTTTGAATTATGTTGCTGGAGGAGACTCTTGAGAGTCCCATGAACTACAAGAAGATCAAACCTATCCATTCTGAAGGAAATCAACCCTGAGTGCTCACTGGAAGGACAGATCCTGAAGCTGAGGCTCCAAGACTTTGGCCACCTCATGAGAAGAGAAGACTCCCTGGAGAAGACCCTGATGTTGGGAAAGATGGAGGGCACAAGGAGAAGGGGACGACAGAGGACAAGATGGTTGGGCAGTGTTCTCGAAGCTACCAGCATGAGTCTGACCAAACTGCGGGAGGCAGTGGAAGACAGGAGTGCCTGGCGTGCTCTGGTCCATGGGGTCACGAAGAGGCGGACACGACTAAACGACTAAACAACAACAACAATTTACTGTTTACGACTACTTTTGTTATGTTTGTAATTACGCACATTTTTTCATGTTGTAAGCTTCCTTGAGCATGGTTTTAACTATGGAAAGATGGCATGCAAATAAAACAATTAATAGATGAATGAGATTAATAGATAGAATGTGTGGTTTGGAGAAAGATAGCAGCAGGAACTGCCCATAACTATCTTCCTCTGAAGAGGTATCTGGCTGACTGCTCTCATTCTGGAAGCAGAATATTGTTTAGCCTGGAGAAGAGAAGACTTGAGAGGTGATATTACAAGATATCGGGCCGAATAAGGGATGGGGACCCCTTGGCCCTTCAAATGGACTACATCTCCCATAATCCCTGGCCCCTGGCCATTCTGGCTGAGTCGGATGGGAGCCAAACAACAGCTATTCTGCCCCTGGGATCAGAGGGGCATTGGTCTGATCCAGCAAGGCAGTGTTTAGATTCTCCTTGGTTCCTTCATTCCTGCATTGTTGCTTTTAGTTGCACTACGATGAGCCTTTGGTGGAGAATGTTTGTTTGCACACTGTTGAATCCTTGGCAAAGATAGTATAAAAAAAGGTAAGAAAAGGTAAAGGACCCCTGGACAGTTAAGTCCAGTTAAAGGCGACTATGGGATTGTGGCACTCATTTCGCTTTCAGGCCAAGGGAGCCAGCGTTTGTCCACTGACAGCTTTCTGGGTCATGTAGCCAGCAGGACTAGACCGCCTCTGGTGCAACGGGACACTGTGACGGAAACCAGAGCGCACGGAAATGCTGTTTACCTTCCCGCCGCAGTGGTACCTATTTATCTACTTGAACTGGTGTGCTTTCGAACTGCTAGGTTGGCAGAAGCTGGGACAGAGCAACGGGAGCTCACCCCATTGCGGGGATTCGAACCGCCGACCTTCTGATCGGGAAGCCCAAGAGGCTCAGTGGTTTAGACCACAGCGCCACCCACATCCCTGCTGGTTGGGGAAGGACATCAAACAGACTTCAAGGCTTGAGGAAATCTGTTTTTTTGGGGGGGGGGGTGTTATTTGCATACCCAAATAGCATGCAAAGTTGCTGTCGATGCCTCCTCCAAGCTGATGGCAAACATTTGTGCACAATGCGCATTACAGTAAATGCTTGTAAAAATTGCTTGTGTTACAGACAGAGTTTGGGGCTCCTTGGAATGGGGTATAAACAACTTCTCCTTATGGCTTCCAATGGGACCTTCCTTAAACCTCTGTTGGGAGTATTTATTGCAACCCAAAGGATTAAAATATTCATGTCTGGTTTTGGGATCTTTGGCCTGATAGTGACCCTTGTGATCAACAAAAGGTTTCCTGTCTTGATAATAGACTTTCCTTTGGGGATTGTATTAATTGGATGTGTGAATTAATTGCAGACTAAATTTCATTAGGCAGCCATTATCCTTGCATTTATATTCTTTCTGTCCCAAATCCTTCGTGAAAACATCTGTTAGGCACCCAGAATAGAACTATGCATCTGGAGGAGAATTTTTACTGTTACAAAATTGGTGAATTCTACCATTAGATGTTTAAATTGCGAGTGTCCCTTTGAGAAATGTGTTTCTTCCCAGTCACTGCCTGAATGCTGCATGATTTCAAAAAGAAATGTTCAACTGCAAATTGCCAGTATTACAATTCCTTATTTCTCTGCTGCCAGATTTGCCCAGGTTTTCATCAGATAAACCACACACCATTGGGGGGCCTTTGGTTAGGCTTTGTGCTCTCTCTAGAATCGTGAGGATTTCAGCTTTCTTTTAGAAGTTGCTGGTCTTCATTGATGCATTGCAGATTGGGTGGAAACATTTATTACTGTGATTTTCTTTCCTTTTTCCTTTTAATATTTCCCATAAGCAGTTCAAGGTATAATAACCTCACAGGAGCAGAGTTTTCTGCTGCAGTGAAGTGCATGTATCTTCTTCGTGAAACGAAAATGGAATGTCTTATGTCAATATTACGAAACAAAAGACAAATTTTAAAAGTAAAGGATTCAATCTTCTGAACAATTCAATTTCAAAAATCAGAAGCTTGACTGGATCTTCTTCACAAACTTAATTATTGCATATGTTAACTTCTGTTATGCTAATATAAATCAATGTTCCACTATTTGTTTATTTAAGAGTATAAGAGCATAGTGTTATAACAAGTTAGAGCTCAGGAGGATAGTGTTATAAAAAAGTGTGAGCATAGGGACATAATAATATATCAAGTTAGACCACTGGTGCATTTCATAGAATCATAGAATTGTAGAGTTAGAAGGGACCACAAGGGTCATCTAGTCCAACCCCCTGCAAGGCAGGAATATCAGCTCAAACATCCATGACAGGCGGCCATTCAACCTCTGCTTAAAAACTTCCAATGAAAGCGAGTCTGCAGTCACCTGAGGGAGACTATTCCACAGTCAGACAGCTCTCACTGTCAGAAAGTTCTTCCAGATGTTTAGTCAGAATCTCATTTCTTGTAACTTGAAGCCATTGGTTCGAGTCCTGCCTTCCAGGGCAGGAGAAAACAAGCTTATTCCCTCTTCCAGGTGACAGCCCTTGAGATATTTGAAGATGGCTATCATATCTCCTTTTAGACTCCTCTTTTCATGGCTAAACATACCCAACTCCTTTGACCGTTCCTCATAAGGCTCGATTTCCAGACAGTAGGTCAACTTAGTTGCCCTCCTCTGCACACCTTCCAGGTTGTCAACATGCTTCTTAAACTGTGGTGCCCAGAATTGGACAGAGTATTCCAGGTATGGTCTGGCCAAGGCAGAATAGAGTGGGACTTCCCTTATTCCGGACACTTAACTTCTGTTGGGGACGTGGGTGGCGCTGTGGGTTAAACCACAGAGCCTAGGGCTTGCCGATCAGAAGGTTGGTGGTTTGAATCCCTGCGATGGGGTGAGCTCCCGTTGTTCGGTCCCAGCTCCTGCCAACCTAGCAGTTCAAAAGCATGCAGTGCAAGTAGATAAATAGGTACCACTCCGGCGGGAAGGTAAACGGCGTTTCCGTGCACTGCTCTGGTTCGCCAGAAGTGGCTTAGTCATGCTGGCCACATGACCCGGAAGCTGTACACCAGGCTCCCTCGGCCAGTAAAGCAAGATGAGCGCTGCAACCCCAGAGTCGGTCAAGACTGGACCTAATGGTCAGGAGTCCCTTTACCTTTTTAACTTCTGTTGATGCAGCCTAGAAGACCATTGGCTTTTTTTGCTGCTGCATCACAACGTTGCGTGTTAAGACCCCTATATCCTTTTCACATGTACTGCTAGTAAGCCAGGTGTCGCCTATCTTATATTTGTGCATCTGGTTCTTCCTGCCTATGTGCAGAACCTTACATTTCTCCCTACTGAAATTCATTTTGTTAGCTTGTGCCCAGTTCTCCAATCTGTTGAAGTCCTTTTGAATTTAACTCAATATTGTCTTTACTAGCCTTTCCACAGAAAATCAATGACAAACCTAGACAGGATCTTAAAAAGCAGAGACATCACCTTGCCAACATAGGTCCGTATAGTTAAAGCCATGGTTTTCCCAGTAGTGATGTATGGTAGTGAAAGCTGGACCATAAAGAAGCCAGATCGCCGAAGAATTGATGCTTTTGAATTATGGTGCTGGAGGAGACTCTGGAGAGTCCCATGGACTGCAAGAAGATCAAACCTCTCCATTCGGAAGGAAATCAACCCTGAGTGCTCACTGGAAGGACAGATCCTGAAGCTGAGGCTCCAAGACTTTGGCCACCTCATGAGAAGAGAAGACTCCCTGGAAAAGACCCTGATGTTGGGAAAGATGGAGGGCACAAGGAGAAGGGGACGACAGAGGATGAGATGGTTGGATAGTGATCTCGAAGCTACCAGCATGAGTTTGACCAAACTGCGGGAGGCAGTGGAAGACAGGAGTGCCTGGCATGCTCTGGTCCATGGGGTCACGAAGAGTCAGGCACAACTAAACGACTAAATAACAACAAAGCCTTTCCCAACCTGGTTATATGACTCCCAGGACCACTAAGCATTTGCAGCTAAGATTTCAGACACAACCCGGACCTGCAGACTTCGATAAAGGCCCCATTAGGACCACAAAGCCAGCTGCTCTAAACATATTGGCCATCCCTACATACTATAAGGCTCCAGATGGCCTCAGCTCTGTGCTTAGACAACATCTCTCCATAGCTCCCATACAGAGAAATGCACCAGCCAGTTTGTGAGTCCCCACTCATAGCAGGAAGTGGTACAGTTCAGGAAATGCACAGATGCTGCAACACTGATGCACGTCAGGTTAGGCTCTCTCCGCTCCCCCCCCCCCAAACAACAAGCAGAGCTATTAATAAAAGCGATTAGAGTCAAAATGGACTAGGTGGGAAGCTTTTGCCATGCCGAGGCAATCAAGAGCCGAGGCAATCAGCTCATTTCAATTAATAATGTGGAGATTTGCTGCAATGGTGTCTGATTGTCTTGTTATGGTCGAGGCTGCATTAACAGACCTTTGCGGCCGAGGCTGTGCATTCAAAATAACAATGGGGGTCTTTCTGTTGTGGGGGCATGCCCCCTACACTTTTCCAAGTCTGTTTGTATTACGTAGGAGCACTTCTATCCCCTGCTCCTTAATGAGGACTAGCGCCCTGCTAGACCCTGGTGAGGAACCTTTGTAAGCTCACTTTCCCTCATGGAGAGCCTTCTCGGGGAGCAGTGCATGCCAGATGGCTGCCCCTTAAAAATCTCTCCATTCCTCCTCAAGGGGGTGAAGCCTTAGAGGGGTGGATTGGCTGATGGAGCATATAAGCTCAGTTAGTTACCTGAAGAAGCATCTCCACCCCCATTGTTCTGCCCAGACACTGAGGTCCAGCACTGAGGGCCTTCTGGCGGTTCCCTCCCTAAGCTAAGCTATAGGGAACCAGGCAGAGGGCCTTCTCGGTGGTGGCACCCGCCCTGTGGAACGCCCTCCCATTAGATGTCAAAGAGAAAAACAACTACCTGACATTTAGAAGACATCTGAAGGCAGCCCTGTTCAGGGAAGTTTTTAAGGTGTGACATTTTAATGTATTTTTAATCTGTGTTGAAAGCTGCCCAGAGTGGCTGGGGAAACCCAGCCAGATGGGTGGGGTAGAAATAATAAATTACTATTACTATTACTAGTTAGCACCAACCACTCATTAGGGCAACCTGTCTGCTTCTTGGGAGCTCTCCAGGGTACTAAAGGGCAAATCTCCACCACCATGTTTCTTGATTCCAAGCTCTAAACTGTGGGTTCTTCCCATTGGTCCCCTGTTCATTCCAGCCTGTTGCCTGTTCTGCTGCTGTTATGGGCTCAGCCTCCCAGGACTGTATGAATTCAGACTTTTATTGGGGCCCAGGAAAGAGCACATGCATTTTACTTAGGCTATAAGGGCCGCACTCAGATATGTAAAGTGCTGGTAAGCCCAGCCATCTCCTGCATCTAGCCTCTACTCAGGCATCTTATAGATCAGTGTTTCTCAACCTGTGGGTCCCCAGATGCTGTTGGACTACAACTCCCATCATTCCTAGCCAGCATGACCAGTGGTCAGGGATGATGGGAGTTGTAGTCCAACAACATCTGGGGACCCACGGGTTGAGAACTGCTGTTATAGATGAAAAGGGCTGAGGGTAAGAAGATCGCGGCTCATTGAAGGTTCTCTCTTGCCCAAGGGATTTGAACTTCCTTGCTTACATGACATACCTTTGTCCACTGTGCTCCTTATACAAAAACCCTGCCCCTTTTCTTTCTCTTTGCCCCATTTGATATCCATAAAGCAGAAGAATTGGGAATTGCAGTGAGAGCACGGGGAGGACGGGACTCGCTTCTAACCTATCAGGTTAAAAAACATTGTTACTTACACCGTTCACACCTTTCGAAGGCTTGTGAATCTGATCCCCATTAGAGTAAGGGAACTCTTGCGCTGGAGTAAATTGCAAGCATGCATAATTTACGAGTTACATCATCTGTGGTTCACGGAAGGACTGGTTTGGGTGACAGTTCAGAACCTCCATTACGTACAGATGTGTGCAACCCGACCCTGAGGCCCTTTATCTTTTGCAGAAGCGATTTATTGGAGGGGAGGGTTTAGACCAGAGAGACAGTGGGGGAAAGGGGTGCTTGACCCACCCAATCTTGCCACTTCTTAGTTCCAAATGCTTCCCTCTTTTCTCCCCATTGTAGAAACATAGGAAGGTATGCTATACTGAGTGCTTAGTGTCATACTAGGACCTGGGAGAGACCAGAAGATTCAGGGAAGATGAAAGAATCTAAATAATAATAATAATAATAATAATAATAATAATAATAATAATAATTTATTTATACCCCACCCACTCTGGGCGGCTCCCAATCGAGTGTTAAAAACAACACAGCATTGAATATTAAAAATTTCCCTAAACAGGGCTGCCTTCAGATGTCTTTTAAAGAAAAGATACTTCACATCTGATTCCTTCACATCTGTTGGGAGGGCGTTCCACAGGGCAGGAGCCACTACCAAGAAGGCCCTCTGCCTGGTTCCCTGTAACCTCACTTCTTGCAATGAGGGAACCGCCAGAAGGCCCTCGGCGCTGGATCTCAGTGTCCGGGTAGAACGATGGGGGTGGAGACGCTCCTTCAGGTATACTAGACCAAGGCCGTTTAAGGCTTTCAAGGTCAGCATCAACACTTTGAATTGTGCTCGGAAACGTACTGGGAGCCAATGCAGATCTCTCAGGGCCGGTGTTATGTGGTCCGGGCGGCCGCTCCCAGTCACCAGTCTAGCTGCTGCATTCTGGATTAATTGCAGTTTCCGGGTCACCTTGAAAGGTAGCCCCACGTAGAGTGCATTGCAGTAGTCCAAGTGGGAGATAACTAGAGCATGCACCACTCTGGTATTGGAGAACGGGAAGGGACTGGGAGGAGATTCATCTGATGCAATGCAGGACTCTCAACTAAAGCATCTGTGACAGATGATGATGAAGAAGAGAAGCGTTTGGACTTGATACCCCACTTTTCACTCCCCTTAAGGAGTCTCAAAGCAGCTAACAATCTCCTTTTTCCTTCCTCCCCCACAAAAATACTCTGTGAGATGAGTGAGGCTGAGGGACTTCAGAGAAGTAGGACTAGCTCAAGGTCACCCAGCAGCTGCATGTGGAAGAGCAGGGAAGCAAACCCGGTTCACCAGATTACGAGTCCACTGCTCTTAACCACTACACCACGCTGGCTCTCAGATAATAATAATAATAATAAATTTTATTTATACCCCGCGCTCCCCAGCCAAGACCGGGCTCAGGTCAGCTAACACCCAATATAAAAACAAATTGATTGAAATACAACTTAAAAACAAGATTAAAATACAACATTAAAACATTAAAATACAGCCTCATTTCAATGGAAACTCAGATCAAAAACTTTTGGGGGCATGATAACGTCAAGTCTTCACCAAGGCTAACTTTCCAGACTGGTCCTACATGGGCCAGAAAAAAGCCAGGGAAGTCCCCAAATAGGAGTTCCATCACAGGAGGAGAAAGGAAAAAAGAAGAGGGGGAGGTAATCAAATTGATTCCAAGCCGAAGGCCAGGTGGAACAACTCTGTCTTACAGGCCCTGCGGAAAGAAATCAGATCCTGCAAGGCCCTGGTCTCATGAGACAGAGCGTTCCACCAGGCCGGAGCCAGTGTTGAAAAGGCACTGGCTCTGGTTGAGGCTAATCTGACTTCCTTAGGGCCCAGGACCTCTAGGTTATTGCTATTTATGGACCTTAAGGTCCTCCGCGGGGCATACCAGGAGAGGTGGTCCCGTAGGTACGAGGGTCCTAGGCCATGATGGCCATCCAAACTCTGCTTAAAAATCACCAAGGAAGTAGAGTCTACCACCGTTCCACTGTGCTCT
Organism: Podarcis liolepis; assembly: GCF_965112155.1. NCBI lineage: Eukaryota > Metazoa > Chordata > Lepidosauria > Squamata > Lacertidae > Podarcis > Podarcis liolepis. The sequence continues at coordinate 119,967,192 of NC_139557.1, forward strand.
GCAAATAAGGCTGTGATGGCACTCTCTCCCATGGCAGGCAGTGATGGCCGCAAACCAGGATGGCTTCAGTAGAGGACTGAACAAATTTATGATGGAGAGGTCTATCTATGGCCACCAGCGACAAAAGCTACGCACTGCCTCTATAGTCATGTTTCTGACTACCCATTACAGTGGTACCTCGGGTTAAGTACTTAATTTGTTCCGGAGGTCTGTTCTTAACCTGAAACTGTTCTTAACCTGAAGCATCACTAATGGGGCCTCCTGCTGCCACTGCACGATTTCTGTTCTTACCCTGCAGCAAAGTTCTTAATCCGAGGTACTATTTCTGGGTTAGCAGAGTCTGTAACCTGAAGCGTATGTAACCCGAGGTACCACTGTACTGGAAAGCACAGGAGGCAAGGTGGCTGTTGTGCTTGGGTCTTGTTTGCACGATGCCCGCAGGCATCGGTTTGGCTAAGAAGAATTTTGGAGAGCAGGCATGAGATTAGGCCAGGGATGGACAATCACCCATGCAAGGAGCTTAAGGAAGCCCTTGTCCTGATTTTGTGATGCTGACAGGGTGAGGAAGATGTGAAGAAAGGAGAGAGAGAGAGGGAGGGAGAGAAGGAAGGAAGGAAGGAAGGAAGGAAGGAAGGAAGGAAGGAAGGAAGGAAGGAAGGAAGGAGAAAATGAGAGGGAAAGGGGCTACACTACTTTTGTGTCCTTTTCTCACTGACATTTTCATTTCATTTCACTTTTAACTTGTATACCGCCTTTCTATATTGCCATAAGCAAGGCAGTTTGCAAGCAGAAGAAACAACCAAGTATACAACAAAGGCCACGTGCATTGTAAAAAAATGGATGCAATACCAAGAATCATAGAAACAGAACTATAAAACAAACAATAAAGAAATATTCGATAACCCGTTAGAGTACAATAGAGCGCAATAAAATTGAACACCAACAAATAATAATTAGAGAGCAATCCACTGTTAACAATTGCAGTAAATAATGACTATCACAACGTTCAAACAAATTACTTCTACAAATTAACTAACTTAGAAAGCTAAACAAAATAAAATGCAAAATGCAGATCAACACGCAACGTTCAAGAATAATTTGAAGCGACCCCCCCCTGAATATTCATGTGTGTGAGGCTGCCCTTTGGGTCCCTTACAACTCTACGAAATACCTGCTTCCTGGTTAAGCCGGTAGCAGCTGAGAAGTTGAAAGAGATCCTGGAGGATATAAATTATCTACAACCGTTTCAATTTGAGTTTGTGCATGGTATATATTAGTTTATCAAACCCATCAGACTGGATTTCATGGCATAATTGGGGTGGGTCGAAGCCAATTTGAGTTCTCTGGCAATAGGTGGGCTATCAATGCAACCTGTTGTCTTCTAGCCTAGAGATTTTCCTAAGAGGACGACAGAGGACGAGATGGTTGGACAGTGTTCTGGTAGCTACTAACACGAGTTTGACCAAACTGCGGGAGGCAGTGGAAGACAGGAGTGCCTGGCGTGCTCTGGTCCATGGGGCCACGAAGAGTCGGACATGACTAAACAACAACAAATAAGTAAATAAGTAAATAAATAAATAAATAAATAAATAAATAATGTGCCATTTTTAGCAGCAGTTCCATGTATACCTCTCCACGTATCTGAAGAAGTGTGCATGCACACGAAAGCTCATACAAATAACAAACTTAGTTGGTCTCTAAGGTGCTACTGGAAGGAATTTTGTTTCGACCCCTCCAAGTGGACCTGTTTTCCAGGGACGGTTCCGACTTCACAGAAACCTTCCCAGTTTCTGATTTGATCCCAGAATGGCCCACTTTTCCTTAGGACGTGCCCATTTTCATTGAAGAAATTTTGGAGGGGATGCGACCTTGAGTCAAGGAGATAAGTAACTATATAACCTTCAGAAGACATCTGAAGACAGCCCTGTATAGGGAAGTTTTTTTAATGTTTTATTGTGGTTTTATATATGTTGGAAGCCTCCCAGAGCGGCTGGGGCAACCCAGTCAGATGGGCGGAGTACAAATTATTAATATTATTATTATTATTATTATTATGTTGTTGTTGTTGTTGTTGTTGTTGTTGTTTAGTCGTTTAGTCGTGGCCGACTCTTCATGACCCCCTGGATCAGAGCACGCCAGGCACTTCTGTCTTCCACTGCCTCCCGCAGTTTGGTCAAACTCATGCTGGTAGCTTCGAGAACACTGTCCCACCATCTCGTCCTCTGTCGACCCCTTCTCCTTGTGCCCTCCATCTTTCCCAACATCAGGGTCTTTCCCAGGGAGTCTGCTCTTCTCATGAGGTGGCCAAAGTCTTGGAGCCTCAGCTTCAGGATCTGTCCTTCCAGTGAGCACTCAGGGCTGATTTCCTTCAGAATGGATAGGTTTGATCTTCTTGCAGTCCATGGGACTCTCAAGAGTCTCCTCCAGCACCAGAATTCAAAAGCATCAATTCTTCTGCGATCTGGCTTCTTTATGGTCCAGCTTTCACTTCCATACATCACTACTGGGAAAACCATAGCTTTAACCATACAGACCTTTGTTGGCAAGGTGATGTCTCTGCTTTTTAAGATGCTGTCTAGGTTTGCCATCGCAACCCTATTATGGGATAGAATACCCCTATTTTCATTGGACAAATATTGGAGCGTATGTGTTTATAGCACCGCCTTTAGAGTTGTCCTTCCTTAGATGTGTATCAGAAGCTGTTTGTGAGGGGCAATGGAGTATTGGGGAACAGGTGAGTCCATTTGAAGATTGGGATTGAAGAGCGATTATTCAAATTTGGAGCTCATTGTCATCAGGGGATTTATTTATTTTCCTAATAGAAGGAATATGGGGTTGCCTCATAAACCCGAGCCGTAGTAATAATGACGGCGACGAGAGCAACAAAACAAAAGGGCGAGGCGGGGATGAAGAGAGAGGAGGATGTATAAAGGCTATTTTTAAAAATCAGGTCCGCTTCGCGTTGCAAGCAATCGTGTCAATTATATCAGAAGTCTGGCAGTAGTGAGGTAATGAAAAGGAGATTTGATTGCCGAGGCAAATGTAATTTACACAGCATTAAAATCAGGGATAAACGGCTCTCCAAAGCTGGCAGATCACATTCTTATGAGATGATTGTGGCTTTCTCTTCCCCTCCTCCTGCCCCGGCATTCGCCGAAGAAAATGTGTGCTGCTATTCTGGGCCTCTAATCCAGGTTCCTGAAGGTAGCAGGTCCACCCAGGCTCCAGGTGGTTTGTGCTGGAAGACTCAACCATCGCCACATTCATGCAGGGGTGGGAGGGAGATGTTTTGGTTCGAGGGCCACATTTCCTCCTCAGCAACCTTCCAGGGGCCAAATGGCAAGCAAGAAGCATGTTAGAGTTCAAGGGTGCGTTACACGCAAGCCGTAACACGCGAGGAGGGTGCAGAGAAGAGTTGGCTCGGAGGAGAGTCCTGAGGGCCACGTACGGAATTCTGGAGGGCCACCATTGCTTCAGGTATTATTAAATATTGTGCCGCTTGAAGCGACTGGAAGCATAAGAACTGATTCCTTTGGAAATGAAGCGTTGTCCAGGTCCATGGAAATTTTATTCCAACATTTATTTTATTGTTTTGACATCTCAGAATGGGGTACATGCAATGGTCAGTTCTCTGGTAATAATAATAATAATAATAATAATAATAATAATAATAATAATTGATGCTTTTGAATTGATGCTTTTGAATTATGGTGCTGGAGGAGACTCCTGAGAGTCCCATGGACTGCAAGAAGATCAAACCTCTCCATTCTTAAGGAAATCAGCCCTGAGTGCTCACTGGAAGGACAGATCCTGAAGCTGAGGCTCCAAGACTTTGGCCACCTCAGGAGAAGAGAAGACTCCCTGGAAAAGACCCTGATGTTGGGAAAGATGGAGGGCACAAGGAGAAGGAGATGACAGAGGACGAGATGGTTGGATAGTGTTCTCGAAGCCACCAGCATGAGTTTGACCAAACTACAGGAGACAGTGGAAGACAGGAGTGCCTGGCATGCTCTGGTCCATGGGGTCACGAAGAGTCGGACACGACTAAACAACACAACAACAACAACAACAACAACAACAACAACAACAACAACAACAACAACAACAACAACAACAAATAATAATAATAATAATAATAATAATAATAATAATAATAATAATAATAATAAATTTTATTTGTATCCCGCCCTCTGCGGCCAGAGCCGGGCTCAGTGCGGCTAACACCAGTAAAATTACAATAAAAACATAATAGGAAGGGAAAAAACCAATTTAAAATACAGGTTAAAATGCAATTTAAAATGCAGCCTCATTTTAAAAGGAGCCCATAGATCAAAACCATAAGGGGAGGGAAACATAAGGGTCAGACTGAGTCCAAACCAAAGGCCAGGAGAAACAGCTCTGTCTTGCAGGCCCTGCGGAAAAGATGTCAAGTCCCGCAGGGCCCTAGTCTCTTGTGACAGAGTGTTCCACCAAGTCGGGGCCAGTACTGAAAAGGCCCTGGCCCTAGTTGAGACCAATCTAACCACCTTGCGACTTGGGACCTCCAAAATGTTGTCATTTGTGAACCTTAAGGTCCTCCGCGGGGCATACCAGGAGAGGCGGACCCTTAGGTATGTGGGTCCTAGGTCGCAAAGGGCTTTAAAGGTCAGCAACAGTCAACCCTTCTTCCTAGAGAATTCTGGGAATTGTAGCACCCTGAAGGGGATAAGAGTCTCCCGACCACTCCCAGCGCCCTTAATAAATTGCAGTTCCTTGATATCCTTTAGGGGAAGCCACATCTGTTTGTACGACAACGTGGCCTTTAAATTTACTTATTTTATTGCATTTCTCACCTTTTCCTCCATGGAGCTCAAGGTGGCTAAAGAGCTCTCCTCACAACAACCCTATAAGGCAGGTCAAGTGAGTACCTGGCCCAAGGTCATCCAGGGAGCATTTCATGGCCTTGTGGGAATTCGAAACCCAGCTCTTATCTCAGCACTCTAACCACTGCACCATACTGCCCTTGGCAAACACCTCATCTGAGCCTGGCGCTGCCAGTAGCCCGAGGAGCAGGAGGAAGAGAGAAGGATACACACACCCAGCAATTGCTTGCTAGCTAGCGCTGGCGATGCCCCTTTAAGAGCAAAACAATCTCAGGAAAGTGAGAGCTGACCTAGACAGAAGGAGAGACGTTTCAATGATCATAAATCAGCTCCTGATCAGACTATGGAACAGGGACGTCAGGGGAAGTCTTATTTATGAACTGCCCAGGTAGAGTCGAAGGCACACAGAGGCTCATCTGTCCCCCAGGGCCCCCAGGCAACGCTCCCTCATCGTTTTCAATATTGCAAGTTAGAATGGGCATTTGAAAGAGTTTGGGAGAATCCTAGGCAGCGGATTGCTTTGCTGCCATGCCTGGATCAACCTTTGGCAACCGGGTGCTCCCTGCCAGGCATGTGGGACTCACAACTGCCATCAGCGGAGGGCACCTGGTTGGCAGAGGCTGGTCTAGATCAGCGATTTCCAACCCTTCCGCCTTGGTTCCATAAACTCATCCCCAGTGCTCACCACCCTATAAAAAGTGTTCTACAGTACAGAGTAGAGGTTTGCACAACCCACTAAGGGAGAGGTTGTTGTTGTTGTTTAGTCATTTAGTCGTGTCCGACTCTTTGTGACCCCCTGGACCAGAGCATGCCAGGCACTCCTGTCTTCTACTGCCTTGGTCAAACTCATGTTTGTAGCTTCGAGAACACTGTCCCACCATCTTGTCCTCTGTCGTCCCCTTCTCCTTGTGCCCTCCATCTTTCCCAACATCAGGGTCTTTTCCAGGGAGTCTTCTCTTCTCCTGAGGTGGCCAAAGTCTTGGAGCCTCAGCTTCAGGATCTGTCCTTCCAGTGAGCACTCAGGGCTAATTTCCTTCAGAATGGATAGGTTTGATCTTCTTGCAGTCCATGGGACTCTCAAGAGTCTCCTCCAGCACCAGAATTCCAAAGCATCCATTCTTTGGTGATCACCTTTCTTTATGGTCCAGCTCTCACTTCCATACATCACTACTGGGAAAACCACAGCTTTTGCTATACGGACCTTGGCAAGGTGACGTCTCTGCTTTTTAAGATGCTGTCTAGGTTTGTTATCGCTTTTCTCCCAAGAAGCGGGCGTCTTTTAATTTCGTGACTGCTGTCACCTTTCCTTAGGATCTCCCTATTTTCATTGGAGAAATGTTGGAGGAATTGAGTTATGCAACCCACTAGGCAAAGAGAAAAGCAGCTGTACAACCTTTAGATGACATTTGAAGGAAGCCTTGTGAAGTTTTACTATGTTTCTGTTTGAGGTGGAAGCCACCCAGAGTGGCTGGGGCAACCCAGACAGATGGGTGGGGCATAAAGAAATTATTATTATTATTATTATTATTATTATTAACCCTATTTTCATTAGGGAAATGTTGGAGGGTATGCACTTCTAGTCTGATACCTAGAAAGCACAAGTCCAAGTGGTTTGATGTCCCCCTGCTGATTTCACGCTCTTTAGCAATAAATCAACGCAACCGTCAATCCTGAGAAAGCCTGATTGACATTCACTCAGATCTAGTGGTGAAGTCTGGATGAGCCCTTGAGAAACAGGTTTTAACCTCTGAGTAGAGATTCGTAGGTAGTCATGCACAGGGTTAGGGGGCTGCACACAATATTTCCAAAAAGTTATCCACAAGCTTGGTCTGAGTGGGTGTATTCCTTCCCAGGCAATTCAATAATCGCATCAACATTATTGGGTCCCTGATCCTTCTGCACCCCTGTTTCGTTTCCGCCTCTTTCTCTCTCTGCACCACCACCAGAATCCTACAGTAACCAAACTGTCATAAATGCTATTTCTGAGCATTGGTCACATGGTTATTGCTTTCTTGCAAATGGAAAGGAACACCAATTAGCGGAGAATAACTGGCTAGGACAAACCCCCGTAATTGGCGCAACAGAAGGTGATTTCAGCAAGGCTCCTTGATGGAGCCCGCAGCTGCTGGTTTTCCTCATTTTCCCTCCCTTTTACCCTTCCTCTCCCCCTCCAGTTTTCCTGAGCATCTAATAAATCGCTCATCTGCAGAGGCTTGTAAAAACGAACAGCGATTGCCTTTTATCAGCCTGTAATGTGCTTTCATCACCCAGGAGAAATATGTGATATTGATATTGAGTTGATCCCCAGAGAATTCCAGGAAGATGTCGTTAGCGGTTCTGTATTTAAGAACACACCGAGTTCCCCCGGTTAAAATGTCCGAATCCCTTTGTTAAAGGAGGGAGACAAATGGGCCTCATCACTGAAACCCCATTCCGCTCTAATGGACAGAATTCCTTTGATTTGACAGGTCACCGTATACTCAGAGAGGTCAGCGTTCTGGGGATTCTAAAAGTTACCGCTGTTTGAAATGGCCCAACACTATCACATATGTAAATTCTTTTGGCGCAGCATCAGTCACAGATGCCCTTGGTAAAATCTTGATAATAATTTGGGTTGAACAAATGACACGATTTGACTGATGCTTGTGCCACGCCAGTAACATCTGAACCTAACGGTAACATCTGGCAAAGATTCCTTGATTCCTTCGGTGAACTTTGCCACTTCAGTGTAGGGATGGATGGATTGATGGATGGATGGATGGATGGATGGAAGGAATTTGTTTCAGTTCAAATCCGGAGGCGATCCTACTGAACTGACACTTTCTGAAATAATATGAGAACTAAAACACTTATTTGCACTTCTCCCAAGTTTGCTGTGTAGTTCTCCAGGCAAGTCAAGCAAATAATTTCTGCAGGCAGAAGTCAGTCAAGTGCCAGCCAGATGACTGCCAGAGGAGAACATGGACTTGCTCAGAAACCAACCAAAGATCTAAGTGTCCCAGTTCTGGAGTTCCTACATTGTGGTGGTAGTGGTAGTATGGAAGTGAGAGCTGGACCATAAAGAAGGCTGATCGCCGAAGAATTGATGCTTTTGAATTATGCTGCTGGAGGAGACTCTTGAGAGTCCCATGGACTGCAAGAAGATCAAACCTATCCATTCTGAAGGAAATCAACCCTGAGTGCTCACTGGAACGACAGATCCTGAAGCTGAGGCTCCAATACTTTGGCCACCTCATGAGAAGAGAAGACTCCCTGGGAAAGACCCTGATGTTGGGAAAGGAGAAGGGAATGACAGAGGACGAGATGGTAGGACAATATTCTTGAAGCTGTGAACATGAGTTTGACCAAACTGCAGGAGGCAGTGGAAGACAGAAGTGCCTGGCGTGCTCTGGTCTATGGGGTCACACAGAGTCAGACACGACTAAGTGACTAAACAACAACAAAGATGGCAGAACTGGGCATTTCCTCCAACTCTGGACTTTCCAATGGTAAAGAGCTATTTGACAATGGAGTGGACTCCCTTGGAAATGTCTGGAGTCTCTTTCACTAGGGGTTTCTAAACAGAGTTTGGGTGGTCTTCTGCCAGGAATTACTGAGACATGAGGAGCGGTTGAGGGAGTTGGGTCTGTTTCACCCAGAGGGGAGGAAATATGAAAGCCATCTTCAAATATCTGAAGGGTCTCGTGGAAGACTGAGAAAGCTTGTTTTCTCTTGCTCTGGAGGGTAGATCCCAAACCAATGGATCCAGTTCCAGGTAGGGTCTGGTGATTTCTGTTTCAGTGTATCTGAAGTAGTATGCATGCACACGAAAGCTCATACCTATAACAAACTTAGTTGGTCTCTAAGGTGCTACTGGAAGGTATTTTTTTATAATGGATTCAGGTTACCCAAAAAGGAGATTCCGACTAAACATCAGGATTCTGTTATTCTGTGATATGTCTGCAAGCTTTGCCTTCAGCTAGTGGTGGAGGGAGCAGAGAATTAGTAGCTGGTCTTCAGGGATTGTGACTTTTGAGTCCCATGGGCCTACTGGTATTCCCAGATCACGAGTAGTTACATCTCTATTCTCTAGTCTAGACTCCCTGAGTTTGCTCACTATGGCTGGAAGGGCAGCAGTCATGCTGAGATCTGCTAAAGTCCATGCCTGACTGGTCCATAGCTTTCTTACTGCCTACCAATTATGATGGTGATGTCCATTTCACACGCTACTTCTCTTCTGTGGTTGAGGGTCCACAATTCCCAGTGACTGACTGGGGTGGGTCAAATGCTCCTGCCATGTCCCTGGCACCACTGAGCAGTCATCCTTTGCAAGGAAGCAGCAGCTCCTGGGGAAAGGATGTTCAGCTCTCTCCCTCATTTCTTCCCAGGATAAATGATGGCAGGGTTGTGGCCTGCAAGAGCTGGTACTAATCACTCCCCTGAGAAACGCCACGGGAACTTGTGAACGGCCTGTGAGAGCCACCAAGGGGATTTGGCTGCCAACACCCTGGAGTTCTCAATTTGGGTGCATAACGGTTATCTCAGAATAATGTTCTAGAGACTGACAACCTCTCCATCTTCATTTTGCTTAGCCATGGGCAGCTTTGGTGGGGTGAGGGAGAGGCATTTTGGAAAGGAACAGCCAGGCCAAGCTCTGCACTAAGATACACCTTCCAGTAGTTTTGGATTTGATATCCTGCTTTATCACTACCCTAAGGAGTCTCAAAGGGACGCGGGTGGCGCTGTGGGTTAAACCACAGAGCCTAGGGCTTGCTGATCAGAAGGTCGGTGGTTCGAATCCCCAGAACAGGGTGAGCTCCCATTGCTCGGTCCCTGCTCCTGCCAACCCAGCAGTTCGAAAGCATGAAGTGCAAGTAGATAAATAGGTTCTGCTCTGGCGGGAAGGTAAATGGCGTTTCCATGCGCTGCTCTGGTTTGCCAGAAGCGGCTTAGTCATGCTGCCCACATGACCCGGAAGCTGTATGCCGGCTCCCTCGGCCAGTAAAGCGAGATGAGCGCCGCAACCCCAGAGTTGGTCACGACTGGACCTAATGGTCAGGGGTCCCTTTACCTTTTTTAAGGAGTCTCAAAGCAGCTAACAATCTCCCTTCCCTTCCTCCCCCACAACAAACACTCTGTGAGATGAGTGAGGCTGAGAGACTTCAGAGAAGTGTGACTGGCCCAAGGTCACCCAGCAGCTGCATGTGGAGGAGCGGGGAAGCGAACCCGGTTCACCAGATTACAAGTCCACCGCTCTTAACCACTACGCCATTCTGGCTCTTAACAGGGCCTTAACGGATCGGTGAGCTGGGCCGAAAGTAACAAAACGAACTTCAATAGGGACAAAACATAAGGTTCTACCTTGGAAAGTGTTGGACTCTCCTCCATTGGACATTTTGAACAGAGTTTGGATGGTTATCTGCCAGGAATTCTCTAGCTCAGATTCTTCCATTGCACAGAGTTCGATTAGATCCCTTCCAACTGTATGATTCAGCGACTTCCAAATTGAAAATGGGGGCGGCTATATGTAGAAGACCTTTGTTCAGCAAGGTTAGCTGCTCTGTTGCACAACAGTGAATTTACCTACTTGTGACTCACTGGAGGGGTTGTGGAGGGCAGGGAGGGCATTCCCACCCTGCTTTGCCAGCCCTTCCGATGGGTAAAAGGGCTACAAATGCAGCGAACCCATGAAGGAGGCATGGAGGGGCCGGACATCGGTGGTAGAGCATCTCTTTTGCAGGCAGAAGGTCCCAGGTTCCACCCAGTGACGTAGTGTGGGGGGTGCAGGGGGGGCCAGCCACACCGGGCACAACATCGGGGGGGGGGGCGCTCGCACTCTCAGCTCTCTGCCCCTACCTGGCTCACTCACTCTCTCTCACTGCAGTGCTGGCTGTGCAAATCCGATCCGAGCCGCCGGGTCGCCGCCCACTGTGGAGGGGGTGGGTGCCAGGCGTGCGGTGCGGAGAGAGAGCAAGGGACTATCTGGGGGAGGGACAGTGCAGCGGCTGCCCAGCACTGAGCGTGGGAGAGAACCACACCAGACCAGACCAGGCAGCAGCAAGAAGAAGCTGGCAGCGGCGGCAGGTTAGGGGGCGCGAATTACTTGCCTTGCCCCGGGTGCTGACAACCCACGCTACGCCACTGGTTCTACCCCTGACAGCATCTCAAGGAAAGCTAAGAAACAGTCCTCACCTGCAGCCCTGGAGAGCCTTTTCCAATCAATGTAACAATACTGAGCCACAGTGGCGTAGCGTGGGAGGTGCGGGGGGGGTGGCCGCACCGGGCGCAACATCTGGGGGTTAGGGTTAGGGGGCGCAAATCCATGGGTTAGGGGGCGCAAATCCATGGGTTAGGGGGCACAAATCCATGGGTTAGGGGGCGCAAATTACTTGCCCCGGGTGCTGACAACCCACGCTACGCCACTGCTGAGCTAGAGTGACCAATACTTTGACTCTGTATAAGTGTGCTGGGCCCAGGGGTAACCCGTGAAACGTGGTCCAGGTCCGGTCCAGAATCCATAGGTTCCACTAGGAGTCAGTCCAACAGGGTCAAGGTAGGACACAAGGCAGGAAACCAGGCAAGGACAGGTACAGGATCTGGCATACAGCAACGTTGCTCCCACAACTTGGGACGGGGTCTGACAGCCTTTTATCTTTGTTGGGGTAACGGCTGGTCCTGATCCTCCGGCGACTCACCTCCCTGTCTCACCCGAAGGCGAGCACTCCTCCTGCGAGTACTCAGGTCTCTCCTTCTCTCATACCTCAGTCTCTGCAACTCAGGAGACGTCGGTGGGTTACTAGACCCAGAGGCCGCCTCAGTCTCCCCTGACCCAACTGGCAGTGGAGCAGCTGTAAGTGATGGCCCAGCTGGAGGCAACGAGGTCATCCCCGCATCTGGAGCCAGGGCAGGCTCAGGCCCCGGACTCTGCCCTGCTGGTGTTTGTTGCAGGGGAACCTGTGCAGACTGGGACTCTTCAAGATCAGGCCCCAGACTAGGTTCAGATGCCGCCTGAGGCAAAGGATCCGGTGTGGACTGAGACTCCTATGGTTCCGAGTCCGAGCCTGAGTCCCCGGCCATCACAATAAGGCAGCTTCCTGTGCTCTTTCTAGGAGGCAGGAGGTGGAGACACCCCAGTGGTCATTGGTCGTCTTCCTGATGGAATGGACCCATTGTTGGCCGTGTTCTTCCTCCACTGTCAGACGCATCATGCCTCTGGATCCCAATTGATGGAACCACAGGGTTCCATCAACTGGGTGCTGTTGTGCTTGGATCCTGCTGGAGGGGGGTTCCTATGGGGGCATCTAGCTGGTCCCTTGGCCTGATCCAGCAGGGCTCTTCTTAGTACTCCATTTGAAGGCTTCCCCTCTGAAGACAAAGGACGGCTGGTGTGTGTGCGTGTGTGTGTGTGTGTGTGCGCGCACGCACATGCACATGCACTGATTTATGGAGTCTCGTATTTTCATCATCCTTTCTGAATCTGTTCATGTTGCTAGCCTTTGGAGTAGGTGGTGGCCTGTAAGACAGCACTGTGTTCCATTTGTGTGTGTGTGTGTGTGTGTGTGTGTGTGTGAGTGAGAGAGAGAGAGAGAGAGAGAGAGAGAGAGAGAGGATCTCTTCTCAGCTCTGAGACTTAACTGCATGCCACTGTACCATGCAGAACAAGTATTGTAAAGCTTTCTCATTATTGCATCCATTTGGGAGTTTCTTACAACTCTAACTAGTGTTGGATTTTCAACCCAGTGATTTTTGGTACTTGGGAGAGGAGAATCCCTTCCATCGGTGATTGGCTTTGTCCTCGCGAGAGGGATGCCTGAATCCGTCCATTTTAGCTTCTTTCAGTTTCTCGTTTTCCCGATCTTAAGTTCCGTTTCCCACATCAATTTGCATTTTTTAAAAATAGTGCTTGTGAAGCTTCGCCTGCATTTCACTGCAAATTCCCCCTAACATTCACCAGTTGTACGCAACTTTGCCTAACACGCACATTTCTGCAAAGTGATCTCCACCAAAATAATACATTTTTTTCTGCCTTGTTTTCACCAATAGGCTCATACCCTCGGCATATGCATTTTTGTACACACAATATCTGTTTTTAAAAAATGCAACCTAAAACCAATCAAACAATATTGTTGTTGTTTAGTCATTTAGTCGTGTCCGACCCTTCGTGACCCCATGAACCAGAGCACGCCAGGCAATCCTGTCTTTCACTGCCTCCCACAGTTTGGTCAGACTCATGCTAGTAGCTTCAAGAACAATACAAAAGCCAAACAATACAAAAGCCAAAAAGATGGAGATTCGGGAGAATTCATGCACATAAATCAGGGTGCAATCTTATGGGTCGGGTAAAGCCCATTTTTGGGTCGCCAGCCTATGATACTCTGTGTGTGATGCCATGTGCAGAATTTCCCCAGATGATCTAAGTGATCTTAGAGTGATCTTATTCAGGGGCAGGCAGTCTTCCAGGTAATCTGGTCCCAAGAAATTATTAAATATTTCCATTCCAATGATCTGTCTCTGTTATGTACTGAAGTTCTCACCCTGGGTCAGCAGGGGGATACTGTAGATAGTTCAGGTCCACATATGCAAATAAGGGATCAAAAGTGACGTTCAGTGATTGGATAGTTACAGAAAGTTGTTACAGTTACGTTGTACTGGAGCTCTATATAAGCAGGCTGGCTGAACCCTTCAGTTCAGTTCTGTTCTGACCTGTGAATAAACAAGAGCTGTTTGGAGAATCGCTGTGTCATCTGATGTGTTCACCCACAACTTAACAGTCTCAACATAAGGTAGCTTCCTATGTTATTATTTGGCTCTCTGAAGAATCACCTACTACCTGAACCTTTCATTTGGCCTTGCTGGGAATGGAACCTGAGTCTGTCTGTATGTCTGTAAGTGTGCGCACTGGGGCCCTAAGTGCCATTTCAGTAGGGAGAGCCTGTCCTCAGTTGCTCTCCCTTGATCTGGTCTTTAGAAGCTAAGCCTGTCTTGTCATTCCGGAAGAGACTTTCGTGCTGTCTGGGGCACTTAGAAACCAGGAGTTAATAAAAGTTCTTGTAAAATGAAAATTCATTTACAGTGGCCGTGCTGAATTTTATTTTACAAGACCTTTGCTGCCCAGGAGTTTATTTAAACGTGTCAAAGGAATGGATTCCAAAGATTTCCATGCTTTCGTCTTTCTTCTGGGCTGTTGGCAATCCCCACGACCGATCTTCTGCTTAGAATCGTAGAATCAGAGGGGATCTCAGAGGTCCTCTTGTCTGTTCACCCCGTCCCATTCAGGAAATGCACCGCTGAATCAACCCTAGTAGACTTAAGCAGTCTCAGCTACACCACACTGCCGTTTTCTGCAGCAAGGTAGGTTTTGAAGAGGTAAGCCTTGAGACATAAGAGCTTGCCTGATATTCCTGCGTTGCAGAGGGCTGAACTAGATCACCCTTTGGGTTCCTATGATAGGTCCTGCCATCACTTGCAAATCTCCAGTGAAGGAAAGTCCCTTCCCCTTCCTAGGCCATTTATTTATACATACATACATACATACATACATACATACATACCGTATTTTTTGCTCTATAAGAGGCACCGGACCATAGGAGGGGGAGAATGGAGGGGGGGAATTCTCCCTCTCTCTGCTCAGTGCCCCTTCAGCGAAGTGGCAGGAGAAACGGAGCCCCTTCCATTTCTCCTCCCGCTTCGCTGAAGAGGCACTGCGCAGAGAGGGAAAACTGTGCAGCGCCTCTCCAGCGAAGCGAAGCCTGGAGAACAAGAGGGATCGGTGTGCACCGACCCAACTCGCTCTCCAGGATTCAGGCGGCTATCCTCAAGCCTTCGGAGCACAGCGGGAACACCTACTGCACTCCGAAGGCTTGCAGATAGCTGCCTGAAGCCCCCGGAGCGCAGCGGGAGTTCACGCTGCGTTCTGGGAGCTTCAGGCGGCTTCAACGAAAGCAACGCAAAGCCTCCGGAGTGCGGGGGGAGCTCTCCCTCTGCGCTTAGGAGGCTTCGGGTTGCTATCGCTGAAGCCAAGGAGCCTGCATTCACTCCATAGGACGCACACACATTTCCCCTTAATCTTTGGAGGGGAAAAGGTGCATCTTATAGAGCAAAAAATACGGTACATACATACATACATACACACATACCCTGCCCATCTGGCTGCGTTTCCCCAGCCACTCTGGGAGGCTCCCAACAGATAATTAAAAACACGATAAAACATCAAACATTAAAAGCTTCCCTAAACAGGGCTGCCTTCAGATGTCTTCAGCCGGGTAGGGCTGAGAGAGACTCTCTGCTTGAAACCCTGGGAACCTGCTTCCAGCCAGTGTGGACACTACTAGGCTAGATGGCGCAACCATCTGACTTGGTCTAAGGCAGTGCCCTATGTAATTTTCATCTGGGCAGGGCAAGCAGGACCCGGGCATTGCATAGCCCTATTTCACTTTGGGATTTTTTAATTTGGGGGGGCAGTCCTCTCTGAATCCCCCTTGTATCCAGTCTAAATTAGGGTTACCAGACATCCCCAGTTCCCAGGGACAGTCCCCGGATTATAGCTGTCAACTTACAGACTTGAAAATAAGGGATCAGCAGCCAAAATAAGGGATTTTTTGGACACAGGTATGTTCAACTTCTGAGCCCCTCCGAGCCAAAGGCAGAAAGCCCAGCCAGCAGCCCAACGAAGCCTCAAGCGGTGGTTCCCACAGCGCAGCAACCCGGCAAAGGGAATGCAGCAAGGAAAACCACCGTCACCTCTCTGCTGGGAAGCGCTGAGCAAAGGCGAGTCCCCAGGCAACGCGGCTGATTTGATCGGCACAAGGCATGCAAGCTCCACCCCCCAGTCGTTCTTAGACTCCGTATTGGGTGAGCAACACAGCCAAGCAACACACTTCGAGCTTCCCTCCTCCCTGGCCGGCAGGGAGGGAGGGAGAGGAGCTGCTTCCTTTGAAACCCGGGAATTTTAAGGGACATCATCAATAAGGGACAGCAGCGGGACACAGCGCTGGGATAAGGGACTTTCCTGCCAAATAAGGGACGGTTGACAGCTATGCCAATCTGTCCCCAGACAAAATCTGTCCCCGGAATGTCCCCGGTTTTTAATTAATGTCCCTGGATTTATGCCTGGGGACTTCCGGCGAAGCAACATGGGGGGGGGGCATGGGAGCGAGCAGCACCGGAGGTCCCGGCCACGTCAGAGTTCCAGCCAGGCAATCCACTGGCTGGGGGGGGGGGCTATTTAAACCAAGGCACGAGCCAGAGAGCTTCCTTCTGGCTCGCTTCCTTGATCAATGCTCGCCCCAAAATCGAATAGAAGAACCCGCAGCGGAGGAGCCCGTGGCGTTCTTCTCCTGCGGGCTCTGCACACCCAAGTTGGGGGGGCAAGCGAGGCGGTGAAAAAGAGGAGAAGCCTAGAAAAGAGCTGTACTGCTTTGCAAGACAGAGAGAGATGGAGCCTTGCGTGTGTGTTTTCATGCGTGTTTTCCCAAGACCAGCGAGCACCTTTTTCTCAATATCTCTCTCTCCCCACCCCAACCTCTTTTTTGGGGGGGTGTTTGTGTGTTTGTAGATGGCCTCTCCGCCTGCCTTGTGTCAAGATGCACTCCTGACAACTTTGGGGTCCCCCTCCCTAAAAAAAGGTCAAGAACTCTGGGCAACCCTTTCCTAAAATAATCAAGCACGAATTTTTATTTTTAAAAAGTGTCCCCGGATTCCTTGGAAAAAATATGGTGACCATAGTCTAAATGAAAGGCAGAGGCTCGCCTAAGAATGACGGACTGTTCAGCATCGTCATTGGCAGGAAACCTTTGCAGGGTAAAAGTGATGACGTTGTGGAATCAGAAAATGAATTTCAAAGGATGCTTCTTCTTCTCCTCCTCCTCCTTCTCTCAGTTATGGTTCTGCATTTGGGCTACAGGCTGAGGGATTCCATCTCCTGCCTTTATTATTTAATGTATGTCTTCTAAATATAGACGGAGAGCAGCGCAAACTCCCCCGGGAAGTTCTCCAGGGCAATCGCTACGCATTTCCCATTCTTCAGGAGCGAGCAATTAATGCTGCAAAGCTGAGCACCGCACCGCCCCCTTACCCTGGGAGAAAAAGCTTCTGGAGAAGGCAAGCCAGGATTTTCCCTGGAATGGCAGCCCCCATTTCAAGCTCCACCTTTCCTCACCTCAGCCTCCAGGGCAGCTGACCTCCCCCCCCCCCCCCATGGCTTTTTGAGCCTAAGGTGGGCAGGATCAGAGGGGAAAGTGGCCGGAGAAGAAAATGAGGATTTTTACCTTTGTAGGATACTGTCTACAGTCACACAACTCTATCTGTCCTCTATCCTATCTATATGGGACCGCCTCTCCTGGTCTGCCTCGCAGAGGACCTTAAGGTCCATGAATAACCATAGTTTAGAGGTCCCAGGACCTAAGGAAATCCTCCACCAGGGCCAGGACCTTCTCAGTGATGGCTCCCACCTGGTGGAATGCTCTGTCCTGAGACTAGGGCCCTGCAGGATTTAACCTCCTTCCGTCGGGCCTGTAAGACAGAGCTATTCTGCCTGGCTTTCAATTTGAATTTAGCCTGATCTTTTATTCCTCTTCCTTCCCTCCACCTCCCCTTTTTATGAAGATTACACGCTCTGGGATCCCACAGCTAATTCTCCCCTGGTCTCCTCGCTGGCCCAAATAGGACTAATTTAGCCAGCCAGCCCTGGTGATCATCTAATGTTTATTGGATGGGTTTCCCCCCTAAATTGATTTTTGAATTCTGAATTTATTGTTATTCATGTTTTATACTGTATTTTAAGCTGTTTTTTGTTGCATCAATTACGGTGGTACCTCGGGTTACATACGCTTCAGGTTACATACGCTTCAGGTTACCACTGTAACGTGCTCTGCTACTTCTGGGTCGCCACGGAGCGCAACCCAAAAATAATTAACTTGAAGCACATTTATCCCGAGGTATGACTGTACCGTGGTACCTAGGGTTACATGCACTTCAGGTTACATACGCTTCACGTTACAGACTCCGCTAACCCAGAAATAGTGCTTCAGGTTAAGAACTTTGCTTCAGGATGAGAACAGAAATCGTGCAGCGGGAGGCCCCATTAGCTAAGGTGGTGCTTCAGGTTAAGAACAGTTTCAGGTTAAGAACGGACCTCCGGAACGAATTAAGTTCGTAAGCAGAGGTACCACTGTATGCAGAACTCCTGAACCCTCTTCAAGGGCTGTTCCATGCAGAGCACATTGCAGTAGTCTAAACAGGAGGTTGCTAGAGCATGGGCTGCAATGGCTCGGTTGCGCCTTGCATTTTCCACAAGGGACGGCAGCCTACGAATGAGGGTGGCGACGCACTTATTTCATGATAAAGGGAGAAACCTATCTGTTCTTCTTTGATGTAGCAATTACAGTGTGTTGTGGGGTGAGGGAAGCTTCGGTGTAAGTGGCGGAAAAACCCGCCTGCCTCACAGTTCCAGGAAGGGAAGACCCCAGCAGCCGGCCAGATGGTGTGTCAGAACCTATACGGTGTCCTGCGAGCAGGCCCCCAAGCCTCTATATCTTGAAATCGCAGGTGATTAGAGCTGGCAGTGAGCAAACCTCACGGTGGCAAGCTGGCGTCCTCAGCAGTGGGGTTGCAAAGTGAAATAAGGAGGGAGGAATTCTCGACGCGTTTAAACACTCGGCAGTCCCAGTTTGAGATTGGCATATGTGCGTGTGAATACATCCCCCAAGAAGGATGAGGGCAAATGGCAGGCACTGGTTCTTTCAAAAAGAATTCTGCATTGGAAGAATAGCCGTAATTAAGACCGCAGCACAATTAAATACATCTCTGTGGGTTTTTGTATGAGGTTTACTTGAGTCTTCTAGTAATTGGCTAGTTGAATTTTTAGACTGGTAAAAGCAATGTTTCTGAATGGAGAAGCATCTTTGGTTCCTTGTCTCCCATCCGATGTCAAGGAAATAAGCAACTATCCTACTTTTAAAAGACATCTGAAGGCAGCCCTGTTTAAGGAAGTTTTTAATGTTTAGTCCTGTATTGTGTTTTTAATATTCGATTGGGAGCCGCCCAGAGTAGCTGGAGAAACCCAGCCAGATGCTGGAGGTAAAAATAATAAATTATTATTATTATTATTATTATTATTATTATTATTATTATTATTATTTTATTTAGGTGATGAACCCATCTATCATAGCAGAGATCCTCTTAGAACAGTCCTTCCTGTATGTGACAGAAGGGAGGTTTTAAAAGCACTTACATTATTATTAATAACTTTTTAAAAATTCTACTGCCCGATTAATCAGGGCACTTTCTTTAGCCAAGACTGGGGAGAGGATGGAGGCATTCAGACACTGACTAAAAATCCTTTTGTGACTACGAGATCCTGGCTTGCAAACTGTGGTTTGCGCAAGCCCCTTGTTTGAATGAAACAAGGAACTGCGGCTTGTTGCAAGCCGCAAACGGAATATCCTCATGCATGAAGGTGGCGGTTGGCTGAAGGGTGCTAAAGGATGGCCCAGCTCAGGCAAAACTGTCTTAAACTGGCACCTGAAAGTTGACAAAGCTTGTGACAGGCGTGCTTCCCTGGGGAGAGCGTTCCGCAAACGGGGAGCCACCACTGAAAAGGCCCGTTCTCACATGAAATATAAGAACAATATCTCAACTTAAGAAAAATGTTTTCTTTTTTTCTTTTATAATAATTGTTATTGATTTTAACATATAAATTGTAATACATACCACAAAACGTCATCACTTATACAGTCTTTTTTGGACTTCCATCAGCACCTCTGATGACCCACCGTTTTAACCACTTCTTATGCATTTCTTAAATTTATATTGCCTTTAATTATCTTAACTAATCATCCTCCCCCTTATCCATTTTTGCAATAGTTCCAATAATTCTCCTCACAAAACTTCTTGCAAACCTACAAACGTAGTTTGATCATCACAAATACTTTTCAAGTAATCTGTAAATTTACTCCAGTCTTCTGTGAATTTCTGGTCCCGCCGATTTCGAATCCTTCCTGTTAGTTTGTCTAGTTCTGCATAGTCCATTAATTTCATCCTCCATTCTTCTTTCGTCGGTAATTCTTCTTGCTTCCATTTTTGTGCCAATAATATTCTTGCTGCCATTGTTGCATATAAAAACAGCTTGCATTCCTTTCTATTTATATCATTTCCTACAATGCCCAGTAAAAAATGCTTCTGGTTTCTTTATAAATGTATATTTCAACATTTTTTTCATCTCATTATATATCATCTCCCAGAAGTTTTCCACCTTTTTTCTTGAGCCAAGAGTGCCTCAGAGCTGATGGGTCACTAAGTTCTGATTTGTGCATTAGCCTGGAAGGTGCAGATTGGGTGTGTTCATCTCAGAATGGGCAAAGCTTGAATTCCTCTGGCATCCCTACATTCCTGACTCCCAAGATTTGCTGCTCTTGCAAGCTGCCTTCAAGGTCAGCCCCAACTCAAGCTCATTACAGCAGTCAGTGGACTCATAGCAACTTGGGTGTAGGTAGGGACGGAGGAGAACACAGCTGTGCATTAAAAAAAATCACTTTGGGGGATTTGGGCAGCTGGGATAATAATAGAACGGGCTGGGTGGAATACAGAGAGGCTCTTTCAGGCAAATGGACTCCCACTGATCACTGGAAAACAGCGAGAAAATAAAGCTGGGAAGCAGCGTCTCTGAAGAGAGAATCTTGGGTGCTCTCCGTGCTTTGAAAAACAACAGGATCATGGACCTTGAGGGATTCCTAGGGAGGCTCAACCACGGGGGGGGGGGAATGCTCCTGTTCTCAGGAAAAGGTATGATTTGGCCGTGAGCAATTTTGCCTCCTAAGACTCAAAAGCAGGGTGTTTAATTGATGCAATCCTGAAGGCAGGAAAGAGAACATCTTGTTCTGTAGCATCTGGGGTCAAAATAGCAGCTTATTATTATTATTATTATTGGACACGGGTGGCGCTGTGGGTTAAACCACAGAGCCTAGGACTAGCCGATCAGAATGTCGGCGGTTCGAATCCCCGCAACAGGGCGAGCTCCCGTTGTTTGGTCCCAGCTCCTGCCAACCTAGCAGTCCGAAAGCACAGAAGTGCAAGTAGATAAATAGGTACCGCTCCGGCGGGAAGGTAAACGGCGTTTCCATGCGCTGCTCTGGTTCACCAGAAGCGGCTTAGTCATGCTGGCCACATGACCTGGAAGCTGTCTGTGGACAAACGCCGGCTCCCTTGGCCTATAGAGCGAGATGAGTGCGCAACTCCAGAGTCGGTCACGACTGCGCCTAATGGTCAGGGGTCCCTTTACCATTATTATTATTATTATTATTATTATTATTATTATTATTATTAGCCAGCCTTTTTCCAGACTGGGCTTCAAGGCAGCTCACACAAATCAAAGCAAGACAGATAAAGCACAAGAAGATAAAAACAGAAAAGATAATACTAATTAAACCAGGGGTCAGCAAACTTTTTCAGCAGGGGGCCAGTCCACTGTCCTTCAGACCTTGTGGGGGGCTGGACTATTTAAAAATAATAATAATGAATGAATTCCTATGCCCCACAAATAACCCAGAGATGCATTTTAAATAAAAGGGCACATTCTACTCATGTAAAAACACACCGATTCCCGGACCGTCCGCAGACCGGATTTAGAAGGCGATCGGGCTGCCTCCGGCCCCCGGGCCTTAGTTTGCCTACCCATGAATTAAACTCTTAATAGAATTAAAAGACTATAAAAAATACAAATCTATTAAAACACAGATAGTAAAACAGCACAGCGCTATTAAAAGCCCTTTCCTTAAAAAAAAACAGTCGGTTCCCAAAGGCCTGTCGGAATCAAACAGCCTCTTATAAAGATGTCTGCAAAAGTGGCATGAAGCCTGGCAAAATCATCCCTGCTGTGTGGGAATCCCTGGCAGACGACCGCAGGGCATGGAGACAGACAGTCAGGTTGTGCATCCTCAGCAGTGACCAGGGGAGCAATGAGCGCTGGGAGGAGTGCAGAGAGAAGAAATACCCTGCAGCAGCACATCCGGACTCCTCCACCTGCCCCAGCTGCAACAAAACATGTCTCTCCCGTATCGGTCTCTGCAACCTTACAAAATAAAAAAATTCCTTCCAGTAGCACCTTAAAGACCAACTAAGTTAGTTCTTGGTATGAGCTTTCGTGTGCATGCACACTTCTTCAGATACACACAGATACACTTCTTCAGATACACACAGATACTTCAGATACAAGTGTGCATGCACACGAAAGCTCATACCAAGAACTAACTTAGTTGGTCTTTAAGGTGCTACTGGAAGGAATTTTTTTATTTTGACTATGGCAGACCAACACGGCTACCTATCTACTACTGGAACCTTACAAAAGTTTGACTTCATTAAAAAAAAAAAATTACCAACAACCAAAACACAAACAGTGAAACTCCTGATACATTGGGTATACACAATCAATAATAACATATTAAAATCAACCATATGTACAATTTTATATTCTCCGTCCACAAGGTTTATTTAACTTTAAACATTTTAATTGCCCCCAAATTGTTCAAACCTACCCAAATAATTCAGTATCTTCTCAAACCAATCCTCCTCTTTCTCACTGACCTTAAACCCTTTCATTCTGTGTATCTTCACAGTTAGATCTTCTAAAATTATAATATTATTCAGTTTTTTCCTCCATTGGTTCACCCCTAGCTCTTCTGTATTTTCCCAATTATTCACTATAACCTGTCTGGCTGCAGTTACCATCAATTTTACTCATTTACATTCATCTTTTGTTTTTAACTTGGTGCTACTCAGACTAATAAGAA
Organism: Podarcis liolepis; assembly: GCF_965112155.1. NCBI lineage: Eukaryota > Metazoa > Chordata > Lepidosauria > Squamata > Lacertidae > Podarcis > Podarcis liolepis. The sequence goes on from NC_139557.1 coordinate 119,989,816, forward strand.
CCATTAATTTAGATATTCCCACCTTCCTACCCACAATTCCCGATATTTCTATACCAATCTGTTCCCAAAATTCATTAACTAACTGACAATCCCACCACATATGACTGTATGTTCCCATCATTCCACATTTCCTCACTTCCAGATTCTGTAATATGATATAACCTTACAGGTGTATAATACCGTTTTTGTACCAACAGTTTGACTTCATGCCCCAAACCACACTCCTCCATTGTCTGCATTTGACAGACGGATGCCAACAATGTCTTAAAGCAGACACAGAAGAGCCGCCGCTGCCAAGCACCACTTGTCTAGTGGTTAGAGCAGGGTACCCTCCATATTTATAGATCTGCTATTCCGCCCGTTCCGTTGTCTAGTGCAGTGTTTCCCAAACGTTTTTGGGCAACGGCACACCTGCTTACCGGGAAAAAATCTCGCGGCACACCACCATTAAAGCCCCGCCCCGTGACGTCAGCGCGCAGCGTCACGCGGGGGGGGACGCACAAAAGTGAACGTTTTTTCCCTTCCCCTTGCCGGGGTGGGAGGAGGCAGCAGAGCGAGGGCAGCTGAGGCGGCGGCGGCGATAGCGGGCGGAGGAGGAGCCGTCGCCGGGAGTTGCTGCTGCTGCTGTTGCTGCTGCTGCCCGGACATGCCGGCCTCCTCCTCCTCCGCTGTCTCGCGCGCCTCCCTTTTGCGCGAGCTGCCCCGCCGCTCGGCACCACCACCGCGGAGCCGCCCCCGGCTCGACGCGGATCCTCGCCGCCGCCGCCGCCGCCTCTCACCGCCCGACTCGCCTGCCTCCCTCCCACGGCACACCAGCCGGTGTCTCACGGCACAGTAGTGTGCCGCGGCACACCGGTTGGGAAACACTGGTCTAGTGGTCCCAAGCTATACAGGGCTTTGTCTTCTTCTTTGGCGATCCCTCGTAGCCGAGTAAGATAGTCTTCCATAAACACGGTTTTAACAATGAGTCCATAAGTGACTGTGGAGGCCAATTCTGGATCCACACGTCCCTCCACAGTGGGGACATTGATTTCCGGGCAGGAGCTGATCACGGTGTGGATTTGCCAAGCGTGCCTTCCTCGTAACACGTTTCTCCCTTGCGTCCTGAGTTTGAATGTCTTCAAAGCCCATGATACCTTTGGTAAAGGCTGTTCTCCAACTGGAGCTCTCGCAGGCCGGTGTTTCCCAGTTGTCAGTGTTCATACTACATTTTTAAAGATTTGCCTTGAGACAGTCTTTAAACCTCCTTTGTTGACCACCAGCATTACGCTTTCCATTTATAAGTTCGGAATAGAGTAGTTGCTTTGGAAGGCGATCATCAGGTATATACAGTCATACCTCATGTTGCGTTTGCTTCAGGTTGAGCGTTTTCAGATTACGTCCTGCGGCAACCCGGAAGTACCGGAAAGGGTTATTTCCGGGTTTCGCCACTCACGCATGCGCATGCGCAGATGCACAAAATGACATCAAGTGCAGAAGCGGCGAATCGCGACCCGCACATGCACAGACGGGCAGATGCGGATTGCGTTCTGCTCATGTTGCGAACAGGCCTCCGGAACGGATCCCGTTTGCAGTCGGAGGTACCACTATACAGGGCTTTGTATATCAGTGCTGGCACCTTGATCCTGGGTGGGAGTCCGGCAACATTGAGAGGGCATCATGTTGGCTATCTAACACCAGGACCATGGAGACCCGGGTTCAAATCTCAACCTACCTAGATGACATTGGGCCTGTTACATGCTTCCATCCTGACCCACATCACAGGATAGAAGGGTAACCTCCAGACTTGGAACAGGAGGCGTTGGGCTCTTCTTCCTCAGTGGTTTTTAAGCAGAGGTCGGATGGCCTTCTGCCTTGGATCCTTTATTTGAGATTCCTGCATTTCAGGGGGTTGGTCTAGATGACCCTTGGGGTACCTTCCAACTTGGTGACTCTATGGTTAATGTAGTGTAATTCCAGTTGCTGAAACCCCGGGATGGGAGGGATGCTCTTTTGCTCATTTCCTGCTTCCTGGTTTCCTCAGGCATCTGGTCAGCCACTGTGTGAACAAGATGCTGGACTATATGGCCCAATGGCCTGATCCTGCAGGCTCTTCTTATGTTCTTAAACAGGGCAGAATGCTGCAGCTAGACTGCTCAAGAGCAGATTACTGGCGACGTCTTGCCCCGCTGCTGAGAGAATTGCACTGTTTGCCAATTTGCTACCAGGCCAGGTTCAAGGTTATTGAGTTAATCCAAAAAGCCCTAAACTGCTTCAGCCAAAAGTACCTTAACGGCCGACTGATTCCTCAAATTACTGAGATCCCCTGACGGGATACTTCCGGTGTGTCCTTTGTGGCGGGAGATGCACAAGATCCAACAGAGTCTTAGTTTCCCTCTCTGGGGAGCGTAGGATTCTTCCCTAAAGGATTCCTACATAACCATTTGCATGAGCTTGGAACAATTCCAGCAGCTGGGCTGACAGGTCTGAAATTTCCTGGATTTCCTCCCCTCCTTGATTATTTATTGATTTATTCATTTATTTTATCAATGAATCGCTCCCCGTAAAACCACCCTGAAGCATTTCAACAACACACGAGCAAGAAAAACAATTGCAAGTCCTATACCGTGGCAGTACTTATTTGGCACCAACAAAAGTTATTTGACGCATCTTCCAGCTACTTTTAATTATAAACATACACACAAACACCATCAATGTGGATACCTTCTGGCCTATTCCAGCAGCTTTCAGGAGACAAGCAGAAGCAATTTTCTGAATTTTCAAAACTGAATCAAGTTGCGGAACTGGTTCCCCCTTTTCAAGAATTGTATGTTTATCATTTAAAGCATGGGTCGCGCTTAGGTATTCCGTAGCTCCTGGGCTTCCTCATATAAGGACTGCCATTCATTTTATTCTCTGCTTTATAGAGATCCTGGGAATCCCAGGAATTCTAGGTCTATAGACAGATAACTGGGATGTGGGTGGCGCTGTACGTTAAACCACAGAGCCTAGGGCTTGCCGATCAGAAGGTCGGCAGTTCGAATCCCCGTGACGGGGTGAGCTCCCGTTGCTTGGTCCCTGCTCCTGCCAACCTAGCGGTTCGAAAGCACATCAAAATGCAAGTAGAGAAATAGGTACCGCTCTGGCGGGAAGGTAAACGGTGTTTCGGTGCACTACTCTGGTTCGCCAGAAGCGGCTTAGTTGTGCTGGTCACATGACCCGGAAGCTGTACATCGGCTCCCTCAGCCAATAAAGCGAGATAAGCGCCGCAACCCCAGAGTTGTCCACGACTGGACCTAATGGTCAGGGGTCCCTTTACCTTTTGGACAGATAACTGCAGGTTTTTCATATCTTGATAGAAAGACCTTCCCATTTTCTGCCACAACATGACTTTGACAATGCAAAACCACACAGGTACACTTAGTAAATGTACCCCATATTTTATTTTTCCATCGGGAGTGAAGATGGGAGGGCGTTCCACAGGGCGGGCGCCACTACTGAGAAGGCCCTCTGCCTGCTTCCCTGTAGCTTTGCTTCTCGCAATGAGGGAACCGCCAGAAGGCCCTTGGAGCTTGACCTCAGCGTCCGGGCAGAACGATGGGGGTGGAGATGCTCCTTCAGATATACTGGGCCGAGGCCGTTTAGGGCTTTAAAGGTCAACACCAACACTTTGAATTGTGCTCGGACACGTACTGGGAGCCAAAGTAGAGACCGGTATTATGTGGTCTCGGCGGCCGTCCCCAGTCACCAGTCTATCTGTGGCATTCTGGATTAGTTGTAGTTTCCAGGTCACCTTCAAAGGTAGCTCCACATAGAGTGCATTGCAGTAGTCCAAGCGGGAGATAACTAGAGCATGCACCACTCTGGCAAGACAGTCTGTGGGCAGGTAGGGTCTCAGCCTGCGTACCAGGTGGAGCTGGTAGACAGCTGCCCTGGACACAGAATTGACCTGCGCCTCCATGGACAGCTGTGAGTCCAAAATGACTCCCAGGCTGCACACCTGGTCCTTCAGGGGCACAGTTACCCCATTCAGGATCAGGGAGTCCTTTACACCCGCCCGTCCCCTGTCCCCCAAAAACAGTACTTCTGTCTTGTCAGGATTCAACCTCACTCCATTAGCCGCCATCCATCCTCCAACCATCTCCAGGCATGTAGTTTAGCATCCATTCCAAACAGCGTGAAAACCCCCCAATTAGCATGCAAGTAAATTATATGCAAATCGACGCCAGCCCTTCCATCTCATGACCGTATTGCTATTGTGATCCTGAAGTTGCCCAGGACTACTCTGGAGGGAAAAGATTGTTAGAACGAGTCACGGATGGCGGCAGCCGAGTCCTTGAATTTCCAGCACGGCCACTTTGATTTATATTGTCCTCTGCTCCCAACGTGCATCTAAGGATGATTTATCGCAGAGCTGCTTGGAATGAGCGCACTAATCGGGGGAGCAAAGTTGCGGGACGATGTCTCTTTCTGACGTTAAGGCCGGGCTGGTGGCAGGGGCCGCAACTGTTGCCCTCCAGCTGAGTTTATTTGATGATGATGATGATGATGATGATGATGATGATGATGATGATGATTTTATTTCCATTGCGATCTGCTACCCTTAAAATATCTCCAAACGATTCTGTAGCCGAAATTGCCGGCAATTAAAATAATTTTGAAAACAATTTCATGCGTACAAACAATTGAAAACAATCAATTACAGTGGTGCCTCGCAAGACGAAATTAATTCGTTCCGCAAGTTTTTTCTTCTTGCGGGTTTTTCGTCTTGCGAAGCACGGTTTCCCATAGGAATGCATTGAAAATCAATTAATGCGTTCCTAGGGAAACCGCTTGCCAGGCTGGCGGTGCGGAGAAGGGCTTTTCTCCGCACCGCAAGCCTTCAGCACAGGTACGGGAACAGAGGGGAAGGGGCGCAGCGCTTTCCCTCTGTTCCCGGGGCTTGCGTGGGAGGAGGGTTTTTCCTCCCCACCGCCAACATTCAGAACAGCATTCTGAATGTTGGCGGTGGGAAGGAAAACCCTCCTCCCACCCCAAGTCTTCAGGAAAGCCATCCGATGGAGAAGGCTTTCCCCCTCCGCCGCCCGGCACCGGGGCTTCGTCCCGATGCCGCGCGGCGGCGGGAGGCTTTCCCCCTCCGCCGCCCGGCACCGGGGCTTCGTCCCGATGCCGCGCGGCGGGGGGAGACGTTCCCCCTCCGCCGCCCGGCACCGGGGCTTCGTCCCGATGCCGCGCGGCGGCGGGAGGCTTTCCCCCTCCGCCGCCCGGCATCTGGGCTTCGTCCCGATGCCGCGCGGCGGCGGGAGGCTTTCCCCCTCCGCCGCCCGGCACCGGGGCTTCGTCCCGATGCCGCGCGGCGGCGGGAGGCTTTCCCCCTCCGCCGCCCGGCACCGGGGCTTCGTCCCGATGCCGCGCGGCGGCGGGAGGCTTTCCCCCTCCGCCGCCCGGCATCTGGGCTTCGTCCCGATGCCGCGCGGCGGGGGGAGACGCTCCCCCTCCGCCGCCCGGCACCGGGGCTTCGTCCCGATGCCGCGCGGCGGCGGGAGGCTTTCCCCCTCCGCCGCCCGGCACCGGGGCTTCGTCCCGATGCCGCGCGGCGGCGGGAGGCTTTCCCCCTCCGCCGCCCGGCATCTGGGCTTCGTCCCGATGCCGCGCGGCGGCGGGAGGCTTTCCCCCTCCGCCGCCCGGCACCGGGGCTTCGTCCCGATGCCGCGCGGCGGCGGGAGGCTTTCCCCCTCCGCCGCCCGGCACCGGGGCTTCGTCCCGATGCCGCGCGGCGGCGGGAGGCTTTCCCCCTCCGCCGCCCGGCACCGGGGCTTCGTCCCGATGCCGCGCGGCGGCGGGAGGCTTTCCCCCTCCGCCGCCCGGCACCGGGGCTTCGTCCCGATGCCGCGCGGCGGCGGGAGGCTTTCCCCCTCCGCCGCCCGGCATCTGGGCTTCGTCCCGATGCCGCGCGGCGGGAGGAGGCTTTCCCCCTCCGCCGCCGGGCATCGGAGCTTCGTTCCGAAGCCGGCGGCGGGAGGAGGTCTGAGGACAGTGGGGAAGACGCGCTGCGCTTCCCCGCTGTCCCTGAGATTTCCCTATGGGCTGTCGTCTTGCGAAGCAAGCCCATAGGGAAATTCGTTTTGCGAAGCGCCTCCAAAACGGAAAACCCTTTCGTCTAGCGGGTTTTCCGTCTTGCGAGGCGTTCGTCTTGCGGGGTACCACTGTAACGATTTCATATCCAATACAGCAGCAATTCCAAATCCTATACAGCTACAGGTTGTGATCAAGATCTCTGCTTAAAGGAGTTGCTTAAAAAAGGAAGAAGTCTTCAAACGGTACTAAAAAGAAAAGAGAGACAGGGGCTGTTTGATGTGAATTGGAAGGAAATCCCAAAATAAGAGGTGTGCACCTCACTTAATGGATAATCCTAATTCTTTTTTCCGACCTGCACCCCAGCAAAACTACTGGTGATCTCGGGACTGGTAATGATTTTTCTGTCTGTTGTAGCAATTGTACTGTGGTGTACCAAATACAGTGCGATCTTTTTCCTTTGCTTCTTTTATCTCACACTTTGTGTTTTATTGCATTACAATTTGCATTCCTTAGATCAGGGGTCTGGAAACCAAGCCTTATGAAGAACAGTTGAAGGAGCTGGGTATGTGAAAAAGGAGACTGAGAGAAGAGTTATCTTCAAATAACGCATGGAAGATGGCGCAAGCTTGTTTTCTCCTGCTCTGCAGGATAGGACTCGAACCAATGGCTTCAAGTTTCAAGAAAGGAGATTCTGACTAAACATCAGGAAGAACTTTCTGATAGTTAGAGCTGTTCAACAGTGGAATGGTCTACTTCAGGAGGTGGTGGACTCTCCTTCATTGAAGTTTTCTAAGCAGAGGTTGGGTGGCCATCTGTCATGGATGCTTTAGCTGAGATTCCTGCATTGCAGGGGGTTGAACTAGATCGGGCAAACTCGACCCTCCAGATGCTTTGAGACTACAATTCCCATCATCCCTGTCCACTGGTCCTGCCAGCTAGGGATCATGGGCGTTGTAGGCCAAAAACAGCTAACCCAGAAATAGTACCTCGGGTTAAGAACTTTGCTTCAGGATGAGAACAGAAATCGTGCTCTGGCGGCGCAGCAGCAGGAGGCTCCCTTAGCTAAAGTGGTGCTTCAGGTTAAGAACAGTTTCAGGGTAAGAATGGACCTCTGAAATGAATTAAGTACTTAACCCAAGGTACCACTGTACAGCATACGATCATTTTACATCTTTTACGTTAGAGACAATTGCAATTAAGGGATATATAAACGGTCAGAAGAAACGGTTTTCATATACATTCCATTTTTACGTGTGCATTTCGAAATTGCTCTGAGATGCTTCATAGGAAGTGATTCATAAACGGAAGAATAGTAGTCGCCGCTGCTTGAAATGGCAGCTCCGCCTGTGCCTATTGCAGCTGTGATGCTCAATTCACATGTGTCAACTGCTGCCTGATGTGGCAAAGTGAGCCTGCTTGGTGGTACCAGCCCTATGTAACCAGCAACCGTAATCCGGGCGATACGTCCCAGCCCCAGCGCATGCCAGATCTGCCGTGCCGCCGTTCGCCGCTTCCGCCTCGTGTGCCGTGCGAAATCCCTCGTTGCCCTGGCAGGGGAGGGGAGGAAAAGACCCAGCTGAGCTGCAAAAAAAGGTGCAAGAAGGCTTCCCTTCCTTTTCCCTTCGACTGTCGTGACTTCAGAGCACATTGCAGCTGACACAGATTTGTAGCCGTCTCCATGGCAACCGAGACGGGGCGAGTTGTACGTGAAGCCTGTTCATTGTTAAGTTTCTAATTTCAGAAGAGGCTGTCGGATTCTTCATCACTCTCTGGGGAGTAAGATCAGGGCTATTTAATCTCGGCTTCCCACACCCTCAAACTGCCAGGCCTCTGCTTCTTCTCGAAGACCTCAGCCACACAATCCAGCACAGAGTCAAAAACTGTGTAATATTTCAAGGGTGTGTGTGTGTGTGGCTTTTCTCACAGTGCTGTCCCCACATGCATACGTCATCTTGTTTTCCGTCCTGGAGAGATGTCTGTTCTGCAGTTATTTTGATGGGGTCTTGTATGAACAGGGAGAGCAAGAGAAAGATCCCACAGTCAGCACCTATTGGCCATTTCCTGTAACGCCAACAACACACCTTGCCTCAATCTTCGGAGCTCTTTCTCAACTGTGTTTGAAAAAATGTTTGCGAACTGAAGGATAGCTGTCTTTCTACAGAATTTGTAATGGTTTCGGCTACACAGATAAATCACAGTATCATAGAATTGTAAGGTTGGTTGGAAGACACTGTGAGGGTCAATCTAGGGAAGAATCTCAACTGAAGCATCCATGTCAAATGACCACCCAGCCTCTGCTTAGAAACCTTCACTAAAGGATAGTCCACAACCTCCTGAGGGAGACAGTTCCACTGCTGAACAGTCATAAAGTTCTTCCTGATGTTTAGTCAGAATCACCTACCTTGTAACTTGAAGCCATTGGTTCGGGGCCTACCCTCCAGAGGAGGAGAAAACAAGATTGCTCTGTCTTCCATGTGAAAACCCTTGAGATATTTGAAGGTGGCTCTCGTATCTCCTCTCAGTCTCCTCTTTTCCAGGCTAAACATACCCAGCTCCTTCAACCGTTCCTCATCAGGCTTGGTTTCCAGACCCCTGATCATCTTGCTTGCCTTGATTGTTGTCAGTTATCCTTCTTAAATTGTGGTGCCCAGAACTGGACACCATTTTCCAGGTACGCAACAATATTTGTTCCGCCGAATGGTCCACGAGGAAAGGTTACAACATTTGGAGCTTCTTAGTACTGAGAAAAGGCAAATGACAGAGGAGTGTTGAGGATTGTGCATGGTGTTGAGAAGTGGCTGGAGAAAAAGCTCTTCTCCCTTTCTCACAAGACTTGAGGCCATCCGACAAATCTTTGCGAGATCCAGAACGGACGAAAGAAGTACTTCTTCGCTCATGTCATGTAGACAAATTGTGGGGTTCTCTCACTTGAGGGGTCATAACAACTGTCAGCTGGGTTGGAGTTAAAAGAGGGTTAGACAAATTCATAGAGGATAAAACTATCAGTGCCAATGATGGCCATGTTCTGCCTCCACTGTTGGAGATGGAAGGGAGGTGTCTCTGAACACTAGCAGCCCCAGCAGCACTTTCCCCCCACTGATGATTCCCAGAACCTGTGTCAGGAGTGCATGCAGGAGCCAGGCCCTGTGACCAGTAGGGCTTCGCAGGACTGGGGCCTTCCTAAGTTTGTTCTGGAGGGGCAAGGCGCAGGTGAGGCCGCTTGGTAACTCACTGCACCTGGTGGCAAGAGCCGGGAAGGGGTATAAGGTCAGCATTTCCCTTTGGCTCTTTGCCACAGCAACACGTTTCCTGCCTTGCTGTCTTTGGTTCTTTGCTTCCTGATCCTCGGACCTCAGCTCCTTGCTTCTCAACCCTCGGACCCTTGACTTTGTGACTCCTTGCTTCTCGACCCTCAGACCCTTGACTTTGTGACTCCTTGCTTCTCAACCCTCGGACCCTTGACTTTGTGACTCCTTGCTTCTCGACTCTTAGACCCTTGACTTCGTGACTCCCTGCTTCTTGACCCTCGGACCCCTGGCTTCTGGATTCTCGTTCCTGCTCCCACCCCACCATCTTGCTCCCGGTCCTGACGTCCTCAGCCGGGGCTTTGATTGCCAGTAGACAGGACCGTGACAACCTAGTATTCAGAGGCATATCGCCTCCGACATTGGAGGGAGAACGTAGCCATTGTGGCCAGCAGCCATGCCATGTAGCCCTGTGGGGAGCTGTTGGGGACTAATTCGTAATTACTGTATCATTGATGTGGTAAGGATGATGAGGATGATAATTAGCTGTGGTTCCTGAACATCAGGGGGTTGGCCTGGATGACCCTTAAGATCCCTCTCAACTCTACAATTATATGATATTATTATTATTATTATTATTATTATTATTATTATTATTTATTTATTTATTTATTTATTATTTTATTTATACCCTGCCCATTTGGCTGGGTTTCCCCAGCCACTCTGGGCAGCTTCCAACAAATATTAAAATACAATCATCTATAAAACATTAAAAACTTCCCTAAACAAGGCTGCCTTCAGATGTCTTCTAAAAGTCTGGTAGTTGTTTATCTCTTTGACATCTGGTGGGAGGGCGTTCCACAGGGCAGGCGCCACTACCAAGAAGGCCCTCTGCCTGGTTCCCTGTAACTTGGCTTCTCACAGCGAGGGAACCTCCAGAAGGCCCTCGGCGCTGGACCTCAGTGTCCAGGCAGAATGATGGGAGTGGAGACGCTCCTTCAGGTATACTGGACCGAGGCCATTTAGGGCTTTAAAGGTCAGCACCAATACTTTGAATTGTGCTCGGAAATGTACTGGAAGCCAGTGTAGGTCTTTCGAGACCAATGTTATGTCTTATGGCAGCTGCTCCCAGTCACCAGTTTGGCTGCCATATTAGTTGTAGTTTCCAGGTCGCCTTCAAAGGTAGCCCCACGTAGAGTGCATTGCAGTAGTCCAAGCGAGAGATAACTATTAGGATGACACCATATTATACAGTGACTGATGTCGTTTCTGGTGTGGCATTTTACGGAATGTTTCAGACCCCGGGGATTTACTTCTGAAGAGGGTTCCCAGCCCCTGCTTTCCCAACATGGATTTTCTCCCTTCTCCTCTGAAATGGTACGCGTTTTTGTTCTCAGAGATAGACCAGTATTTACCGTGAACTTCAAATGCAATTAATTAAAGGGCTGCAGGGTGTGAAAGTGGCTTTGACTGAGACTGGGCTTAATCAGCTTGTAAGTTGTGCTGCCCGATTGTTGCACCGATGTGAAGGAAAACACACCTCTTTTGACACCTGAGTTGTATATTTTTAGGATCCACCATATTTCTGTGTTTGCGAACTGAGTTGAATTCCTGGAGAGGGCTGAGTTCAAGTGACACTCACGGGGTTGTTTTGACCTCTTGCTCTCAGCCTAGCCTACCTCATGGGGCTCTGATGAGGTCAAAATGGGGGCAATGTGTATGATCACAGATGTTGGAAGGGATCCGAGAGTCATCTAGTCCAACCCCTGCAATGTGGGAATCTTTGCCCAGCGTAGGGCTTGATCCCACAACTCTGAGATCAATATTCGCATTCCCCACCAACTGAGCTATCTCTGTGTCTACAGGAGCCCTTTCTAAGAAGACAAGTGAACAAATAAGCCAAGGAACAGTGTTTCAAGGAAGGGGTGAGATGGGAAACCCACACAGCTGGTTGTCGTTTCCATTTATAAACTCCGCAGACTGACAGATGTTGATCTTTCTACAAGTGTGGATTAATTGCTTCTTGATTGACACCCTCGCATCCCTGGATTTAATCTCCAGAAGATGGCGAGCTCACACATTTGCGGGGGTCTCGTGAATTCTCAGCTTGAGAGCTGTTCCTCTTGCAGCATAGGAGTGGGGAATCCGTAGCCCTGGAGAGGTTGTTGCATTCCAACTCTCATCAGCCTCATTCACCATGAATCAAGGTGATGGAAGTTGTAAAATGTGCAAAAGGAAAAGCAAAACAACACAGTACATAACTAGGACATTCCTAGTATCATGTCACACTGCAAACATTGTGTGCATTTTTTTTTATACTAATTGAGCTTCTGTTTTGAATTGCACTGCTACTGTTTTCCAACACATACCGTAATTTTCGCTCCATAAGACGCACCTGACCACAAGATGCACCTAGTTTTTAGAGGAGGAAAACAAAACAAAACAAAATATTAAGAATGAATAACTATATAGCCACCTTGTAATTTATTTGTTTCTTGACTTAACGGTTGCTTAGCAATTCCCATTTCTTTTGGACCACAACGGCCACTGTCCCTGGCCATTGCCTATGCCGGCTGAGGATGGTGGGAGTGTTAGGCCAATGACACCTGGAGGGCCACAGCTAAGGGAAGGCTGATTTATGGGTCAAATCCTTGGATTGTGCTTCTGCCTAGTGGTCCTGCCCATTCAGACTTTGCATCAACTGACTCATCCTCAGAATAAGCCTCTTCTGCTTTCAGCCGTACCCTTTGGCGTACTTGCCAAAGCAGCTGGAAAAACGTTCCGATTGCACCATAGGCAACTTATAGCCATTAGCCTCACATCTGGGCAGAATCAAGGCAGCGAGATAAAGGACTGAATGGTGGGAAAGACTAAAAGGGAAAGAGACTCTTTGGCATCCAATGAAGTTGGATGATTCAGCACAGGTAGAAGAAACTGCTTCAAGCTGCACCTTGGAAGATTCTGGATAGACAAAAGAAAAGGTAAACTATGGAACTCGCTCCTACACGAAGCAAGGATGGCCACCATCATCATCATCATCATGATTTATTTATACCCCGCCCAACTGGCTGGGCTTCCCCAGCCAGTGTGGTGTAGTGGTTAAGAGCGGTAGACTCGTAATCTGGTGAACTGGGTTCGCGTCTCCGCTCCTCCACATGCAGCTGCTGGGTGACCTTGGGCTAGTCACACTTCTTTGAATTCTCTCAGCCCCACTCACCTTGCAGGGTGTTTGTTGTGGGGGAGGAAGGGAAAAGGAGATTGTTAGCCGCTTTGAGACTCCTTCAGGTAGTGATAAAGCGGGATATCAAATCCAAACTCCTTCTTCTTCTTTCAACAAAATATTAAAATACAGTAATACATGAAACATTAAAAGCTTCCCTAAACAGGGCTGCCTTCAGATGTCTTCTAAAAGTCTGGTAGTTGTTTTTCTCTTTGACATCTGGTGGGAGGGCGTTCCACAGGGCGGGTGCCAATACCGAGAAGGCCCTCTGCCTGGTTCCCTGTAACTTGGCTTCTCGCAGCGAGGGAACCGCCAGAAGGCCCTCGGCGCTGGACCTCAGTGTCCAGGCAGGACAATGGGGGTGGAGACGCTCCTTCAGGTATACTGGACCAAGGCCATTTAGGGCTTTAAAGGTCAGCACCAACACTTTGAATTGTGTTCGGAAACGTACTGGGAGCCAGTGTAGATCTTTCAAGACCGGTGTTATGTGGTCTCGGTGGCTGCTCCCAGTCACCAGTCTAGCTGCCGCATTCTTGGTTAGCTTTAAAGAAGGGTTAGGAAAGGGTTATCAATGGCTAATAGCCATGAAGGCTCTGTTCTTCTTCCATAGTTGGGGGCAGCCATGCTTCAGAACACATACCATCACACAACATCACACATACCATCTCAGGACTATTTAATTGCTCATCGTCTAACATTGTGTATGCCATCAAATGCCAACAGTGTCCTTCAGCTCTCTATATTGGACAAACGGGCCAAACCCTACGCCAAAGAATAAATGGACATAAATCTGACATCAAGAATCACAAAACAGAGAAACCAGTAGGAGAACACTTCAGTCTCCCAGGACATTCTATACAAGATCTCAAAGTAGCTGTTTTACTACAAAGGAATTTCAGAAATAGACTGGAAAGAGAAGCTGCCGAATTGCAACTCATTACCAAACTTAAAACCATGGAGAGACCGGGTCTGAACAGGGACATTGGATTCTTGTCTCATTATACATGACTAGGCCATTTCTCACCTTCTCACCCCTTGCCTTTTCCTGTAAGACCTATTACAGTCCTTAAGAGTCGTCAACAGGCTCATCTCAGCTATCTGCCAATCTCCCATTCCCACCACCCTTCTGAGTTATACCCCTCCCCACCTTCTCACTATATAGAAGGATCTGGCAACTTCTGTTTCAGTGTATCTGAAGAAGTGTGCATGCACACGAAAGCTCATACCAAGAACTAACTTAGTTGGTCTTTAAGGTGCTACTGGAAGGAATTTTTTTATTTTGACTATGGCAGACCAACACGGCTACCTATCTGTAAATGCTTCTGAACAGTGATTGCTGGAAGATACAGGAGGGAAAGATGCTCTTCTGCTCAAATCTTTCATACGGGTTTTCCATAAACACCTGGGTGGCCACTGTGGGAACAGAATGCTGGACAAGGTGTGCCATTGGCCTGATCCAGAAGGCTCTTCCCGTGTTCTTATCTACACCCTTGTGCAAATTAATTGAAACAAAGCATGTTTTCTATCTTACTCGTAATCCTGTACTCAAAACAAACACGAAAAGTTAGTTGATCATTATGGTGTCGGAAGCCTGCAGCCAATAGAAGGAACGATGCGCTCGCCACGATATATTGAGGTTCTACAAAAGAGAGTTATTCCAGAGCTGGAAAAGAGGTATCCTGACTGTACTGGGATATTGCAGCAGGACTTAGCCCCCTGTCACACATCGAAGGTGGTGAAGAAATTCATGACAGAGCAGTAAATACAGGTACTTGATTGGCCAGGGAATTCCCCGGACGTAAATCCCACTGAGAACTTGTGGGCTATATGCAAAAGTCGCCTCCGTGCTGTAGACTGTACAACGATGGAGAAGCTCCTTCAGGCACTGATTCAAGTGTGGTGCAGGGATCCAAAAATCAACAGTGACTGTTCAAAACTAGTCGATTCCATGCCAAACCGTGTTCAAATGCTTAAAAATAGCGGAGGTCATATCCATTACTAATGTGAGTTTTGTACATGTATATGTGAGTTTTGTACAATAAACCATATTGTTTGTTTCAATTAATTTGCACAAGGATGTATTCCCCTGGAGATTCCATATTCAGCTGAACGTCTTCTATCAAGCAAGCTTTACCTATGAATTTTGCCAAGAACTGGACTTCCTCCTTCCTTCACAAATGTGCGTCCTTCACGAAACATGGGGATACCCTCCTCTTCCGAGCGTGATGAGCAGCTGGCCAGGGGCATCGATTCTGGACTTTGCTTTCATGATCGGCCCATGAGTCACACCGAGGGCTTCTGGGAGGTGGCTGGTGATTTTTCTTCTGCTCTCTGTCTTTCATATTTCACAAGAACAGTGAGCTGTCGAAGGGATTTTCCTTTGTTCCGGTGAAACACCCAGGATGCATCTTCCAAGGTTAATTCAGTTTTGGAGAGGAGCAGGCGGAAAAGTGTGATGGTTGGTGGTGGGGGTTTTACATGGGAAATTTGCTTTATTGGAGGCAAGGTTTGAGAGCTCTCTCAAAAAGAACTCCTGGAGCTCTTTGCTTGTAAAGCATTATTAGTCAACGTAGCATAAAAATCCATAGTATTGTATTTCCCCAGATCCCTGTTGGGTCCTTTATTTGTGATAACAGCGCGAGGAGGAGAGGGGAGTCGTAAAAATGCAAGGGAAATGAGCCTGGCTTGCTGTTTCACAACAGAAAAGGTTTTTCATAATCACAACGATGGCGTGTCTTAAGATAAATAATCCAGGAAACACGGGCTAAGGCAGCCACTCATCAAAAAGAGGCTCAGCAAAGAAGAAGGTGCTCAGAACATGTATTTGAGATCATAAGAACTTAAGAAGAGCTCTCCTGAGTCATTCTGAAGACTCACCTCGTCCATCATCCTGTTCTCATTCTGGCCAATCAGAAGTGTGCACCCTTTTGCAAATTAATTGAAACAAAGCATGTTTTCTATCTTACTCGTAATTCTATACTCAAAGCAAACACGAAAAGTCAGTTGATCATTATGGTGTCAGAAACCTGCACAAGAGGTGCTGGACTCTCCTTCCTTGAAGGATTTTAAGCTGAGTTTGGAAGGTCATCTGTCATGGATGCTTTAGTTGAGATTCCTGCATTGCAGGGGGTTGGACTAGATGACCCTTGGGGTCCCTTCTACGATTCTATGATTCCCAGGAACTGGTATCCTGAGGCATATTGCCTCCAACAGTGGAGGCAGAACGTAGTCATTGTGGTTATCCTCCATACACGTACCTAGGTAAAGATAAAGGGACCCCTGACCATTAGGTCCAGTCTTGGCCGACTCTGGAGTTGCGGCGCTCGTCTCGCTTTATTGGCCGAGGGAGACGGCGTACAGCTTCCGGGTCATGTGGCCAGCATGACTAAGCCGCTTCTGGTGAACCAGAGCAGCTCACGGAAATGCCGTTTACCTTCCCACCAGAGCGGTACCTATTTATCTACTTGCACTTTGACGAGCTTTCGAACTGCTAGGTTGGCAGGAGCAGGGACTGAGCAATGGGAGCTCACTCTGTCGCAGGGATTCGAACTGCCGACCTTCTGATCAGCAGGTCCTAGGCTCTGTGGTTTAACCCACAGTGCCACCCGCGTCCCATACATGTACCTAACTCTCATTTAAAAACCAACCAAGTATTGGCCATCGCTGCATCTTCTGGGAGCAGATGCCTTCATTTAATGATGTGTCCTATATGAAGCATTTTCTTCTTTCTGTCAGCAAATGTTTACCTTCACCGGATGGTCCCTTTGGAGTCTGGCATTGTGATGAAGGCGGAAAAGCTTCTCTTCATCTACATTCTCCATCCTGTGCATAATTTCTCACACCTCTGTCATGCAGACAATCCCCATTCTTTCCCCCTAAACCACACTTTAGAAGTAGAAATAAGAGAAGCGGTGAAAATGCAATTAAAAAATGTACGGCATCTAACACAGTGCAGCAAATTTGCTACAGCTGGCAGACGCATCGTTAAGCGGGTCCGCCATGACCCAATTGTCAAGTGGTCTGTTGGGGTGGGGTTAGAGTCGTCATAGCGATCCATAGTTAAAAGCAGAAGTTGGCAAATGTGGGCTATAGCTATATGATGATGAATTAACATGTGCCATTAAGGTAAGATGGGGAATATGCAGGAGAAATGATTTTGAGGAGGAGATATGGAGGGTGATTTGTACTGTTAAAACGGAAAGGGGTCAAACCATTGCAAAAGGTGTTGAAATTTTGGGAGTTTGGATAGTTACGAATGGAATGATATCAGGGGTGGGGTGCACATTATTATTCTTATTTATTTATGATTATTAACTTGTAACAACAACAACAACAACAACAACAACAACAACAACAACAACAACAACAACAATTGTTGGCAAATGTGGGCTTTTTTTGCTTTTCTTCTTACTCTTCAAAATATGGCAGCTCAACACACATTCCCTCCACTGCCCCTTAATCCTGATTTTATTATATTTTATTCTTTGGTAGATTTACAAAAAGGAAAGCACACACCAATAAATAAATTTTAGAAAGGGGTAAGATCAGACGCAGATGCACAAAGCCCTTAAAAAAAAAATCAAGACTCCGCCCTTTTCCTGTCCAGGGCAGCCCCACCCTTTGCATGCCCCTCAGGGCTGGTGCATCTCAAACAGCAGGGCCTCAATGGTGGCAGCCTCTCCTCCTCCAGCGACTACGAGCTGCTCAAGGAAGGAGACTGGCAGTGGCGGCCATGGAGAGGCCACAGAGAATCAATGGCACTGGAAACAGGGCCATTCTGGGATCAAATCAGATGCTGGGGTGGCTTTTGTAAGTCCGTGACTGTCTCTGGAAAATCGGGACACTTGGAACATATGCTAGTTTTCCCCAGATATCTGCTTGAGCACCGTGAGAACAGGATGATAGATGCAATTATCATCATCATCATCATCATCATTATTTATACCCTGCCCACCTGGCTGGGTTTCCCCAGCCACTCTGGACGGCTTCCAACCAAAGATTAAAGATACATTAAAACATCAGTCATTAAAAACTTAATGGGCTGCCTTCAGATGTCTTCTAAAAGTCAGATAGTTGTTTATTTCCTTGACATCTGACGGGAGGCATTCCACAGGGCGGAAGCCACTACCAAGAAGGCCCTCTGCCTGGTTCCCTGTAACTTGGCTTCTCACAGGGAGGGAACTGCCAGAAGGCCCTCGGCACTGGACCTCAGTGTCTGGGCAGAACGGTGGGAGTGGAGACGCTCCTTCAGGTATACTGGTCCAAGGCCGTTTGGCACTTTAAAGGTCAGCACCAACACTTTGAATTGTGCTCGGAAATGTACTGGGAGCCAATGCAGATCTCTCAGTGTTATGTGGTCTCGGCGGCCGCCCCCAGTCACCAGTCTAGCTGCCGCATTCTGGATTAGTTGTCGTTTCCGGGTCACCTTCAAAGGGAGCCCCACATAGAGGGCATTGCAGTAGTCCAAGTGGGAGATAAGCAGAGCATGCACCACTCTGGTGAGACAGTCTGCGGACAGGTAGGGTCTCAGCCTGCGTACCAGATGGAGCTGGTAGACAGCTGCCCTGGACACAGAATTGAGATGGTCCCTTGGCCTGATCCATTGGCTCTTTTTGTGTTCTTGGTTAGCAATTCTGTCACCCACCGAGCATGCTCAGTCCCCTTTAGGCTGATTGGCAGAGGAAAGCTAGCTCCCCACTTCTGATATCTCCCTCCAACTGATGGGAGTCGTAGTTCAAACTAGCTGAAAAACCCCAGTTTACCAACAGCTGGTGTGTAGGATATGAATTAGGGTTAATGATCTCTGCATTGACAACAGGTCCTGGGCTAAGGCCTGGATTCAGCGCAGCACACTAAGAAATAACAACGATGAAACAAATTGTAAACCAAAATTACTCACATCTATCACCGCGAGCATATTTAATGACTAAGTAGCCCTGATATTTGAGAGATGTTGAAAGAAGGATGTCATTATGTAGGCGTCAATAGCGGGTCTTTAAAATTGTATTTAGATTTGTACATATTTGCACATATCGACAAAGAGATACAGTGGCCTTGGTTGTTTATTACCGCCAGGCACCTCGTAAACGGTAGGAAGAGAGGAGAGGTGTCTGTCGGCGTTTTGTTTAATTGTTTCACTACTGGAGAAAGGTTATGGCGTTGCAAATACTTCAGACTTCACAAGGGTTTGAAAACAACGGCAGATCTTTTGTTCGATAAGCAGGCCTGGAACGATAGTGGAGGGCTTCTCTGAACTCCTAGTCCAGTCCTTCTCAAGGACGCACAATGGCTGTTAAGTAATACTTAAGCACAAAATGCTAGGCAGAAAACACCCAGCTATTCATGCTTAACTCCATGCTGCCTGGAGGCCACGCAAGCAAAAAACAAAGTTCATCTCAGGTGGCTCGCAGATTGAACACTAGAACAGGAAGCTGGAGCGTTAGCTCCAGCTGTGGACGACTCTGGGGTTGCGGCGCTCATCTCGCTTTATTGGCCAAGGGAGCCAGCATACAGCTTCCAGGTCATGTGGCCAGCATGGCTAAGCCGCTTCTGGTGAACCAGAGCGGCGCACGGAAACGCCGTTTACCTTCCCGCCGGAGCGTTACCTATTTATCTACTTGCACTTTGACGTGCTTTTGAACTGCTAGGTTGGCAGGAGCAGGGACAGAGCAACGGGAGCTCACCCCATCATGGGGATTTGAACCGCCGACCTTCTGATCGGCAAGTCCTAGGCTCTGTGGTTTAACCCACAGCGCCACACGCGTCCCGTTCCCATAGAGCAGTCTGAGCCAATAAAAATGTACCTCTGGTTAAGAACTTAATTCATTCCGGAGGTCCGTTCTTAACCTGAAACTGTTCTTAACCTGAAGCACCACTTTTGCTAATGGGGCCTCCCACTGCCGCCCCACTGGAATACAATTTCTGTTCTCATCCTGAAGCAAAGTTCTTAACCCGAGGTAATATATCTGGGTTAGCGGAGTCTGTAACCTGAAGCGTATGTGGCTAGGAGACACCCATAGCCCGAGAAGCGTGGCTGTTTTTTTGGCTTCAAAAACCGTTCGCTCGCAACAGACTGATCCTTAATTCCTAGCAAAGCCGTGCAGGAAACTGGGAGAGTGTGGGAGAAAGGGTTCTGTGCTGGCCTCCTCCCAAGAGGCCATATTGTCCCTCCTGCCCAGAACGCCCGCTTTTAGCATCTCCTGGGCTCCCTCCTCGAGAACAGTCTGTCTGTGTTTCGACTATCGCAAACTGCTCCGTTTTGTA
Source organism: Podarcis liolepis (assembly GCF_965112155.1). Classification (NCBI taxonomy): domain Eukaryota; kingdom Metazoa; phylum Chordata; class Lepidosauria; order Squamata; family Lacertidae; genus Podarcis; species Podarcis liolepis. Next base: position 120,009,601 of record NC_139557.1, read on the forward strand.
AACAGATACTTAAGTGAGTGTTATTCGGCGGCCTAGCAGATGGCTATTACAGCTGCCTCTTTCCCTTCCCCCTTACTCCCTCTGTTACGCATCTCCTCTACAATTACAGCTCCTCATTATTTTTCTCTCTGGCTTTCCCTTGTTCTAATTTATTGGGAGAGAATATATATAAAAAAAAAGGACAGCGAAAGTCAGTCATGGATCTTCGGGGCAGGGAATTAAGCCACTATGCCAAGGACCCTGATCAATACAGCATCCCAAACAGCCCCAACTGGGGATGTGAAGGTCTGGGGGGCGGGGCGGGCGGGGGGAATCGTAAAAATTGGTGGGGAAACCCCAGGTCCATCTCTCCCCCCTCCCTCTCCACCCCCCCAATTATTTGAGTGTTTATCAAATTGTAGATTTCAACGTTAGTCTCATAAAGTTCAACAAAAAAAGCAGAAGACCCAATGGTCAGTTCATGCATAAGGTCCATACATGTAAAAGTATCTATTCCATCTGTCTGTGGAACTACAACAACTATAAGGGAGATGGGCATGTTTAGCCTGGAGAAGAGGAGGTTAAGGGGTGATATGATAGCCATGTTCAAATATATAAAAGGATGTCACATAGAGGAGGGAGAAAGGTTGTTTTCTGCTGCTCCAGAGAAGCGGACACGGAGCAATGGATCCAAACTACAAGAAAGAAGATTCCACCTAAACATTAGGAAGAACTTCCTGACAGTAAGAGCTGTTTGACAGTGGAATTTGCTGCCAAAGAGTGTGGTGGAGTCTCCTACTTTGGAGGTCTTTAAGCAGAGGCTTGACAACCATATGTCAGGAGTGCTCTGATGGTGCTTCCTGCTTGGCAATGATTCTATTCTATGATTCTAACCCTTCATGTGAATTATTGGACTCTTTGAACAGACAGGTTCATTGGTTGGCCAATGTGAGGACAGGATGCAAGCTCCTCTTATTCCCTTAGACTGTGGAAGGTAGGAAACAGCTACCTGACTTTTAGAAGATACCTGAAGGCAGCCCTTTCAGGGAAGTTTTTATTGTTTGATGTTTTACTCTGGTTTTATAATTTGTTGGAAGGCGTCCAGGGTCATTGAGGCAACCCAGTCAGGTGGAAGGGATACAAATAATAAATTATCGTTATTCCCCACCTTCTTCTTCTTCTTTGGCAGTCACTCATAGCGTACCCAAGTAAGATTGTCTTCCATAAACACGGTTTTAACAATGTAAGTGACTATGGAGGCCAATTCTGGATCCACACATCCTTCCACAGTGGGGACATAGGTTTCTGGGTGGAAGTTGATAACGGTGTGGATTTGCCAAGCGTGCCTTCCTCTTAGCACGTTTCTCCCTTGCGTCCTGAGTTCGAGTGTCTTCAAAGCCCATGACACCTTTGGTAAAGGCTGTTCTCCAACTGGAGCTCTCGCAGGCCAGTGTTTCCCAGTTGTTGGTGTTTATACTACATTTTTTAAGATTTGCCTTGAGACAGTCTTTAAACCTCTTTTGTTGACCACCAGCATTACGCTTTCCATTTTTAAGTTGGGAATAGAGTAGTTGCTTTGGAAGACGATCATCAGGCATCCGCACAACATGACCAGTCCAACGAAGCTGATGTTGAAGAATCATTGATGATCTTTGCTTCTTCCAGTACACTGGTATTAGTTTGCCTGTCTTCTATGATTATTCTGTGGAGAATGCAGGACAGCTCTTATGTTGCCTAAGCTGGCATTTGAGCCTCTTTTGGAAGGAGATCCCGCCGCAAGACCAACCTTTCCGCAGAGCGTATGAAATAAATAAGTAACAGAGGACAAGCTACTAAGAGTTTTAATCAGGCAGGGCTTAGTCGTGTGCCTGGTTGCGGGCAGGAGGATAGCAGCGGGACGGCTTCCAAAGGCTTGTCGGATTCTATTATTCATGGAGGCGTTACCTTCTTTGCTAGGTTAACTCGTCAACCGCTGGTGCTGAGGGCCTGGCTGCTTTTATACAGCAGAAGGATCAACAGGGTCTAATCCTCGTCTGAGAAGCTGAAATTCTATTAGCTGTTGTGTCAGGGGGCTGGGAGGAAATCCTGTATAGATTTCCCACTTAAGGAAAGAGTCTTTTAAGAACTTAAGTAGGTAAGAGCTGCCTTTTGTGCTGTGTTAACGAGCGCCGCAGAAACCCAGCATTGAATCTTGGGCCGTGTTGGGAAGATCTTTTAGAAAATTGGAGGAGACCAAAGGCCAGGATCTTGACTCCAACAGCCACCAGTCAGGAGTTTCTGGGGAAACCACAGTCTGGAAAAGAGCAAAATCGCCTTCTTCTCTTCAGAAACCCCAGGAACTGGCACTCAGATGCTCTCTTCCTCTGATCCTTGAAGTTCTATTCTTCTTTGGCGATCACTCGTAGCCGAGTAAGATTGTCTCCCATAAACACAGTTTTAACAGTGAGTCCGTAACTGACTGTGGAGGCCAATTCTGGATCCACACGTCCTTCCACAGTGGGGACATTGGTTTCCAGGCAGCAGTTGATCACGGTGTGAATTCGTAGCCACTGTGACTAGTAAAGTAAAGGTAAAGGACCCCTGGACTGTTAAGTCCAGTCAAAGGAGACTATGGGGTTGCGGCACTTATCTCGCTTTCAGGCTGAGGGAGCCGGCGTTTGTTTGACAGTGAAACAGTGGTAGACTCTCCTTCGGTGGAGGTTTTAAAGCAGAGGTTGGATGGCCATCTGCCATGGATGCTTTAATTGAGATTCCTGCATTGCAGGGGGTTGGGCTAGATGACCCTTGGGGCCCCTTCTAACCCTAAGATTCTATGATTCAACTTTTATTTTGTCTTATTTTATTTTGTCTCATTTTTGTTACAATGCATTATGCAACAATGCATTAACACCAGGAAGCATAGCAGAACAAGAAATAAGGCGGAATCATATGCGGACATTTTTATTGCATCAGTGACATGTTACAGAAGGACACCTGCCAGAAACAAAATAATAATAATAATAATAATAATAATAATAATAATAATAATAATAATAATAATAAATTTTATTTATACCCCACCCTCCCCAGCCAAGACTGGGCTCAGGGCGGCTAACAACCAGTAATAAAAACAAGTTGATTAAAATACAACTTAAAATACAAGATTAAAATACAACATTAAAACATTAAGATGCAGCCTCTTCACAGGAGGAGAAAGGAAAAAAGAAAGAGCGGGAGGGCATGAAACTGATTCTAAGCCAAAGGCCAGGCAGAACAACTCTGTCTTACAGGCCCTGCAGAAGGAAATCAGATCCTGCAGGGCCCTGGACTCATGAGACAGAGCGTTCGACCAGGCTGGAGCCAGTGTTGAAAAGGCCCTGGCCCTGGTTGAGGCTAATCTAACTTCCTTAGGGCCCGGGACCTCTAGGGTGTTGCTGTTTATGGACCTTAAGGTCCTCTGGTGAGCATACCAGGAGAGGTGGTCCCATAGGTACGACGGTCCTAGGCAAAAAGGCAACAGCAGCCTGGACGGACCCTGAATTGTTCTTTCCAGACTTGCTTCAAGTCATTTTGACTGGGGAATCCCCGGGGTGAGACTTGGAACTCTTTGCCCTGCCCATGTCCCCTGCCTCTGAGCTACAACCTTTCCAGGTTCCATCCCTGGATAACCGAGAGCTTTGTCTGGTAAGCAGAGACAGGCACGGATTCTGTTTCCTGGCCTGCTGCCCAGTCGATTTCTCTTTCCCCCAGCCCTGCTTTCTATGAATGAACCAAACAGATTTGGCCGAGTGCCTAAAAGCTTTTTATCAATGGAATCAACAGTTTGCCGGATCAGCAGCAATGATGAGTCACAGCCAGGTCCTGTTTCTTCTTCTGAATACCTTGGACTGCAGAGGTCACCTGGCTCAGAGGTTGTTGATCTCTATTCCGGGATTCAGAAGACAGCAGGACAACAGCACGCACGCTCTGTGGAATCACCTTTAGCCTCTGTGTGTGTCCTTCCACACAATATTCTATTGCCTTTCCATACTTCCCAAAGACAAAGGAAGCTGCCACATACTGAGTCATGTCAGCGATCCACTTAGCTCACTATTGTGAACTTAAACTGGCATTAGTTCTCTGGGGATTCAGACAGGACATTTTTTAAAAAGTAAATAAATTTCTATACCTTCCTTCATCCGTAGATCTCAGGGCAGTTCACAGCATAAAATTACAATCTGGCGGTTCCCTCATTGCGAGAAGCAAAGCTACAGGGAACCAGGGAGAGGGCCTTCTCAGTAGTGGCGCCCGCCCTGTGGAACGCCCTCCCATCAGATGTCAAAGAGATAAACAACTACCTGACATTTAGAAGACATCTGAAGGCAGCCCTGTTCAGGGAAGTTTTTAATGTGTGACATTTTAGTGTATTTTTGGTCTTTGTTGGAAGCTGCCCAGAGTGGCTGGGGAAACAAATAAGAGAGTCCCATGGACTGCAAGAAGATCAAACCTATCCATTCTGAAGGAAATCAGCCCTGAGTGCTCACTGGAAGGACAGATCCTGAAGCTGAGGCTCCAATACTTTGGCCACCTCATGAGAAGAGAAGACTCCCTGGAAAAGACCCTGATTTTGGGAAAGATGGAGGGCAGAAGGAGAAGGGGATGACAGAGGATGAGATGGTTGGACACTGTTCTCAAAGCTACCAGCATGAGTTTGACCAAATTGCGGGAGGCAGTGGAAGACAGGAGTGCCTGGCCTGCTCTGGTCCAGGGGGTCACGAAGAGTTGGACACGACTAAACGACTAAATAACAATCATATCACCTCTCAGTCTTCTCTTCTCCAGGCTAAACACCCACACCCCCACACCCTGGCTCCCTAAAGCATTCCTCATAAAGCTTGGTTCCCAGACCCTTGTTCATCTTGGTCTCCCTCCTCTGCACATGTTCCAGCTTGGTCAATGACATTTTACCACTGTACTGTTGAGAGTGTATTAACTTATGATCTGTGTGTGTGGTTTGGGAGCTGCACTGTCAGGGAAAAAACAATGCTGCCCAGGGTTGTAAAGACTGCGGAGAGAATAATTGGGTGCACTCTTCCCACCTTGGATCAAATCTATGCTGCCAGGTACCATAAGAAAGCGGCAGAGATAGCACAGGATAGTGCGCACCCCGGAAATGATCTCTTTCAGTTTCTGCCTTCTGTAAGAAGGTACAGGGTTATAAAGACTAGGACTAGCTGCCTGAGAAACAGTTTCTATCCAAATGCAATTTTGGTTTTAAACGCAGTGTAAGGTATTTTTTGAGGGACGCTGGTGGCGCTGTGGGTTAAACCACAGCCTAGGACTTGCCGATCAGAAGGTTGGCGGTTTGAATCCCCACGACGGGGTGAGCTCCTGTTGCTCGGTCCCTGCTCCTGCCAACCTAGCAGTTCAAAAGCACGTCAAAGTGCAAGTAGATAAATAGGTGCCACTCCGGCGAGAAGGCTTAGTCATGCTGGCCAAATGACCCGGAAGCTGTACGCCGGCTCCCTTGGTCAATAAAGCGAGATGAGCGCCGCAACCCCAGAGTCGGCCACGACTGGACCTAACGGTCAGGGGTCCCTTTACCTTTAAGCTAGTCTTTATGTGGGTATATTGTATTAAATTATGGGGTATCAGAGTTTTTAGGGGCTGACCAGGCTGAGATAGCTGGCATGTGGGCTTCTGAATGTCTGATGTAGATTTTTTTTTCAATTTTGTTGTTCTGTATGGGACAATGACAATAAAGATTATCATATCATATCCTTAAACTGTGGTGCGGAGAACTGTGGTTAGCAGTAATCTGTGAAATTAGCAATAATCTCATTGAGGAGTTGCCAGTTTGGAAAGTGGATGGCATGTGCATTGGGATCGTTCCGTGTTCTTTCTCCTAATATCTCTCTCTCTCTCTCTCTCTCTCTCTCTCTCTCTCTCTCTCTCTCTCTCTCTCTGTGTGTGTGTGTGTGTGTGCATTGCATTGCATTGCATTTCCCCCTCGAAAGAAACATCCGCTGGAAGGGAATGGGCCATCCGTCCTTGTGTTCTCTATTCCATTATCCTGTCTCCCTTACGGGGCATCTTTGCATTCCACCCTTGCTCCAGAAAATAAAAGGCGGCCTCATTGCTTACAAGAAACTCACTTAGCCAAGCGTTTCTTCTCCGCTTGGTCCTCAGGGCAAGTCCATCCTCTGCCTTCAAACAACGCAGCGCTCTGCTGCGCGGCTTTGCCAGCCCTCCATCTTCCCCTTCCTTTTGAAATGCACAGAATTATCCTTTCCCCGCCCCCCAAATTCCCTGCGATAATGAGCACAGTGCACCCCGGCAGCTGCTCCGGCTCCTGTGATTGGCCAGCCTCCTCCATTCTTGCCAAATGTGTGCAAGGGGAGAAGGAGGGCTTTGCAGCAAGCTGTTACATCACCTAAACGGGGATGCTAATTTGATTAACATATCATCGTGCTGACATTCGGATTTGAGTCACACAAGCCCTCCCACCCATGCGATTGCAGCGCAGCGATCCTGTCATTATCTCTTCTTGCGGGGCATCCGTCAGGAAGCGGGGAAGTGATATTTCTTGACACAGGAGGACCCGAAAATCGTGACACAAAGGAAGACCTTAAAAAGTGTTGTGAGACCTCTAGGGGTAGGGAGAAAGTCCTTCTTGTTTGCATTTTGACCAGAATCCGCGTCGTTTGCACTTCCTGAATGGGTACGCATCTCTCCTTTGAAATTTGCCTTTTCCGTTGAAAAACCTGGATTTTGCAGCGCAGTTCTTCAGCCAGCCCGAATGTGTGTATCGAACAAAACAACATGCAAAGATGTGTTTGTTGGAAGAAATTTGCTCTAAAATGCAGGCGAAATTTCATGAGGATTCTTTTTTAAAAAAGAAAAATCACCAGTTTCTGCAGAAATATAGGGAACTGAACTTAAGCTGGGGGGGATGAGAAATAGAAATAGACAGGTTAGTTCACTCTAAGGATTGTCACCATTCAATCAATCAATCAATCAATCAATCAACAAACCAACAAACCTGTTACATAAATACTCCAAACCTCACAGAATCCTTTTTAAATGTCATTATAGGGTAACAGCAGTAGAAGAAGTGGAGAAATAAAGACACCCCTATTTTAAAACTCTTGAATCGATTAGATTTATTATTTTTATTCCGCTTTCCCAACACATGCTGAGCTCACAGCAACTCACAATAATCACACTAAACACAGCAACAGACATTGCCATCCCTATAATATCAAGCACCAATTGTGGTATTTGTATGTGCAAAATCTTTCCCACGCCCTTAGACCCTTTAAAAAAATGTAGTTCTCTTTTTTCTCTCCTAGAAATGACTGAGCAAGATCTCTGCTGTTTTCACAGAAAAACTCACTAACTCACAGTCTACAGCTGATAGCTGAAAAATCTGCTTACTGTGATGACATCATAGAATTCTATACTAAATTACCGTATTTTTCGCTCTATAACACGCACCCGACCATAACACGCACATAGCTTTTAGAGGAGGAAAATCCGTAGGCATGCCACCCGTAGGCGTTCCCTCCATAACACGCACAGACATTTCCCCTTACTTTTTAGGAGGAAAAAAGTGAGTGTTATGGTGCAAAAAATACGGTAACTCTTTCCATAGCACTTTGGATGCTCCAGCTGCCACACGAATAGCATATAAAGCAAACAACCACAAATTCATCAAAGCAATTAGTACAGTTCAGTAAAGTCATAGTAACTCATCTTCTTCTTTGGCGATCCCTTAGCCGAGTAAGATTGTCTTAGCAGTGAGTATGTAAGTGACTGTGGAGGCCAATTCTGGATCCACACGTCCTTCCACAGTGGGGACATGGTTTCCAGGCGGGAGTTGATCACGGTGTGGATTTGCCAAGCATGCCTTCTTCTTAGTGCGCTTCTCCCTTGTGTCCTGAGTTCGAGTGTCTTCAAAGCCCATGACACCTTTGGTAAAGGCTGTTCTCCAGTTGGAGCACTCACAGGTTTCCAGTTATCAGTGCTTATGTTACATTTTTTTAGATTTGCTTTGAGAGAGTCTTTAAACCTCTTTTGTTGTCCACCGGTATTTTGCTTTCCATTCTTGAGTTGGGAATAGAGTAGTTGCTTTGGAAGATGATCATCAGGCATCCGAACAACATGACCAGTCCAACGAAGTTGATGTTGAAGAATCATTGCTTCAACACTGGTGATCTTTGCTTCTTCCAGTACGCTGGCATTAGTTCGCCTATCTTCCCAAGTGATGTGTAAAATTTTTCAGAGACACCGTCAATAAAATCTTTCGAAGAGTTGGAGATGGCGTTTATAACTGGTCCATGTTTCACAAGCATATAGTAAGGTTGGTAGTACAATAGCTTTGTAAACAAGCATTTTGGTTTCCCTGCAAATGTCCTGGTCCTCAAACACTCTGCACTTCACTCAGGAGAAAGCTGCACTTGCAGAGCTCAGGCGATGCTGAATTTCAGCATCAATGTTAGCTCTTGTGAAAAGATAACTGCCCAGGTAGGAAAAGTGATCATCACTGTCCAACATTACACCATTAAGTTGAATTTGTGGCACTGCAGAGGGATTGTTTTGTGCTTGTTGGTCTTTTGGTTTTTTGGATATTGAGCAATAGGTCAAGCTTTCCTTAAGCTTCTGCGAAGATATTTAGGTTGGTAACTCATAATATTGGCCGGACACTTCCTAGTCACATGGAACCTTGCTCCAGAAAAACAGAAGATGGATTAGCTTGTTGGCTACCCAATGCATTGTTTTTCAGCACTGCAGTGAGTGGAAGGCTCATTCGCTGTACATAAATCATAGACATTTACATTGAATTACAGTCATACCTTTGGTTACAGACGCTTCAGGTTGCGTTTTTTCGGGTTACAGATGTGCCAAAAGCCAGAAGTACCGGAATGGGTTACTTCCAGGTTTTGGCGTCATGTGTGCACAGAAGCACCAAATCACGCTTTGCGCATGTGCAGAAGCACCGAATCTCAACCTGCACATGCGCAGATGCAGCGCTGCGGGTTGCAAACAGTGTGGGTTGTGAACATGCCTCCCACACGGATCATGTTCACAACCCCAGCATCCACGGTAGACATTTAAAAACTGTTTGGTGCAGGTGAGCAAGGTCTTTGAGTCAGTGGTGGCTGATCATCTTCAAACATGGTTAGAGAAACAGAATGATATGGACCCATTCCAAGCTGGCTTCAGGCCTGCATTGAGAACTGTGTGGGTGATAATTCCCCTTTCTCAATAGCAGTCATAGGGAGGCAACGGGCAATTCAGAGCACGGCTACAGGACCGGAGGAACAGGGTTAAGCTTCCCTCCCCGTGCTGTTTTTCTCAGTTAAAACCCCACCTCCATGCTTCTGTTAGGCAGAACAAAGCAAACAGCTGTAACAGACATGTATCTACATTTTGCCATGTGAGGTGGGCTTCTAATTGTGAAAATACCCCAATTCAATGTCCCAGATTCAGTCGTGGAGGAAGTGGCTTCAGTACCCGGGACGGCGGGGGCGTGGCACATGGGGGCTTGGTGCATCGCATGTACGAGCATCCCAAGAGAGAGGTGCCCGCCCACAGCGATATCACCCCCCCCGGCTGGCACCCGGGGCCGCCACAGTCCACATTCAATCCCTGGTATCTCTAGGTAGAGCTGCTTTGCTTGAGATGCTGGAGAGCCACTGCTAGATCTACTGAACTAGATAAACCAATAGCAGCTACCTATGTTCCTAACTGGGACGCGGGTGGCGCTGTGGGTTAAACCACAGAGCCTGGGACTTGCCGATCAGAAGGTCAGCGGTTCGAATCCCCGCAGCGGGGTGAGCTCCCGTTGCTCAGTCCCTGCTCCTGCCAACCTAGCAGTTCAAAAGCATGTCAAAGTGCAAGTAGATAAATAGGTACCACTCCAGCGGGAAGGTAAACGGCGTTTCCGTGTGCTTCTCTGGTTTGCCAGAAGCGGCTTAGTCCTGCTGGCCACATGACCCGGAAGCTGTACACCGGCTCCCTCGGCCAGTAAAGCGAGATGAGCGCCGCAACCCCAGAGTCGGCCACGACTGGACCTAACAGTCAGGGGTCCCTTTACCTTTACCTGTGTTCCTAATTGTCAGGCATGTGGAGCAGGGCCTTTTCAGCAGTGTCCCTCTGGAAATACATATGGCTTCATCACTGCAAGCCTCTAGGAGGCCCCTAAAAACACATTTCTTTGGAACCGCCTTCTCTTAAATAAAGATAATGGTTTATTAAATCTATTAGTCACTTTTTTGCCACGGCAGCTCAAAGCGACTTACAATATTTTAAGCAAAAAACAAACACATACGAACATTAAAACCAGCATTTAAAAAAGACATTAAAACAAGGGTCAGAAAACTTTTTCAGCAGGGGGCTGGTCCACTGTTCCTCAGACCTTGTGGGGGGCCGGACTATATTTTTTGTGGAAAGTGAACAAATTCCTATGCCCCACAAATAACCTAGAGATGCATTTTAAATAAAAGGGCACATTCTACTCATGTAAAAACACACTGATTCTCGGACCATCTGTGGACCAGATTTAGAAGGCGACTGGGCCTGATCCGGCCCACGGGCCTTAGTTTGCCTACCCATGCATTAAAACATCCAACTTATAGATAGTTAAAAGCCACATGCCTGATTAAAAAGGACAGGTTTTGCCTGGCTTCTAAAGATATGTGGCAAGGGCACAAGACGAGCCTCTCTGGGGAGAGAATTCCACAAACAGGGAGCCACCACAGAAAAGTCCATTCTCATGTTGTCACCCACCAAACCTCTCGGACATGGAGGACTTCGAGAAGGGCCTCAGATTATGATTGCAGTGTCTGGGTAGGTTCATACAGGAAGAGGCAGTTTTTGAGATATTGCTTCCCTGAGCTATTTAAGGCTTATAGGTCAACGTCAACACTGAATTGGGTTTTGTAAGCATGGCCCTGCTTAAACTCTGACTGTAACATTTACTCTTCTTCCTGGGTTGAATGTTGTTTGTAATTAGTGTAATTGCTGGCTCTCGTTACCGGTTGGCTTAATTGTTTTGGCATTCCGTGGTTTTATATTGACAAATGACTGGGTCTTTCACAGCTCAGTTCGACATCTGAGTGGATCTGTTCTGCAATGCTGCGTCCGGTGGAGAACTTTCTCCCAAGTCTCCGTTGGGTAGATTTTGCATGCGCTCATCTTGGCCTGAGGTTTTAAGATTCAGTGACCGAGAATCCCTTGCAAGCCGAACCCTGGAGCTATGCCTGTGTTTTAGCACGGGTCTATACGTGATATATAATTGATAATAGTTGTTCCTGTTATACTCGTCTCCAGAATGCAATTTTAATGAGGACAAAAAAAGTGGGCAGGGAGAGGTCTTTATTTTACATCGTACTCTCTCTATAAATACATTGCATTATTAAATGCAGACATTTCCTGCTTCCCTTGCTCTTGGCTCTGACCAAGGACGCAAGTGGGCTCTTTCAATGAGCTCATCCTGGTTGCGGTTGCTGGCAGTTCAGCACAGTTGCACCGAACCCTCATAGCAAATGGGGTCCTGGGCGACGGTGCCACCCACTGGACAGCCTCGACTTCTCGTGTGATGAAAGAGGCAGCAAAATGTTTCTCTGTCCCCTTTCTCTGCTTCACATGCATGATCATACGGCAACAGCCCGTTCAAATACACAGTGGAAATAAAATCCACCCCGTTTAAGAATGTTTATGTCAGCAGTCCTTTAAAACCCGGAAGTTGCCTAGTGCCTAAATGAGGCCAAAGCAGTCTCCATCCATTCCTTGAGAAGGACATGACAAAGTCAAAAGCCAGGAGCCACCACAGGAAAGGCTCTCTCTTTCTCTTTCCATTCTCTCTGATCTGGGCTGGTTGCCAATTTTCTACCGAGCCAAGTTCAATGCTCTTAGCAATTTGGAACCTATGGAATTTCCTTGCCTTACATGTGCCCACTCAACTGCTTTGCTCAGCAGTACAGTGGACGCTCAGGTTGTGAACGTGATCCGTGCAGGAGGCACATTCGCAACCCGCAGCATCCGCAACCCGCAGCGCCACGTCTGCCCACATGTGGGTTGTGATTTGGCACTTCTGCGCATGCGCAAAGCTCAATTTAGTGTATCTGCGCATGCACGAGCACCAAAATCCGGAAGTAACCTTTACCGGTACTTCTGGGTTTCGGCGCATCTGTAACCTGAAAACTCGCAACCTGAAGCGTCTGTAACCCGAGGTATGACCGTATTGGCATGATACCAGGTGCCACATAATACCTGTTCCACATTAGAAAGAAATCAATATTTTAGTGTGACAGAACCTACACTTTGGAACTCCCAGCCTATTGATCTGAGACAGGGACCTTCACTACACTGTTTTTGGCACCTGCTGAAAGCATTTTCGTTTAGGCAAGCCTACCCAGATGTTCAGAAAGTTCGCATGAGTTTTCATTTGTTCTTAGTCTATTGTTGTTTTAACTTTTCAAAGGTCTTAAATTATTGTTGCCAATTTCCCTTACTGGTGATTTTATTGTTTTACTTTTTAAAAACTTTTTTTCCCCCAAACCGTTTTGAGGTTGTTGTTTTTTACCACGTGTCAGGGGTTCAGGAGCAGAGGCAAGGGCAAGGGAGGAAACAGAGAGCGAGGGGGAGGAGGCAGAAGAAAAGATGAGTGATGACGACGACCCGAGATCTCCGAGTCTTTCCAGTGAATCAGAAGATTCACAGAAAGGAGCACCAGTGGCCAGGGCAAGGGGGGAGCCTAGGGGGACACCCCAGGAAGATAGAGCCAGAGGGGACTCAGAGGGGAGCAGTTGGAAATCGGGACCAGCGTCACCGCCAGAGAGCAGGGAAGAGGAAGGGCGCCAGGGATCAAGCGCTGGCAGCTCACAACAGGAGGGAGGGCACGAGTCAGGAGTGGCCACACCTCCATCGGGGAGCGAAGAAACGGTCAGACGGAAAGTGGAAGGTTGGGCGCGCGCGCCAAGTTCAAATGCACAGGAAAGTGACGCAGTAGGCAGCCCGGAGAGGGAGCCAGGTCCTAAAGCCCGGCGCAAGGAGACAGGAGGGTCCGGGGGGTCGGCGTCAGAGGAATCCCGGAGGGAAGAGACCCCGGGGGGCAGAGGGACCCAGAGGAGAACAGTCAGGCGGAAAAGGTGGAGCAGGGCTAGGATATTAAGTTGGTGCACAAGGGGCGGAGACTCAGACGGAGCTTCGCCGATCTAACCATAAGACGTAGAGTTGCACGCAGCAGCTTGAGAATGGAAACTGTAACTCAATAAAGACTTTTACTTAATGATCGCTGGCTAGCGTGATCCTCTGTGAGCTAGGATCGGGGAGCAGCTCTGACACCACGTATAAATTTTATTAAATAAATAAGTTACTATTACAGTGGTACCTCGGGATAAGAACTTAATTCGTTCTGGAGGTCCGTTCTTAACCTGAAACCTGAGGTACCACTTTAGGTAATGGGGCCTCCCGCTGCTGCCACGGGATTTCTGTTCTCATCCTGAAGCAAAGTTCTTAACCCGAGGTACTATTTCTGGGTTAGCGGAGTCTGCAACCTGAAGCGTATGTAACCTGAAGGGTCTGTAACCCGAGGTACCACTGTACAGTGGCACCTCGGGTTGTGAACGTGATCCGTGCGGGAGGCACATTCGCAACCCGCAGCATTCGCAACCCACAGTGCCGTGTCTACACACGCGCAGGTCGCAATTCAGTGTTTCTGCGCATGTGCGAGCACCAAAACCCGGAAGTAACCCATTCCTGTACTTCCGGGTTCGGCGCAGTGCACAACCCGAAATCACGTAACCTGAAGCATCTGTAACCCGAGGTACCATGGTGCCCTTCGTGTGACAAAAGCCAAGGTAAAGAGGTGATTCAGCCCAGAGCCAACAGTGTGACGCGGCAGCTAAAAAAGCCAATGCAATTCTGGGCTGCATCAATAGGAGTATAGCATCTAGATCAAGGGAAGTAATAGTGCCACTGTATTCTACTCTGGTCAGACCTCACCTGGAGTACTGTGTCCAGTTCTGGGCACCACAGTTCAAGAAGGACACTGACAAACTGGAACGTGTCCAGAGGAGGGCAACCAAAATGGTCAAAGGCCTGGAAAAGATGCCTTATGAGGAACGGCTAAGGGAGCTGGGCATCTTTAGCTTGGAGAAGAGGAGGTTAAGGGGTGATATGATAGCCATGTTCAAATATATAAAAGGATGTCACATAGAGGAGGGAGAAAGGTGGTTTTCTGCTGCTCCAGAGAAGCGGACACGGAGCAATGGATCCAAACTACAAGAAAGAAGATTCCACCTAAACATGAGGAAGAACTTCCTGACAGTAAGAGCTGTTCGAGAGTGGAATTTGCTGCCAAGGAGTGTGGTGGAGTCTCCTACTTTGGAGGTCTTTAAGCAGAGGCTTGACAGCCATATGTCAGGAGTGCTCTGATGGTGTTTCCTGCTTGGCAGGGGGTTGGACTCAATGGCCCTTGTGGTCTACTCCAACTCTATGATTCTATGATTCTATGATTCTATGATTCTATGATTCTATGATTCTATGATTCTATGATTCTATGATTCTATGATTCTATGATTCTATGATCATCATGAGACTTTCTCTGGCCAGTGAGCCCAGATGATTAAAAAGACAGGCAACAGCAATAACTTGAGTGAGATCCAGTGGTCCATTGAGCCCTGTACTGCCCTCGCTGGCTGGCTGGCAGCAACTGTCCAGGGCTCCAGAGTCTCCTCTGTCACAGCCCTGCCTTCAGATGCTGTGAATTGAATCTGAGACTTCCTGCGCTCAAAGAAGATGCTCTGCCCTTGAGCTGTGGCCTTCCCCCAGACCCCCAAATTCCCAGGTGCTAACATTAGATCTTTGCTCTCTTCCAACTTCACCACGTGGTAGGACACATGTTCTTCAGGCAGAAGTCCCAGGCGCAACCCTCACCATCTCTGGGTAGAGCTGGGAGAGAGATAATCGGTCTGATATCCTGGGGAACTGGGAGACCAATGGTCTGACTTGGTTCCTACATTCCTAATCTTTTCAACAGCTGTCCATCATTGTTTGTTAGATACTACCCAAAGCTGCGGTACGCGGGTGGCGCTGTGGTCTAAACCACTGAGCCTAGGGCTTGCCGATCAGAAGGTCACGGGTTCGAATCCCCGCGACGGG
Organism: Podarcis liolepis; assembly: GCF_965112155.1. Lineage (NCBI taxonomy): Eukaryota > Metazoa > Chordata > Lepidosauria > Squamata > Lacertidae > Podarcis > Podarcis liolepis. The sequence goes on from NC_139557.1 coordinate 120,024,706, forward strand.
GTGAGCTCCCGTTGCTCGGTCCCAGCTCCTGCCAACCTAGCAGTTCGAAAGCTTGCCAGTGCAAGTAGATAAATAGGTACCACTCTGGTGGGAAGGTAAACGGCGTTTCTGTGCGCTGCTCTGGTTTCGCCAGAAGTGGCTCAGTCATGCTGGCCACATGACCCGGAAAAAACGTCTGCGGACAAACGCCGGCTCCCTCAGCCTTTAAAGCGAGATGAGCACCACAACCCCAGAGTCGCTTGCCAGGGGTCCTTTACCTTTACCTTTACCCAAAGCTGCAGTTGGCTTCCCCAAATATCCTTTGGGGCTGAGCGCTTGGGAGCGTTTCGTACAGTGGACGCTCGGGTTGTGAACGTGATCCGTGAGGGAGGCACGTTCGCAACACGCAGCGCCGTGTCTGTGAACAAGCTGGTTGCAATTCAGCGCTTCTGCACATGCACAAAGTGCGATTTGGCGCTCCTGTGCATGTGCAACCACTGAAACTCGGAAGTAACCCTTTCCGGTACTTCCGGGTTTCGGCAGGTCCATAACCCCAAAAAATGCAACCTGAAGCGTCTGTAACCCGAGGTATGACTGTATTGCATAGGCCGACATAATGCATTAGTTTCCAAGGAAACTGCATTCATGGAAGGAGCGATGTAAGGCTGTGGGGTTGTGTAAATAATTTTTGTCCCCTTCCCCGTTCTTAATTGTAGTGGTACAAACTATCCCCTGTGGTGTGCACAGAGCCAACTACCAGCTCTGGAGTCTCTGCACCTTCCTTCTCTCATCCGTGGAGCTTGATAAAGATGTGGTCGTGAGGTCCCATCAGCTGGCTTCATGGCGACTCAAGCACCCCCACTTATCATCCACGAAGATGTTTCATTCTGTGCTGGAAAACAAAAGCGTGTTTACATAAATCTGCGTGGCGTACGTTGCTCCTGTGGAAATGGAGCGATGATGGCTTGGGAAATGGGAATTATAAATAGGCATGGCACAGAAGCACTGCCACCTGAACAACATGACTGCCATAGTAGTGAGGACTAGAAACTTAGCTGCCTTTCTTTAAGGGAGCATTTTGTGGATTCTTGCACCTGATCCCAGATTCTGTGCCCATGAGAGCATAAATGCAGAACAGAACAGCCCTCGGGGGCCTTTCAATGCAAATACATACATGCAGTGCTTTTTTTTCTAAAATAAACTAATGTTTAGAGGTATTCCCATTTTCCTACTCATTGTAATACTGCCCCTCAATGAGGCCAAACTTAGATTCACAAAATGTTTAGGAGTATGCGTACCTTTGCATGCTCCCCCAAGGAAAAATGCACTGCCTACCTGTGTCTGCTCAGTAAACTAGAAGTCATGGACATCCAATGAAACAGTGCATAGTTAACCTATGGAACTCCTTGCCACAGGAGGCAGTGATGGCCACAAACCTGGATGGCTTTAAAAGAGGATTAGACAAACTCATGAAGGAGAGGGCTATTGATGGCTACAAGCCATGACAGCTATGATCTCCCTCCACAGTTGGGTGCAGCATGCTTCTGAATTGTGTGGCGAGTTTCCGACCCCCCCCCCCGGTGGAAATAATGACACATGACACAATTATTAAGGTTAATGGGCTAAAAAAGGCCACAACTTTATTGGCTACAGGTGATGAGCAGTATTGGCTTAGGCATTGGTCCTAACAGACTATATCCAACTTCAGCCTGTCTGCTTGAAGTCCGGGAAGGGTTAACCACCGTTAGGGGGAGTCCTGCTGATGCACATCAACTAGGAACTCCCCCGGGGTCACCACTTGAGGCCTCACCTCCATAGGCTTTGGACAGGGCCACGCCCCACGGAATCCTTTATCGGACTACCCTTCAATATGCAGGGCAGGTGATGGCGCTACCTCCCCTCTTCCAACTACAGAACCATACCAATGCCGAACTGCCAATACCCAGAAAGTTGTGACAATTTGCTACAAGGTAGAAGGTTGATGGTTCGAATCCCCACGATGGGGTGAGCTCCCGTTGCTTGGTCCCTGCTCCTGCCAACCTAGCAGTTTGAAAGCACGTCAAAGTGCAAGTAGATAAATAGGGAAGGTAAACGGCGTTTCCGTGGGCTGCTCTGGTTCGCCAGAAGCAGCTTAGTCATGCTGGCCACATGACCTGGAAGCTGTACACCGTCTCACTCGGCCAGTAAAGCAAGATGAGCGCTGCAACCCCAGAGTCGTCCACGACTGGACCTAATGGCCTGGGGTCCCTTTACCTTTACCTTTAGGCGAAAACCAAGTGGCTAGTGCCAATTTGCCAAGTGGAAAAATTCCTACCAGCCCCCTCAACGGCGACCAACCAAGGTCCATAGCAAGGTCAAAGGACGAAAACCTTATAGGGCAGGAGGGTGGTAAAAACAGGAACAGCTGGAGGGTGGCAAAGAGGGAGATCCCCGGCCGAGTCCTGCCTATATATGAGAGCCAGTGTGGTGTAGTGGTTAAGAGCAGTAGTCTTGTAATCTGGTGAACCGGGTTCGATTCCCCACTCCTCCACATGCAGCTGCTGGGTGAGCTTGGGCCAGTCACACTTCTCTGAAGTCTCTCAGCCTCACTCACCTCACAGAGTGTTTGTTGTGGGGGAGGAAGGGAAAGGAGATTGTGAGCTGCTTTGAGACTCCTTTGGGTAGTGATAAAGCGGGATATCAAATCCAAATTATTATTCTTCTATATAGGGCAGGCCACGCTCCCCAGAGCCAGCCAGGGGATGTCGCGGCTGGGAATCCCCCGAATCGTGCAGGGCTGGCCTCCACCCACTGTGCGCGTGGAGGGGCTGTGAAGCCCGCAACTCCACCTCCTTCTTAAGGCGGAAGTGGCTTGCCTGTCACTGGGAGCCACGGGATGAAAGAGTTTTGCTTGCAAGTTTCCCATGTGCATCTGGTCAGCCGCTGTGGGAACAGGATGCTGGCCTAAATGAACCATTGGCCTGATCCAGCTGAAGGCTCTTCTTATGCCCTTACACCCACCCGCTTCCTCCGCATTGCCCCACATTGTTTCTTGGCCATGCTATGCCACTCTGGGCGGCTTCCAACTAAGTATTAAAATACACTAATACATCAAACATTAAAAGCTTCCCTGAACAGGGCTGCCTGCAGATGTCTTCTAAAAGTTTGGTAGTTGTTTTTCTCTTTGACATCTGGTGGGAGGGTGTTCCACAAGGCGGGTGCCACCACCGAGAAGGCCCTCTGCCTGGTTCCCTGTAACTTGGCTTCTCACAGTGTGGGAACTGCCAGAAGGCCCTCACTGCTGGACCTCAGTGTACGGGCTGGATGATGGGGGTGGAGTGGTTCCTTCAGGTATACTGGGTTGAGGCCCTTTAGGGCTTTAAAGGTCAGCACCAACACTTTGAATTGTGCCCGGAAATGTACTGGGAGCCAATGTAGGTCTTTCAAGACCAGTGTTATGTGGTCTTAGCGGCCGCTCCCAGTCACCAGTCGAGCTGCCGCATTCTGGATTAGTTGTAGTTTCCAGGTCGCCTTCAAAGGGAGCCCCACATAGAGCGCATTGCAGTAGTCCAAGCGGGAGATAACCAGAGCATGCACCACTCTGGCGAGACAGTCCACGGGCAGATAGGGTCTCCTTTAGAAGGAATGGCAAGGCTTTGGGCAAATGGCCGGGGTGTTTTCTCAGCGGGTTGATGGAGGAGTTGGGTGCCTGCCCCACCTTGCTGAAGGCCTCGATTTGAGGTCCGCGGTTAATCACTTGGAGTCGCACCCTTCCTCCTGCCAAGGGGAGCCCTGGAACGAGACACCATACATCCTCTCCCTGCCTTCTTTTGCATCAAGGCCTCCCACATCGCAAAGGACAGCAGCAATGTGATGCAGACGCAATCAATAAAACCGTTAGCAGCGGAGACCCGGCACTTTGCTCTCCGAAGCACGTAGCCACCTGGGCTGCAGTGCACACGCCAGAAGGAGGGCAAAGATCGTCACAGGCCTGTCTCTGAGAGGGTGGTCCTGGACAAGTGGGGGAGCTCACATAAGAACTGCAAGGAAAGAACAGCTGTTCGACAGTGGAATTAGCTGTTTGACAGTGGAATTTGCTGCCAAGGAGTGTGGTGGAGTCTCCTTCTTTGGAGGTCTTTAAGCAGAGGCTTGACAACCATATGTCAGGAGTGCTCTGATGGTGTTTCCTGCTTGGCAGGGGGTTGGACTCGATGGCCCTTGTGGTCTCTTCCAACTCTATGATTCTATGATTCTATGATTCTATGAAATGTTGCAGCGTAGTTTCTTGGCAAGGATGCCTCCTCCTCCTCCTCCTAGATATGACATTCCCTTCTCGCAGACATTCATCCCACCCAAGTTATCCATTTCTCATTTCCACCTGACACTCAGCAATGCTCAGTTCTCCCTGGGCTTTTTCGGCTCCCTGTGTCTTTGGTTTTGCTGTGTCACCTTGTAAACCTCGGGGTTCCCCATAGCACTCCAAGACTTCCCTCATATTTCTTAGTAAACCTGTTTTGACTTGGCCCCATGCACGGCCAGAGTTTACTATTAGCAGGAGTGATGCGTTGCATGCATCCGTAGTTGGACACAGCAATGCATCCAAATGCCTTGGAAGATGATTTCCATATGAGTGCAGCTTGTCCTTAAAATAGCACCCTTCCTCTTCTTCTTCTTCCTCTCCCCTCTCTTCCATCACTTATTCAGTCCACTTCTGTCCAGCCTTACTCAGAAATAAGTCCCCTGCTTCAAGGCTTCCTGCAGGATTGCTCTCTTCTCTCCCTCTTTGGCGATCCCTCGTAGCCGAGTAAGATTGTCTTCCATGAACACGGTTTTAACAATGAGTCCGTAAGTGACTGTGGAGTCCAATTCTGGATCCACACGCCCTTCTACAGTGGGGACATAGGTTTCCGGGCAGGAGTTTATCATGGTGTGGATTTGCCAAGCGTGCCTTCCTCTTAGCACATTTCTCCCTTGCGTTCTGAGTTCGAGTGTCTTCAAAGTCCATGGCACCTTCTGCTGCTTACGTATGACCTCAACACAAGCTGAGTTGATGGCAAAGCAAGCTTTCTTCTTGGTAGGGCTGTCTGTGTGACCAGCTATTGTCTAACACTGCCCATCGAGCCTAGTATTGTCTGCCCCACGGATGGGGAAACGGCAAGTGAGAACCTACCTGAGCACAAAAGTTAAAGGAGGCAGTGATGGCCCCCAACCTGGGTGGCATTATAAGAGGATTGGACATATTCATGGAGGAAAGGAGGGCTACTGATGCCTACTAGCCAGGATGGCAACACTCTGCTTCCACAGTTGGAGAAAGCAATGCTTCTTTGGCGATCACTCGTAGCCGAGTAAGATTGTCTTCCAGAAACACAGTCTTAACAATGAGTCCGTAAGTGACTGTGGAGGCCAATTCTGGATTCACACGTCCTTCCATTGTGGGGACATTGGTTTCTTGGCGGGAGTTGATCATGGTGTGGATTTGCCAAGCGTGCCTTCCTCCTAGCATGTTTCTCCCTTGCGTCCTGAGTTCGAGTGTCTCCAAAGCCCATGACACCTTTGGTAAAGGCTGTTCTCCAACTGGAGCACTCGCAGGCCCGTGTTTCCCAGTTGTCGGTGTTTATACTACATTTTTTTAGATTCGCCTTGAGACAGTCTTTAAACCTCTTTTGTTGACCACCGGCATTACACTTTCCATTTTTAAGTTCGGGATAGAGTAGTTGCTTTGGAAGACGATCATCAGGCACCCGCACAACATGACCAGTCCAATGCAGTTGATGTTGAAGAATCATTGCTTCAACACTGGTGATCTTTGCTACTTCCAGTACACTGATATTAGTTCTCCTGTCTTCCCAAGTGATGTGTAAAATTTTTCAGAGACACTGTTGATGGAATCTTTCGAGGAGTTGGAGATGGCATTTATAAGTGGTCCACGTTTCACAAGCATACAGTAAAGTTGGTAATACGATAGCTTTGTAAACAAGCATTTTTGTTTTGCTGCGAATGTCCCGGTCCTCAAACACTCTGCACTTCAGTCGGGAGAAAGCCGCACTTGCAGAGCTCAGGCAATGCTGGATTTCGGCATCAATGTTGGCCCTTGTGGAAAGATAACTGCCCAGGTAGGTTACAGATAGGTAGCCGTGTTGGTCTGCCATAGTCAAAATAAAGAAATTCCTTCCAGTAGCACCTTAAAGACCAACTAAGTTAGTTCTTGGTATGAGCTTTCGTGTGCATGCACACTTCTTCAGATACACTGAAACAGAAGTTGCCAGATCCTTCTATATAGTGAGAAGGTGGGGAGGGGTATTACTCAGAAGGGTGGTGGGAATGGGTGATTGGCAGATAGCTGAGATGAGCCTGTTGATGACTCTTAACGACTGCAATAGGTCTTACAGGAAAAGGCAAGGGTGTTTCACTATATAGAAGGATCTCACTATATAGAAGGATCTGGCAACTTCTGTTTCAGTGTATCTGAAGAAGTGTGCATGCACACGAAAGCTCATACCAAGAACTAACTTAGTTGGTCTTTAAGGTGCTACTGGAAGGAATTTCTTTATTTTGCCCAGGTAGGAGAAGTGATGGACATTTTCCAAAATTACACCATTGAGTTGGAAACCACAGGAAGGGAGAGTTGCTCTTGTGATTGAATCCTGCTTCTTGGCCTTCGCCTTGGGGCATTTGCTTGACCACTGCTAGAAGAATATGCTGGAGTAGATGGGCCATGGCCTGATCCAGCGGGCTGTTCTTACGTTTTTAAGTGACCATGAGCCATAACAGTGAAGGGAAGCCTCCATCTCAAGGGCTAATATACCTCTGAATATCATTTGGGACACACAGAGGGGAGAACAGGCTGAGACAGCTTGCTTGTTGTAGTCCAACAATTTTGGAGGGCACGAGGTAAGGGACTGTTGCCTTGTGTTTTTATTTTCTGGTTCGTGTTGCGTGTGTGTTTAATCTACACTCCACTTCCCCACTAAAAGGCAAATGACCTAATAAAAGAATACTTTTTTTTATATAAAGAAAAGGCAAGCCCTTTTTGAACAGGCTCCCGGGGTCTCCGCTTCTGAATTTTTGCTCCGGGAAGCAGAGAATCAAGCGCTCGCTTTACCGTATTCTTCTCATTATGGAAATCCACAGAGAGCAAGGTGGTGCAAATCATCCCCAATTATTTCTGCGAAAATGTTCGCCTCCCTGGAAAAAAAAGGGAAGGGGAGGGGATCGTGTGCTCAGATCGCTTCTTTTTTACATGAAAAGAAGCAACGAAAGAGCCTCGTGGCTCCTGAAAGAACTAACAAATTTATGATGGTGTAAGCTTTCATGGCTCAAGCCCACTTTCCTTCTTTCTCCCTCCCCTGACTTCCATCTCCTTCCTTGTCTCTTTGCTCTGCATCAGTTTCTAAGTTGCAAAGACAGTAGGGCCGGCATTCTTGTACTCCTTAAAGTCACGGGAAGCCTGATGTCATATATTGATAGATGATAGATAGATAGATAGATAGATAGAGATAGATAGATGATAGTAGATAGATAGATAGATAGATAGATAGATAGATAGATAGATATAGATAGATAGATGATAGATGATAGACAGACAGATAGATGATAGATAGATAGATAGATAGATGATAGATAGATAGATAGATAGATAGATAGATAGATGATAGATAGATATAGTAGATAGATGATAGATAGATAGATAGATAGATAGATAGATAGATAGATAGATAGCTGATAGATGATAGATGATAGATGATAGATAGATGATAGATGATAGATAGATAGATAGATAGATAGATAGATAGATAGATAGCTGATAGATGATAGATGATAGATGATAGATAGATAGATAGATGATAGATAGATAGATGATAGATAGATATAGTAGATAGATGATAGATAGATAGATAGATAGATAGATAGATAGATAGATAGATAGATATAGAGGGAGCTTGGGGAGGAGGATGAGCCAGCGCTTGTCCATGGGGAAGGTCCATGGGGCTACATAGAGAGGCCTGGAGGGTTGCATGTGGCCCCCAGATCTGGGGTTTCTTGCTCCTGGTATCCAACATTACAGACGTTCTTTTCATAAAATCATCGAGGTGAAAGAAGCCCTAAGGCCCCTGCAATGCCGGAATCACATCTAAGAACCCCTGACCAATAGGCAGCCAACCTCTGCTTCAAAACCTCCAACTTGAGTTTGAGGAAAACTTGGGAGCCAGTGTGGTGTAGTGGTTAAGAGCGGTGGGCTCGTAATCTGGTGAACCGGGTTCGCTTCCCCGCTCCTCCACATGCAGCTGCTGGGTGACCTTGGGCTAGTCACACTTCTCTGAAGTCTCTCAGCCCCACTCACCTCACAGAGTGTTTGTTGTGGGGGAGGAAGGGAAAGGAGAATGTGAGCCGCTTTGAGACTCCTTCGGGTAGTGATAAAGCGGGATATCAAATCCAAACTCTTCTTCTTCTTCCAAGGAAGGAGAATCCACCACCTTCTGAAGGAGTTGGTTCCAGTGTCAAACAGCTGTTACCATCAGAAAGCTCATCCTAATTTTTAGTCAGAATCTCCTTTCTTGCAATTTGTATCCAATGGCCTGGGTCCTCTGGAACAGCAGAAAGCGAGACTTTCAGATATTTGAATATGACTATCCTCTCATCTCTTGGTCATCTCCTCTTCAGGCTAAACATGCCCAGCTCTCTCAACAGTTCCTCATAAGGCTTCATTTCCAGACCCTTGATCCACACTGTACTGTGTCCAGTTCTGGGCACCACAATTCAAGAAGGACACTGACAAACTGGAACGTGTCCAGAGGAGGGCAACCAAAATGGTCAAAGGCCTGGAAATGATGCCTTATGAGGAACGGCTAAGGGAGCTGGGCATGTTTAGCCTGGACAAGAGGAGGTTAAGGGGTGATATGATAGCCATGTTCAAATATATAAAAGGATGTCACATAGAGGAGGGAGAAAGGTTGTTTTCTGCTGCTCCAGAGAAGCGGACATGGAGCAATGGATCCAAACTACAAGAAAGAAGATTCCACCTAAACATTAGGAAGAACTTCCTGACAGTAAGAGCTGTTTGACAGTGGAATTTGCTGCCAAGGAGTGTGGTGGAGTCTCCTACTTTGGAGGTCTTTAAGCAGAGGCTTGACAACCATATGTCAGGAGTGCTCTGATGGTGTTTCCTGCTTGGCAGGGGGTTGGACTCGATGGCCCTTGTGGTCTCTTCCAACTCTATGATTCTATGATTCCTAGTCACCCTCTCCTGCACACCTTCCAGCTTCTCAATATCCTTCTTAAATTGTGGTGCCCAGAGCTGCACGCCAGGACTCCAGGTGGGGTCTAACCAAAGCAGAATAGAGTGGTACTATGACTTCCCTTGATCTGGACACTAGACTTTGTTTGATGCAGCCTAGAATTGTCTTAACCTTTTTTTTTGTTCTGCTGTCAGGTCTGTTAGAATTCCTTTTGTATTTCCAGAGCTGCGATGGGAGGACGAGGGTGTGAGGAACAAGGAAGGCTTTGCTTAAGAGCTTTTTTGCTGTGGTAGAACATCTGCTCTCAGCCATCCTTTTCTTGGAGCATGTCTACGATGCAGCTCTGCTCCCTCACAATTCCCCTCCCTTCCCTCCATCTCTGTCTCCATGCTCGTGCGCCTTCTCAGCTGCCGGCCGCATGACCCACAATGCACTCCGGCAGGCCTGGTCCGCCCCAGTGAACATCTCGAGGACCCCTGAGACCCAGGGAGGAGGGCACGCGAGGCCTGGAATGTGTGCCAAGTCCCAAAGTGTATCTTGTTGCGGCAGAAGGACAGAGCTGCCATTACGCCTGTCATGTTCGCAATAGCTTGCAAACACACAACTCACTCCCTTGTATTTCCCCCTTTCTGCAATCCTTTTTGACACCTGTCATTTTCAAGCAGGCTTGAGGTGGGGGTGGGGGGAAGAAACAGCAGCACCGAACTGGAATCTGGCAGTTGGGGAGGGGGGTGTCATGGGCTTGACAACAGAGGCAGCTGCCTTCACACTCCCACAATGCATCTGTGTTGATGTCCGTCCTGGAAGCACCTGCAATCTTGCACAGTCTGTTGATGGGCTGGTTTTGCGAGATCAGTTGTGAGCCTAACCCCACTTTCCTGGGAGTGAACCCAATTGAACTCCATGGGGCTTACGTCTGAAAAGACACGGTTGGGACTGCAGCTGATATGTAGACATAAACTACTTCTTTTTAAGTCACTGTGGTGTACACCATAACAGTGTCCCTGTTTTCCAAGGATGGTCTTGGATTTACAGAAGCTGTCACAGTTTCTGATTTGATCCCTGAATGCCCCACTTTCCTTAAAGTTAAAGGGACCCCTGACCATTAGGTCCAGTTGTGACCGACTCTGGGGTTGTGGCGCTCATCACGCTTTATTGGCCAAGGGAGCTGGCGTACAGCTTCCGGGTCATGTGGCCAGCATGACGAAGCCGCTTCTGGCGAACCAGAGCAGCGCACAGAAATGCCGTTTACCTTCCTGCCAGAGTGGTACCTATTTATCTACTTGCACTTTGACATGCTTTTGAACTGCTAGGTTGGCAGGAGCAGGGACCGAGCAACGGGAGCTCATCCCATCACGGGGATTCAAACCACCGACCTTCTGATCGGCAAGTCCTAGGCTCTGTGGTTTAACCCACAACGCCACCCGCATCCCTTTTCCTTAAGATGCCCCTATTTTCATGAGAGAAATCTTGGAGAGTATGGAATAGGACATCCTTATTTTCATTAGAGAAATGTTAGAGGGTATGATGTCCCTATTTTCATCAGATAAATCTTGGAGGATATGGAATAGGATGTCCTTCTCTTCATCAGAGAAATGTTGGAAAGAATGGAATAGGATGTCCCTGTTTTCATCGGAGAAATGTTGGGAGGTATGCCATAAACTTACAAGATCCTGAAATGCAGGACAAATGACAAATGCTGAAACAAAACAGGTTTTTAAGCAGGTGGTGAAACAACAGAATTGTAGGTGCTTGTCTGGTTAAAACAGGAACAGCATTCCAAATTACTGGTACCGCTACACTAGCAACCTAAATTTGCATAGAAACTTAACAGTCGTAACAACTTTCAGACTGAGAATCGTCTTGAAATCTAGCCCTGCAACTGTGGACAAGAGGGAAATCTACTCACATGTTGGTGTGAACTTGCCAAATCTCCACCTTCTGAATCATAACTCAGCTCTTCTTTGAAACCCACAAACCTCTGAATTTTTTTTTTAAAAATTAGGTCTTCAACATGGTATTTTATTTTGTTCACATACACTATGCCATAAACTCATATGGAATTGGTTCCAGCAGCTCTGGCTCCTTGCCACTGTTTCTCACAAAGTGGGCTACTCTTGGAGGAGCAGGGTGGCGTTTTAGTTCAAACCAAATTCCCTTTTCCTTTCCTTCTTTTTTCTTTCTTTCATTTTCTTCCACACAGTGCAAGAAACTGTCTCTGCTCTTTGGGTGCTTAATATGCTCAATTCGCACATTAATTCTCTTGGCCAGAATCTTGCCCTTAACTTTCTTGTTCACAATAATGCCCACAGCATGCTGGGTAATGTTGTATACCCTTCCTGTCTTGCCATGGTAACATTTGTGGATTGTTACCTTTCTGAATTGTGCCCAAGCCCTTTGTGTCCACATTATAGTTGTGCATGTAGGTAGCAAGAGGGACCACACCATGTTTGCGAAAGGGTCTCGAGAACATGTAACGTGTCCCCCTCCTCTTCCCCTTGGTGTTGGTCATCTTGACGGTTTACTATAAGATGGCGCTGAATTTTGTGGTGCTGGACTTTGACCGGCCTCTGTCCTGTCCCTGCTGCAGGACTCGTATTACGAGTCTGTTCTCGGGACAGAAGTTGCATCAGGCAGAACCAGCTGCCCCCGGGGCCAGGCCTGATAGATACGGAGGGGCAGAGCTGATAGTAGCAGTTGCTTCGTTCTGCCCTCCTCACCCATGTTCAATTCAGCTCTTGTCAAATCCAGGGAAGGCTAACCTGATTCTGAGGAACTGGATTCCTTCGATGTCTTTTGCCGGAGCCAAAATATCAAACAGACTTTTTTCCACCAAACAGCAGAAGTTTCCCTCCATGTTCGTCTGAGCATTGCTGTCGCCTCTGCTGTCTGCTTGGCAACCTCAGCAAGGATTCTCCACTGGGGGTTTGCACTAGAAACTGTCCTGGGTCCTCAAGGGACTCACTTCTTTACCCTGACACTAATACTACTACCGAACGCCTCTTTGGCGCCACACAGAAGTGACAAAATCCCTCCCTGCGGCGGTTCATAATCTATCGGAGGCAGACAAAATGGTGTGGGCATGGGAACACAGGAAACTGCCTTTGAACTGAGTTGGAGATCTAGCTCAGCGTTGTCTAATAATAATAATAATAATAATAATTTATTATTTGTACCCCACCCATCTGGCTGGATTTCCCCAGCCACTCTGGGCAGCTTCCACAGAGACCAAAAATACACTAAGATGTCACACATTAAAAACTTCCCTGAACAGGGCTGCCTTAAGATGTCTTCTCAATGTCAGGTAGTTGTTTATCTCTTTGACATCTGAAGGTAGGGCGTTCCACAGGGCGGGCGCCACTACCGAGAAGGCCCTCTGTCTGGTTCCCTGTAGCCTCACTTCTCACAATGAGGGAACCACCAGAAGGCCCTTGGTGCTGGATCTCAGTGTCCGAACGATGTGGGTGGATTCGCTCCTTCAGGTATACAGGACCGAGGCCGTTTAGGGCTTTAAAGGTCAACACCAACAGTTTGAATTGCGCTTGGAAACGTACTGGGGGCCAATGCAGATCTCTCCGGAGCGGTGTTATGTGGTCCCGGCAGCCGCTCCCAGTCACCAGTCTAGCTGCCGCATTCTGGATTAGCTGTAGTTTCCAGGTCACCTTCAAAGGTAGCTCCACGCAGAGCACATTGCAGTAATCCAAGCGGGAGATAACTAACGCATGCACCACTCTGGTGAGACAGTCCGTGGGCAGGTAGGGTCTTAGCCTGCGTACCAGGTGGAGCTGGTAGACAGCTGCCCTGGACACAGAATTGACCAGCGCCTCCATGGACAGCTGTGAGTCCAAAATGATTCCCAGGCTGCGCACCTGGTCCTTCAGGGGCACAGTTAGCCCATTCAGGACCAGGGAGTCCCCCACACCCGCCCGCCCCCTGTCCCCCCAAAACAGTACTTCAGTCTTGTCAGGATTCAACCTGACTACAGTGACTAGCAGCACTTTTGGACAAGTTATGGCCAGTTGGAGGCAGCACCCAGCACCCTCAGCCCATAGCCAATGCCCCAGAATATTTGTGAGGCCAGCCAATAGTTGTGACCCTGTCCCTGCTCTGTTGCCATTCCTGACAAGCGACCCATTTTGAGAGGTATGCCCCCCCCCACTTTCTCTCGGGGCGCCTTGGGCGCTGCCTTCATCCCAGGGCAACCGGATGGCAGCGAGGGGAAAGCAGGTGGCCTGGCGCTTTGGCAGGAGTCAGTAGGATCGTGACAAAGCATCAGACGAAAAAAGGAGCATCTTCCAGTCCGACACTCTAGCACAGGGGTGACCAACTCCCAAGAGACTGTGATCTACTCACAGAATTAAAAACTGGCAGTGATCTACCCCCTTTTGGGGGGTTCAGGTCAAAGTTGCTGAGCATGTTTTAGAATTGAAAGCCCCGTTTTTGGGGAGTTCAGGTCAAAGCTGTTGAGCTTGTTTTAGAAAGGAAAACTCCACTTTGGGGGGGTTCAGGTCAAAGCTGTTGAGCTTTTGTAAGAAGCCCCAATTTTGGGGGGTTCAGGCAGAAAAGGGAACGCCAACAGATTGCTGGGGAAACAAACAACTTCACTAGGGAAAAAGGGCCCTGTCATGGGTTAGTGCCAACCAGGGGGCGGCACCACCTACAGCTCCCTCCACCCCACCCCGCTGATTGTAGGGTATAGGGGGGGTCCATGTTGGGGAAGGTGCTCTTTTAGGTACTTGACTTGGAAGCTGTTTAGGGCCTTGTATGCTTGCTGCAGTCTGCACAGCCATGACAGCACTTTGTTTTAGAAAAAGTCACTCGGATTGAACGGAGGTAGCTCAGCGGGTTAGAGTGTGGCAGTGAGAACGCCAAGGTCGCAGGTTCTATCCCTGTATGGGACAACTGCATAGTTCTGCATTTCATGGGTGTTGGACTAGATGATCCCTAAGGTCCCTTCCAACTCTCCAGTTCTATGAATACCACGGATGGAGCCCAGGGAGGAAAGAAACTGATATGTGAACGAAAACAGTGTGCGACTTGAGGAGAATTCAACTGGCGGATTTGGTCTTGATCTTACAGGCCTTGTTCATAAGGGGGAGATGCTCAACAACACATTCAGGGGGAAACTCCCTCAGGACTAGGCAGCCAATCAGAGGCTGTGTTACCACAGCGAGGGTCATGTTGCTGCACCTGGTTGCTAGGCAGCACATCCACCCATTCCTCTCTTGGCTACTTGGCTTTAATGTCAAGAGAATTAACCCTTGAGGTGCACACAGAATGAGCCCTGCTGTTGCACTTCCAACATGCTGCTTCTAGGAGTGCACCCTTGTTCCCCCAATTTTTGTGATAACCTTACACTTTCCACACTTTTACTCATAATTTCATGCATACACGTGTGTGTGTGTGTGTGTGTGTGTGTGTGTGTGTGAACCCCTTTCTGATCTTAAAAGCAGAATCTAGTGTGTGTGTCCTCCTTTTCTAATTGGCAGGCTCCCAAGACCCCAAGACCCCGTCCTCAACCCCACACCTTCCCCTTTCCTCCATGGATCCTGCTTCCAAGGCTGTGATGGTTCTCCGAGAAATGGTACTGTCTGATTAAGACGGATAGATTGGTAAGAAGCATCCAGTGTGACCGGAATAGAAAACACAGCAGCTCCTAGCTGGCTTGGGGGGCAGAAAGCCAGAAAATAGCTTTGCTCGGAAGATGATTTCCATACGAGTGCAGCTTGTCCTTAAAATAGCATCTTTTCTCTTCTTCTTCCTCTCCCCTCTCTTCCATCACTTATACAGTCCAGTTCTGTCCAGCCTTACTCAGAAATAAGTCCCTTGCTTCAAGGGGATGGGCTTCCTGTAGGATTGCTCGCTTCTCTCTCTCTTTGGAGATCCCTTGTAGCTGAGTAAGATTGTCTTCCATAAACACGGTATTAACAGTGAGTCCGTAAGTGACTGTGGAGGCCAATTCCGGACCCACACGTCCTTCCACAGCGGGGACATTGGTTCCTGGGCAGGAGTTGGACATGGTGTGGATTTGCCAAGCGTGCTTTCCTCTTAGCACATTCCTCCCTTGCGTTCTGAGTTTGAGTGTCTTCAAAGCCCATGACGCCTTCTGCTGCTTACGTATGACCTCAACACAAGCTGAGCTGATGACAAAGCAAGCTTTCTTCTTGGTAGGGCTGTCTGTGTGACCAGCTATTGTCTAACACTGCCCACCGAGCCTGGAATTGTCTGCTCCCTCCCCAGGTCGACAAACCCCATCGGTCCCCCACTTCCCTCTATGGCACACGCAGAGACCGCCTTCTTGACCGTTGGACACCCTCATCCAACAGAGCCTGTCTTCGCACGCAGGGGAATTAGGTGTCTGGTGTGTGACATAATTGGAAAGGGGAGCCTTATACATGGGGGCTTCTTATAGACGGGAAAATACAGTAATTAGGGAGGGAGAGCAATTTGTTTGTGTTTAGATGCCATGTTCATGCCAAATCTCCCAGCTTTGGCTTGCACTTTGGGTAAAAAGGTAAAGGGACCCCTGACCATTAGGTCCAGTCATGGCCGACTCTGGGGTTGCGGCGCTCATCTCGCTTTATTGGCCAAGGGAGCCGGCGTACAGCTTCCGGGTCATGTGGCCAGCATGACTAAGCCGATTCTGGTGAGCCAGAGCAGCGCACGGAAACGCCGTTTACCTTCCCGCCGGAGCGGTACCTATTTATCCACTTGCACTTTGACGTGCTTTCGAACTGCTAGGTTGGCAGGAGCAGGGACTGAGCAACAGGAGCTCACCCCATCGCGGGGATTCGAACCGCTGACCTTCTGATCGGCAAGTCCTAGGCTCTGTGGTTTAACCCACAGCACCACCTGCATCCCTTCTCTAAGAGGGCAAGAAATGGCAAAATGAGATGAAGGGGGGGGAGAGAGAGAGAGAGGCAAGGCAACTGAGCACACTCACAGGTACTGAGCATTCCCCACTCTTACATAATGAAGTTACGTAATGGCTCAGAAGTGCCGACTGCCTAGTCATTTGCCCTCTTCTGCTGGGTGTGATCTGCACAGAGAGTTGAGCAGAGGTGGGCTGCTTGTTCGCTTGAAGGGCAGGTTGACAGCAGGGACAGGAGGGAGACCCTGGAGGTCGGCAGTGTAGGGATGGGCTTTGACATGCGTCTGGTGGTGCCAACCTCCTGGCTTCTGCCATTCCTTCTCCCAGACACACACACACACTTCCTAGTCTGATGCAACAGGAAACGGGCTGGGGGGGGGAATACATTCATCCCCTCCCTTGTCTTTTTGGCGAGGTAGTTACTGAGCCCACCCAAAGTCCACCCCCCTCCCTCTCCCTCTCCCCCCATTAGAATCCTGCAGTGTGCTTCCTTTAAAGAGCCGGTGACACTTGTTGCATTCCCCTTGGGAGCAGATGTTAAAGAGTTTCCAGGATCAAAAGAAGCAGACATCATGTCAGAAACAATTATTGTACCGCAATGCCTATGAGCTACTCATTCATTCCAGGGACTTTTCTTTAGATCGGGGAGAAGAGGGGGGCGGAAAGATCATGGTCAAAGCAAACAACAGCGGAAATGTTGCTTCCTCGCTCGCTTGCTTGCTTGCTTGCTTGCTCACTCTGCAAGATGGGGATGGAAACTTTACAGGGCTGACGTGAGGATTACAACAGCAACCAAATAGTAGGATAGGGTTGAGGCAATTCTAGGCTGCCTCAAGAGAAGTCTAGTGTCCAGAGCAAGGGAAGTCATAGGTAAAGGAAAAGGAACCCCTGACCGTTAGGTGTAGTCATGGACGACTCTTGCTCCACCCACTGGACCAGCCTGCCATCAACATGCGGCCCCTGGAAAGTTGTCCACGAGGGAATGCTGCCCTTGGCTTGCAACAGGC
This sequence comes from Podarcis liolepis, assembly GCF_965112155.1. Classification (NCBI taxonomy): domain Eukaryota; kingdom Metazoa; phylum Chordata; class Lepidosauria; order Squamata; family Lacertidae; genus Podarcis; species Podarcis liolepis. The sequence continues at coordinate 120,041,778 of NC_139557.1, forward strand.
TCCCCCTACCCCTGTCCTGTTCCTGTAAATACTCCTGTATGCAGGATCACACCCGTTTGTTATATTCAGCCCTGCGGCGTAATAAACTGGCGACTTGGAAGAGCGACAGGCAAGAGAATCTTTCACGTAATGTCATGACATTACGTAATGACATTACCAAACTTAAAACCATGGAGAGACCTGGTCTCAACAGAGACATTGGATTCTTATTACAGATGGGTAGCCGTGTTGGTCTGCCATAGTCAAAATAAAAAAATTCCTTCCTGTAGCACCTTAAAGACCAACTAAGTTAGTTCTTGGTATAAGCTTTCGTGTGCATGCACACTTCTTCAGATACACAGAAGAAGTGTGCATGCACACGAAAGCTTATACCAAGAACTAACTTAGTTGGTCTTTAAGGTGCTACAGGAAGAAATTTTTTTATATTGGATTCTTATCTCATTATACATGACTAGCTATTTTTCACCTTCTCACCCCTTGCCTTTTCCTGTAAGACCTATTGCAGTCGTTAAGAGTCGTCAACAGGCTCATCTCAGCTATCTGCCAATCTCCCATTCCCACCACCCTTCTGAGTAATACCCCTCCCCACCTTCTCACTATATAGAAGGATCTGGCAACTTCTGTTTCAGTGTATTTGAAGAAGTGTGCATGCACACGAAAGCTCATACCAAGAACTAACTTAGTTGGTCTTTAAGGTGCTACTGGAAGGAATTTTTTTATTTTGGTAATGTCATGAGCTACCCAAGTGATTTAAAACACCTATTTCCCATTAAATCAAAACTTAATAAATAGTCTGCTTCTTTTTTCCTCACCCCCACCACTGCCAAAAAAAGGGAACTGAGCACTGCATAGATTATTTGTTCAAAATGAGCACACCTGTGGCCACAAGGATTTTACATCTCTGCAAACCTGCACGGGACGTTCCTTTGCTTCCTGGATCTCCCGATGTCTGACTTTGCAAAGGGGATTATTAATCATTAATGCGAAACGTTAAACGCCGCTAATGCTCATGTATTTATTAAGCTATCTCTGAGGTTCATTAAACAGGCACACAGTGTAATTAGCCTCTTGCAAATCTTTTGGCATCCCCGTCCCAAAGACGTTCCTTGCGAGAGCGGATAGATCCCACTGAGTCTCGTGGAAATCATCTGTAAGGAAGAGTCTCGAGGCAGATCTGCCATCGGCCAGCCCCCCAACTTTTAGGGTCACCCTGACCAAGAAGGAGAACCATCTGCTCCAGTCAGATGACCCATGATATCCTTCCAGTTGCAAAAGGCACTGCAGTCATTCCTCGTGTTGCGTTTGCTTCAGGTTGCGCATTTCCAGATTGCGTCCCACAGTGAACCAGAAGTACCGGAAAGGGTTACTTCCGGGTTTCGCCACTTGCGCATGTGCAGACACTCAAAATGACACCACGCACATGCGCAGAAGCAGCAAATTGTGACCCGCGCATGCGCAAACACGGGTTGCGTTCTGCTCAGGTTGCGAACGGGGCGCCAGAACGAATCCCATTCACAACCAGAGGTACCACTGTAAATTAATTATTATTATTATTATTATTATTATTATTATTATTATTATTATTATTTTCTACCCCGCCCTCCCCAGCCATTGTAAAATTACAATAAAAACATAATGGGTGGGGGGAGGAGGAAAAAACCAATTTAAAATACGAGTTAAAATACAATTTAGAATGCAGCCTCATTTTAATAGTAGCCCATAGATCAAAACCATAAGGGGAGGGAAACATAAGGGTCAGACTGAGTCCAAACCAAAGGCCAGGCAGAACAGTTCCTTCTTGCAGGCCTTGCAGAAAGATGTCAAGTCCTGCAGGGCCCTGGTCTCTTGTGACAGAGCGTTCCACCAAGTCGGGGCCAGGGCTGAAAAGGCCCTGGCCCTAGTTGAGACCAATCTAACCACCTTGTGACCTGGGACCTCCAAAGTGTCGTCATTTGTGGAGCTTAAAGTCCTCCGCGGACCTTATTTTATATTTATTTTTAGTATTATATATTTATTTTTAGCCCCGCCTTTTTCCAGATTAAAATGAGAACCGCTGAAAACTTGGGGGGGGGGATGAAATAATATTTTTTTAAAAATTCAACACTGATAGAGTTAAAACTACCTACCTACCTACCTACCTACCTAATCCATTGAAAACATACAGATTTCGCTGAGTTTCCTGCGTTGCAGGGGGCTGGACTGGGTAACTCTACAATCCCATGATTGATCCCGTGGCAAGATTCGAATTAGGGACTTCTAGTCCAGACGTTTACTTAACTTCCTTAACGGCATGCGCGTTCATTCAGTGGTGTAGAGATAAGTTGGGGCCGCATGGAGAGTTCGTATGAGGTGAGCCCGGCACGGTTCAGGAAGGGCTTTGCAGAATAAGCTATTTGTAACCATATTTCCTCAGAGGCGCAACGTAGTGAGTGGTCTGCGTTGCCTTGTTTGGCACGAGATCTTCTCCCCAAGGAGAGCGTGATGGAACAACAGGAATCTGTAAACCGTGTTCTCTGAGGTTAGTGTCTCCTGCAGCAGATGGCCTTGTATCCAGATTTCTAGGTTGAATACATATGGTTTTTTCAAGCATGCTATTTCAGACTTCGGTTATAAAAAATTAAGAAATTAAAATGTTACATGCGCCCCAATCGCCAAGCAGCGGGAGACTTGAGGGTGCCAACAATGACCTCAGATTCCGGTTCCTTGGAACGAAGGTCACTGAAGAAGACTGTGATGTCTTTTTGATAAATGATTTTATTTGCTTATATATACAACCTGGGCATAAGCTGGAGGGGCCTCCATTAGGTTTCCAGGTATCTTCCCAGCTCCAGATAAGACTAGACCAAGACCAGACCCTGTCATATCTTTCTCCTACCCCTAAGGTGGTACACGGGTGGCGCTGTGGTCTAAAACCACTGAGCCTCTAGGGCTTGCTGATCAGAAGGTCAGAAGTTCAAATCCCCGTAATGGGGTGAGCTCCTGTCGCTCTGTCCCAGCTCCTTCCAACCTAGCAGTTCGAAAGCACACCAGTGCAAGTAGATAAACAGGTACCACTGTGGCGGGAAGGTAAATGGCATTTCCGTGCGCTCTGGAACTCGTCAAGGTGTCCCGTTGCACCAGAGGCGGTTTGGTCATGCTGGCCACATGACCTGGAAAGCTGTCTGTGGACAAACACCAGCTCCCTCTGCCTGAAAGCGAGATGAGCGCCACAACCCCATAGTCGCCTTTAACTGGACTTAACTGTCCAGGGGTCCTTTACCTTTTCTTGCCTTTTTTTCTTTTTTTTTTTACTATCTTTGCCAATGATTCAACAGTGTGCAAACAAACGTTCTCCACCAAAGGTTCATCGTGGTGCAAGCGAGATGAGCACCGCAACCCTATCGTCGCCTTTGACTGGACTTAACTGTCCAGGGGTCCTTTACCTTTTTTTAAAAAAAATACTCCTAGGATAATTTCGGGACATGGGCTTGCTGATCAGAAGGTCAGCAGTTCGAATCCCCGCGACAGGGTGAGCTCCCGTTGCTCGGTCCCTGCTCCTGCCAACCTAGCAGTTCTAAAGCACCTCAAAGTGCAAGTAGATAAATAGGTACTGCTCCAGCGGGAAGGTAAACGACGTTTCCGTGCACTGCTCTGGTTTGCCAGAAGCAACAACACGACCAGTCCAACAAAGTTGATGTTGAAGAATCATTGCTTCGACACTGGTGATCTTTGCGTCTTCCAGTACACTGGCATTAGCTCGCCTGTCTTCCAAGTGATGTGTAAAAAATTTCAGAGACGCCACTGATGGAATCGTGGACATGGGATGAGGTAGGCTGGGGGGAGGAAGGGAGAGGGAATTGACAGTCAGTTCCTTTCCCTATCCCTGTAGCCCTGAGCGAGTCAACAGGCCTGAGCAGAACCTGACCGCAAGGGCTTGTTCCTTGTTCCATAATGTGCAGTGACACTCTGTCGGAAAGGGAGCTTCACGAAGGAAGTGGCACTGGAGTCTTGGCCCTGGCGCCTCTCCGCTGTGCTCAGGCGGCTTCTACCTTGGCAGGAAGCCCTCTGCAAACCTGGCCGTTCAGACGGTGGCCCATTGCCGAGGAGACGCTTGGTAGAGGGCAGTCCTGCACACACACACACACACACTTCATCTGCTTCCAAAATGCTCGTGGCTGAGTAAGGAAATTGGACGAGGAATGTGTGTGTGCACGCACCCTCCGAAAGCAGGCGTGGAAAAGCACGTGGCTCCTTCCGTGTGCAGTGGCATTTGCAGCCAGCTGCAGAATTGCCACTTAGAAATGGATCGCTTCACCCCTCGCCTTCGATTGCCAGGCTGCTCCATCCCTGGTATACTTCAGATGCGTTGCGAGATCTAAGAGGCACAGGCGTTCGACACGTTCGGGGTGGAATCGCAGGAGGAGAAAGCAGAGTCCCTGTCAAAGGGCACGGAGGGGGGGCCTTCGAAGCGTAAACTGAAAGCTTGGAAAGGGGAGAGAGAGATAAAACTTGATTCGCATTAGCCAATGGCCATAGCAACAGTAAAACACTACAGTATACAGTGGTACCTCGGGTTACATACGCTTCAGGTTACAGACTCTGCTAACCCAGAAATAGTGCTTCAGGTCATGAACTTTGCTTCAGGATAAGAACAGAAATAGTGCTCCAGCGGCACGGCAGCAGCAGGAGGCCCCATTAGCTAAAGTGGTGCTTCGGGTTAAGAACAGTTTCAGGTTAAGAACAGACCTCCGGAACGAATTAAGTACTTAACCCGAGGTACCACTGTACGCAGAAATGGAAATTTGATATAAAAGCACAATTTAAAGTCCTGAATCAGCAGTCAGTTAGTGGCCCTTGTTCTGATTGCCCCTGCTATGAACCTAGCAGCCTTTGCTGTTATCTGCTCATTTGATCTGATAGAAGAAAGGACATTGTGGCAGTAGCTGAGCGCCCTGGGATGGTTAGTACGAGTTGGGTGATGATCTCGTTCCTCAGGTCTTTGTAGAGAGTGCAAGACAGGAGGACGTGTGCCGCTGTTTCGGTGCTACCGTCTCCACAGGGGCAAAGACGTTTCTCAGGCGGGATCTTTCGGAATTGACCCTCAAGTACCGCAGATGGCAAAGCATCCAGTCTTGCAAGTGTAAAAGCATGTCTGTATTTTGGGATAATAGGTTTGTGCAGATATGAGGCCAGGTCTAAAGTTGGAAAGGGGATCGGACAAATTTGTGGAGGGGAGGGACCCGTCAGTGGCTCCTAGCTGCAACGGCTATGCTGTTCCTCAGGTGTGGCAATGCATGCGAAAGCTACCGTATTTTTCGCTCTATAACATGCACCAGACCATAGCATGCACATAGTTTTTAGAGGAGGAAAACAAGAAAAAAAATATTCTAAACAAAATAGTGGATATATGATTTTTGTGGTTCATGCTGTGGCCACAGACATGTGATCTGACAGTGAGTTTGGAGTAGCCCAATGCAAAAATCCTGAGGATCCATGTGGATCCATGCTTTGTAACCATGGAGGAGGGAAGGAAGGGGAACCATGGATCCTCTGCTCACGACTGCAGCAGATCCCCCCCGCCACCCGCAGGCATTCACTCCATAACACGCACAGACATTTCCCCTTACTTTCTAGGAGGAAAAAAGTGAGTGTTATGGTGCAAAAAATGCGGTAGTTGCGGAACCAGGCATCAGGCATCGGGCTCCCTGTACCCCAACGCATTTAAATAAGAGACCAACAAGTCTGGTTTGGGATCAAAGCAGGCTAAAACTTTATTGAACAGCGATGAAAGAGGTTTGGCTTAGGCATGGGGCAATCAAAATACTTCCGGCCCGCCCGCCAGAAATGATGCGTAGGTCAATCCAGGCTGGGGTTTCTACGACTTACATCAGATAGGGTGACCCTTGCAGGGACCGCCATGTGGGGGAGTGCCTTCAGCCCTGCCCCCCCCCCGGGCCACATGGACATAGCCACTCCCCCGAATCCCTTTAACGGTTTACCCCAGCATTTGGAGGGGTAGGCGGAGTCTACAACAAGGGCCAGCAAACTTTTTCAGCAGGGGGCCGGTCCACTGTCCCTCAGACCTTGTGGGGGGCCGCACTATATTTTGAAAAATAAAAATAAAAATGAACCAATTCCTATGCCCCACAAATAACCCAAAGATGAATTTTAAATAAAAGCACACATTCTACTCAGGTAAAACCACACTGATTCCTGGACCGTCCACGGGCCGGATTCAGAAGGCTATTGGGCCGCATCCAGCCCCCGGCCTTAGTTTGCCTACCCATGGTCTACAACCTCCCCTCCATCCAAAACAAAGGATTGTCCCAATGCCCAACCAGTTGTGATGATTGCTATGAGGCAGGCAAAACCACCGGGTCTGTGCCCATTAGCCCGGTGGGCAAATTCCGACTCGGCCCCATCAAGAACAGTGACCACCGTAGCCACAGCAAAGTCATTGACTATCAGCTTCAACCGAGGGTGGGCAGGTGGGGGAAAGTGGCGAGGGAACCGACAGGTAGTGCCCTAGGTGTGGACTTCTTAAATGGGCAAGCGGCAGGTCCAAGGGAAGACTACCTGCTCTGTTGGCTCCACCCCCTGGCAAAGCCCAAGTCCCAACTTGCATCCCCATTTGCCAAAGCAGGGTGCAGGCTAGGATCCAGTTCCTGATAGGTGGGGGTGGCACGGCCTGATAGGCGGCCCCTGTGAAACCTCTGCCGTCCCAGAACACCACTGCCCCAAGAGGGGTGAGCGGACTTGCTGGAAGCAAGAGTAATTTATGCACAAAAGTGGAAAGACCAAGAAATTCCAACTAACGGAAAGAATATATGGAGTTGGCGAGCATAACAACAAAATTTAAGGATCAAGAAGAGGCGCTGTGAAGGAAGGAGTGGAAACCCCTTTGTAGGGTATTTGAGGAGGTATAACAGATAAAGTATAAGGGACGCGGGTGGTGCTGTGGGTTAAACCACAGAGCCTAGGGCTTGCCGATCAGAAGGTCGGCAGTTCGAATCCCCGCGACGGGGTGAGCTCCCATTGCTCGGTCCCTGCTCTTGCCAACCTAGCAGTTTGAAAGCACAAAGTGCAAGTAGATAAATAGGTACCACTCCGGTGGGAAGGTAAACTGTGTTTCCGTGCGCTGCTCTGGTCCGCCAGAAGCTGCTTAGTCATGCTGGCCACATGACCTGGAAGCTCTACGCTGGCTCCCTCGGCCAATAAAGCGAGATGAGCGCCGCAACCCCAGAGTCGTCCGCGACTGGACCTAATGGTCAGGGGTCCCTTTACCCTCTACCTTTTTAACAGATAAAGTAGGATCTGAACTGTAGCAGTAATAAACAGGATACTAAGCTGAGTGAAAGAGGGTGGTTAAGAGGGAAAATGCAGTAGGATAAGGAGGAATTGGGATACCATGGAGGGAGGGGAAGTTCAGATTTTTAGATAGATGAAGGCAATTTAAATCTGTATGTTTTAAAACTTTGGAAAACCCTTGAATAATAATAAAAAAAAATGGATACTAGTTGCTGGAAACGGTTCTGTCCCCTTCATCTCTCCCTCGACTTCGGCACCAGGAGTAAGGGGTCAATAATTTTAACCTAGAGTGCCTTGTGGGGAGGTCACAGGCAAAAGGAGAGGGCTTGTAATTTACCACACCGTCACTCGCCCTCTCCCCGCCACCAAGTAAAACCCTCCCCACAGCTGCCTTCTTCTCCTCAACAAAGATTTGGGGTTCAGGAGTGCCACCTCAAGTAAAGGAAGCAGCCGGGTGGAAGGGGTCACATGGAGGGATATGGCTGGTGGGGAAGGGTTAAGTACCTCCCCACTACCGCCCCTATTTCTCTACTAAGAATGGCCCCCTCATTCTTCTGCTTTGCACTGCAATTTGGAGCGACCCGAGTCTGCTGGCGGAAGTCCCATCCGGCCCAGAGAAGCATCCTGTCCTGGGAGCAGAAATCCCAAATTTTCGTTCCACTCCCCTTCCCCCCCCCCCAATCATTCCCCCATCAGCCATTTACTGAATCTTCCCAGCGTGGCACCGGGCAGCTAATTGTGCAATAGATAATCTTGTTTGTTAGGCTTATCGCCAGCCTTGTTAACCTCCCAACAGGGGTTTTTCCTAATTTTCCCTAAGTGCATTCTTGCCTCTGGCGTCGCTATCCTGGCTTGGGGACTTCCCTACAGATGCTCATTGGTTTGCACACAGAAGTGCCTCTTGCTTTTCGTTTCTTGCCTACGAGGGGCAGACAGATCTCTGTCCATTTTGGCTCTGCTCCTTTTCTGCGTTTTCCCCATATTTGTGCTCAGCCAGTGGCGTAGTGTGGGTTGTCAGCACCCGGGGCAAGGCAAGTAATTTGCGCCCCCTAACCTGTAGATTTGCGCACCCTAACCCTAACCCCCAGATGTTGCGCCTGGTGCGGCCGGCCCCCCCTGCACCCCCCAGGCTACGCCACTGTGCTCAGCTTTCTGTATTTCTTCAGGGTGTGTTGTTTCGGGGGGTGTTTTTAGAAGAGAAAATTCGTCAGTGACTTAGTGCAATTTTCTTCTGATGGTGATCGCAGAATCATAGAATCGGAAGGGACCCCTCTCCAACCTCCCTGTCATGCAGGAATCTCAGCTAAAGCATCCGCCTGGCTTTCAATTGGAACTTAGCCTGATCTTTTATTCCCCTTCCTTCCCTCCCCCTCCCCTTTTTATGAAGATTCCCAGCTCTGGGATCCCACAGCTAATTCTCCCCTGGTCTCCTCGCTGGCCCAAGTGGGACTAAATTAGCCAGCTAGCCCTGGTGATCATCTAATGTTTATTGGATGGGTTTCCCCCCTAAATTGATTTTTGAATTCTGAATTTATTGTTATTCACGTTTTATACTGTATTTTATGCTGTTTTTGTTGCATCAATTAAGTGTTTTAAATTTGTTGTTAGCCGCCCTGAGCCCGGTTTTCTGAACCGGGAAGTGCGGGGCATAAATAAAAATTTATTATTATTATTATTATTATTATCCAAAACTTCACCCAAACTCTGCATAAATCCCTCCAGCGAAGGAGAGCCCACAATGAAGTTGACGATGAATTAAATTTATGACCAATCCATCACCAACAGATCCAAGGGGGGGCGCTACAGCCATTTGGAACTGAGATCTTTCCCTGTCCTCAGGGGCGAACGAAGGCGTCGTGACACCCGGGGCGTGATGTCGCTACGTAGGGCACATGTGCAGCGTCGCTATGTACGACGCATAGCAAAGCCGCACATGTGCTGTACATAGCGGTTTGCCGGCGGCACCGCTCCCGCGCCATACGGACGGTGCCGGGATCCCTCCACTGTCCATACAGCGCTTGAGCAGCGGCAAACCGCTATGTACAGTGCATGTGCGGCATCATTACCTATAGCGCATGCATGCACCGCTGCCGCACATGCACTGTACATAGCGGTTTGCCACCGGCATCGGATCCTGTGCTCATGGCTGAAGCCGCGAATGGAGGATCCTCCACATGCGGCTGAGGTGGCGCAATGGCTGCTTGCACCGCCGTGAGCCCCTGCGGGGTGTCTTCTTGTCACACACACACCCCAGACATGGCACCGGGGCGCACTGCCACCCCGCCCCCCATTGCGACGCCACTGCCTGTCCTACCAGCACCGAGGGCCTAATCCAGCACCGAGGGCCTTCTGGAGGTTCCCTCACTGCAAGAAGCCAAGTTACAGGGAACCAGGCAGAGGGCCTTCTCGGTAGTGGCGCCAGCCCTGTGGAACACCCTCCCACCAGATGTCAAAGAGAACAACAATTACCAGACTTTTAGAAGACATCTGAAGGCAGCCCTGTTTAGGGAAGCTTTTAATGTTTGATGTATTACAGTATTTTAATATTTTTTGGGAAGCCGCCCAGAGTGGCTGGGGAAGCCTAGCCAGATGGGCAGGGTATAAATAATAAATTGTTGTTGTTGTTGTTGTTGTTACCAGGAGTTGCCAGGGATCAGACCTTTTGCATGCACAGCACATGGTCTACAGCTGAGCTACAGCACGATGGCTGAGTGCTATGCAGCGTTAACTGCAATTCTGCAGCGCCGCCGCCGCCGTCAAAACGTTTCAGCTCTGCCGGATCGTGCGGCTGCATCTCTGCTAACGCTTATTTACCGCGGCAGCTGCATTCCTCAGGGGCGTCGAGTGTCTCTCTGCCCTGAGTGAGATCCTCAAGTACAAGAGAGGTCAGGCCTTCTGTGTACCTGGATTTCAGCTGCGGGACTCCTGTCCTCAAGATATTAGGATGTCCAATGATGCTGTCACTTCCAGAGCAAGAACCCTTCGCTTCGCATTAGTTCTCCTGCACTGGTGGGCCTTGAGGTAGGGGGATGTGGATCGCAGGGCTCTCTTTAAAAGGAAGAAAGACAAGTGAACATTCTCACCCCCATCTGAGGGGCAGGGGAGAGGTCCCCCTTGCATATCGAGAAGAACAGATAGCCACATTGCCCCATTAGCAGAAAATCAATGGGATCAGTCATATCATGAGGAACAGCCCATGCTCACGAGTTTTTGAGTTCCACAGAGCTCTCGGCAATGTCTAGCCCAGCTGGAAAGCTGCCAAAGACGCGAGGAAAATCAAACGGGGCAGGTTATAAGTGGTGTGCAGAAAGTCTGATGTAGAAAAAAGAGGGAAATAAGTCTTTAATCATGTGCAGAGTGCTTTTGCCCTGCGCACGGTGTGATACCAGGGCTCAAGGGAAGCAGTGTGGGGCATGGTGATTAGGTGGTCAGGACTTAGGCCTGGGGATCCCGGGTTCAAATTCCCGCTCAGACTTGGAGCAACTCCTCAGCCTCGCAGGGGTGTTGTGAACGGCGAACGGGGAGGAGAGGAACCGTGTATGTCAACTTTAGCTCCTTGGAGGAAAAGTGGAAAATAAATGGGACTTTTTAATAATAATAATAATAATAATAATAATAATAATAATAATAATAATAATAAAGATATGAGCAAGCCAGGGCTGAACTGATATTACCTTTGCTGGTACCTTACCCGGGAAAATCAGAGGCTCACTATGCCAGGTTCCTATTGGAAGACTGGGCAAACGCTAGAACTTTAGTTTTTATCGGTGGTTGCAAGAACCAGTAATCCCTATCTTTAAGTCTGAACAAAATGCTTGTTTAAGGTGGAGGTAGGCTGTCTGAATTGTGCATTGCTTTGTAACGATTTGTTGGGTCTCTGGACCGTAATAAAGATTTTTTTAAAAAAATAAAATAATAAATAAAATAAAATAATAATAATAAAATAATAATAATAGAGTAAAACAATAAACACAGATGGCGCTATGGGTTAAACCACAGAGCCTAGGACTTGCCGATCAGAAGGTTGGCGGTTCAAATCCCCGCGACAGGGTGAGCTCCCATTGCTCGGTCCCTGCTCCTGCCAACCTGTTCGAAAGCACGTCAAAGTGCAAGTAGATAAATAGGTACCACTCCGGCAGGAAGGTAAACGGCGTTTCCGTGCGCTGCTCTGGTTCGCCAGAAGCAGCTTAGTCATGCTGGCCACATGACCCGGAAGCTGTACGCCGGCTCCCTCGGCCAATAAAGCGAGATGAGCACCGCAACCCCAGAGTCGGCCACGGCTGGACCTAATGGTCAGGGGTCCCTTTACCTTTACCTTTTTAAAACAATAAAAAACGGAAATGAATAAGGATACAATCAGATAAAACTGAGATGGGAAACTGCAGGAGAGGAGAGGGCTGACGTGATCAGATCCTGATTCTGGGTACCTGGTTGGCCACTGTGAGAACGCGATGCTGGACTAGAAGGGGCCTGATCCAGCTGGACACTTGTGCCCTGGACTCCAGGGCAGCGACTGGAGGAAGGGGAGGTAGAAGACACATGCATACACAAGTATGAAGTATAGGCTCTTGTGAAGCAAGAGAGATAAAGCAGGCTGCCATGGGATTGGGTGTAGAGAAGAGCAGATTCCACACGACTTCTGCAGCTGAACTAAGAAGCATCCTTTTCATTGCCTCAGTGCAGAGAGAACATTAAAAGCATACAAATGACCCGCCGGATCAGGCCAGCAACCTGACGTTCAGATTCATCGGCATTTCGGTGTCAATTTCTCCAAAGGCACCATTTTTTGCATGTCGTTTTGCCTCGTCTGTGCATGTTTTCACTGTGATGTTCTCTAATGCAATGTATCGTTTTCACCAATCTATTAATTCTATGCATTTTTGTACATGTTAGTTCATGGGTAGGCAAGCTAAGGCCCGGGGGCCGGATCCGGCCCAATCGCCTTCTAAATCCAGCCCATGGATGAACCGGGAATCGGCGTGTTTTTACATGAGTAGAATGTTTCCTTTTATTTAAAATGCATCTCTCGGTTATTTGTGGGGCCTGTCTGGTGTTTTTATGTGAGTAGAATGTGTGCTTTTATTTAAAACGCATCTCTCGGTTATTTGTGGGGCATAGGAATTCGTTCTCCTCCCCCCCAGAAAAAAAATATATAGTCCGGCCCCCCACAAGGTCTGAGGGACAGTGGACCGGCCCCCTGCTGAAAAAGTTTGCTGAAACTGTATTAGTTGGATGGAGACAATCATTGCAAAATTTCAGAGGACTGGGAGTTCCAAAAGGTGGTTGTGTTTCTGTCCTTACATTATTTCAGAAAGTGTGGGTTGGGTAAAGGTAAAGGGACCCCTGACCATTAGATCCAGTCGTGGCTTACTGGGGTTGCAGCGTTCATCTTGCTTTATTGGCCGATGGAGCCGGCGTACAGCTTCCGGATCATGTGGCCAGCATGACTAAGCCGCTTCTGACAAACCAAAGCAGTGCATGAAAACGCCGTTTACCTTCCCGCCGGAGCGGTACCTATTTATCTACTTGCACTTTGATGTGCTTTCGAACTGCTAGGTTGGCAGGAGCAGCGACTGAGCAACAGGAGCTCACCCCGTCGCGGGGATTTGAACCGCCGACCTTCTGATCGGCAAGTCCTAGGCTCTGTGGTTTAACCCACAGCGCCACCCGCGTCCCACATGGATTGGGTAGGTTTGCCTTTAAAAGTGAATGGAGCTGAATTCACACACACACACACACACACACACACGGCCCCCAGTGCTCCCACTGAGATATTTTCCTCCTTTTAACGCTGCCATTGAGTGGGTCAATGGAACGCTTTCGCTCTGCCTCTGATATTACAGGAGGCTGGCGAGGCAGGAGGGAGGCTGTTGTCGCTGCGTTGCCGACCGCCGAGGAGATGATCCCATCAAACTCCCCAGCAAATCCCATTCGGTAGCGTTAAGCCGAGCATTAAATGAATTAATTGGCTGGAAAGTGAGCCTGCCACATGCGAGGAAGTGGCTGTCTTGGGCCCAGAGATGACAAGAGTGCTCAACGGAGCCGTCCTTCCCCCAGACAAGAGTCCATCGTTGGCTTTTAAGGACAGGAGAAGAAGAGCGCTGCTGGATCAGGCCCATGGCCCATACAGTCCAGCATCCTCTTGTCACAGTGGCCAACAAGATGCCGCTTCTGGGAAACCCACAAGCAGGATTCGAACACAAGAGCAACTCTCCCCTTCTGCAGTTTCCAGCAACTGGTTTTCAGAAGAATTGCTGCCTCTTAACAGCTCAGACAGAGCACAGCCATTAGGGCTAGCAGCCATCCATAGCTCTCCTCCGTGGGTTTGTCCAATCCTCTTTTTAACACCATCCTAGCTGGTGGAAACCAGTACTTCCTGTGGCAGGGAGTTCCGTAGTTTAACTACGCACTGCACAAAGAAGTACTAATAATAATAATTTATTATTTATACCCCACTCTGGGCGGCCTTCAACAGAATATTAAAATACAATAGTTGGTCCCTTCCAACTCTACGCTTTTATGATCCTGTTTAGGGAAGCTTTTAATGTATTACGGTATTTTAATATTTTGTTGGAAGCCTTCCAGAGCGGCCGGGGAAGTCCAGCCAGATGGACGGGGTATAAATAATAAATTATTATTATTATTATGATTATTATGATTATTATTACTTTTGTTATACTATGGTTCTAAATGTGCACAGGACTGTAACTTTAACATGTTGACATTGAACTGGTATGAAAATGGCTTAATGACGTGTGTGTGTGTGACTTTGTAGACTATGGGGGAAATTTTTTTTTACAGTATTTAATGCTGCCTCGTTGTGGGAGAATCTGGGGAGTTTATTCAAACTTCACCCAACAGAAGAACAACAAAGAAGAACTGCCAGCTCTGTTAGGTTCTGAGGGTGATGAACCTTCCCCAAATTTCCTGTCCATTTTGATTTCAGGCAAGCTGACGTTAGGAAGAGGCAGGAGCCACAGAGAGAGGAATTAAAGGTGGCAGAGAAGGTGACAGCAGGTGGAATAAAAATGAGCAAAGTGAAAAGGAAGGTGAAAGGGAGAGGAAAAGGCAATGGCAGCAGGTGGGAAGAAGTAAAAGAAGGCGACAGGGGTGGGGGAGAAGGAAAAGAAGAAGAAGAAGAAGAAGAAGAAGAAGAAGAAGAAGAAGAAGAAGAAGAAGAAGAAGAAGAGGGAAAGGTGAGGGGTGGGGCCAAGAATGGAGAAGGGGTGTGGCTTGAGGAAGAATGGGAGGGACAAGGCCCCACTTGTGCCTTGCACCCAAGGGTCCCCAGAAATCTGGGGCCAACCCTGGGAGGGAGTTCCAGTGGGTAGCTGCCACCTGCCTTTAAACCACAGAGCCTAGGACTTGCCGATCAGAAGGTCGGCAGTTCGAATCCCCATGACGGGGTGAGCTCCCATTGCTCGGTCCCTGCTCCTGCCAACCTAGCAGTTCGAAAGCACGTCAAAGTGCAAGTAGATAAATAGGTACTGCTCCGGTAGGAAGGTAAACGGCATTTCCGTGCGCTGCTCTGGTTCGCCAGAAGCGGCTTAGTCATGCTGGCCACATGACCCGGAAGCTGTACGCCAGCTCCCTCGGCCAGTAAAGCGAGATGAGCACTGCAACCCCAGAGTCGGTCACGACTGGACCTAATGGTCAGGGGTCCCTTTACCCTTTACTACCCATGGTAGTAAATAAGAAGATCAAACGAAAGGAACATTTTACCCTTTAGATTCTTTAATAATCACAGTGAGAGACAAAAGAACACATCTCCCTAGAAATGGTGGTGCTCCCAATTAAGGCCTACACCCCCTCCACCGCTATTAATCTACGTCACTCCTATGTCTTGTAATCTGAGCTTGGACCCTCTGCGCTTTCTGTTCTGAGCTCTTCTCAATCTTGGGGAGGGCGGTGGAGGAATGCTGTCCAGCGACTGTGAATCTGTCAACCCTCTCTCTCCGAGTGCTTCTTCTTCTCCTAGCCGTTCCCCATCCAGTATTTCTCAGCTTCTGCCTTCTGAAGTATGCCCCTCTGCAAACCGCTGTTCCAAATCTACACTGCCCTCCTGCTCCTGGGAAGATTTAGGATCTGGGGGAGGGGGGTGGCTCCCACCATTCCTCCTCAGCACGGTCCCTGACATCGCCACATGAAAGATCCAATTTCTGTATCATACAGAAAAGGCCTCCTTATAAGGTGGCATCTGCGAGAAGCCCTCTCCTGCAGTGATCGATCGGGTATGTAAGGAGTGAGTTGATCTTCTATGTACCCTGATTCCAAGCTGTGCAGGATTTTGCTTCAGATTTACATAGCAGAAAGTTCATCACAAAGCACTGGTCCAATGTGGATTTCCCTCTTTGGAAACCTGCCTGGACTTCCGATATCACCTTATTTGTATCTGCCCATTCTTCTAGTCTCCCAAGAAGGAGCCTGGCATATAGTTTGGAGGCTACATCTAACAAACTAATGGGTCTATAATTGGCAGGGTTTTTCTTATCACCCTTTTTATATATTGGGGCAATTATACTCAACTTCCACCCTTCAGGTATGCAACCTGAGCTGTTAATGTATGAAAACAATTTTGCAAAAATGGGAGACCAGAAATCAGGTCTTATCTTATAGATCTCCATTGGGATCATGTCTTCTCCTGGAGGTTTATTAGCTAGTTGGCTTGCGATTAGCCCCTTAATCTGATTGGGCGTGACATCTGGCCATTCTGGCAGTTCTGATAACTGAGTGTAGTCAACTTGTGGGGGTGGGTCAGGACAGGGGCCATATATTCCTGTAAAATATGTCACCCAACCCTTTCCTTGGACAGATGCTTCTAACGAGTAGCCCAGCCCATTTGTGCCTTGGGCAACCAGATGCCAAAATTTTCGTGAATCCATTTGAAGTGCTGCATCTCCCAATGCTTTCCACTGTTGTTCATAATACAGTGGTACCTCGCAAGACGAAAAGAATCCGTTCTGTGATTCTCTTCGTCTAGCGTTTTTTTCGTCTTGCAAAGCAAGCCCATTGACGGATTAGCGGATTAGCGCTATTAGCGCTATTAGCAGCTTTTAGCGGCTTTTAGCGGCTTTTAGCGGCTTATCTGCTGATCGGATCAGCTGATAAGCGGCTTAGCGGCTTAGAAAAAGGGGGGGAAGGGGGGAAAACCAGCAGGAACTCGCAAGACATTGTTGTCTTGCGAAGCAAGCCCATAGGAAATTCGTTTTGCGAAGCACCTCCAAAACAGAAAACGCTTTCGTCTAGCGAGTTTTCCATCTTGCGAGGCATTCGTCTTGCGGGGCACCACTGTATATTTGTTTCTGGCATAATACAGCCCCTCCGACATCCCACTGAGCAAAATCAGGACACTTGTTTTTCGTTCCCAAGCTCTCATGGAAGCCAGCTGACCTGTTCAAGAGTGCGAGATCAAAAAGTGGAACATTCCAGGATCCAATCAGAATCTGGGGTGTTTTCTGTAATTCTGGGGTGTCCCACTTGAATTGATGCAGTTGAGAGGTATGAAAGACCTACATTGACTTCCAGTACGTTTCCAAGCACAATTCAAAGTGTTGGTGCTGGCCTTTAAAGCCCTAAATGGCCTCGGCCCAATATACCTGAAGGAGCGTCTCCACCCTCATCGTTCACTGAGGTCCGGCTCCAAGGGCCTTCTGTCAGTTCCCTCACTGCAAGAAGCGAAGTTACAGGGAACCAGGCAGAGGGCCTTCTTGGTGGTGGCACCCTCCCTGTGGAACGCCCTCCCACCAGATGTCAAAGAAATAAACAACTACCTGATGTATAGAAGACATCTGAAGGCAGCCCTGTTTAGGGAAGTTTTTAATGTTTGATGTTTTATCGTGTTTCTCATAATCTTTTGGGAGCCTCCCAGAGTGGCTGGGGAAATGTAGCCAGATGGGCAGGGTATAAATGATAAATTGTTGTTGTCGTTATAACATCAGTGGCCCACCAAATGTCTGTGGGAAACCTGGAAGCAGAACCTGAGCCAAAGAGCACAGCCATTGTGGCTGTTAGCCATCAATTTAGCTTTCTCCGTGAATTTGTCCAATCCTCTTTTAAAGCCATCTAAGGTGTTGGCCTGTTGTCTTTGTCCATGGAGTTTTCTTGGCAGGGATACTGGAGTGGCTTGCCGGTTCCTGCTCCTGGTAAGAGCTGGACCATAAAGAAGGCCAATCTTCCAAGAATTGATGCTTTTGGATTATGGTGCTGGAGGAGACTCTGGAGAGTCCCATGGACTGCAAGAAGATCAAACCTCTCCAATCTGAAGGAAATCAGCCCTGAGTGCTCACTGGAAGGACAGATTGTGAAGCTGAGGCGCCAAGACTTTGGTCACCTCATGAGAAGAGAAGACTCTCTGGAAAAGACCCTGGTGTTGGGAAAGATTTCTTGATATCCTTGTGGGACATCTTCAGGAGAAGAAAAGGCTAAGGAGTGAACCCTACACGAATTCGGAGTGCAGTCTCTAAGATGGTTGGATGGTGCCTTTTACGCCTCCTTCCTGCAACTCTTGCAGCCAAACTAGTGCCAGACATATTGCTCTGCTTTCCCTTGGGCCCCATCAGTGAGGCTGAGAGGCGGGTCATCATCATCATCATCATCATCATCAATTTTATTTACCATATTTTTCACTCTATAAGACGCACCAGACCAAAAGATGCACCTTGTTTTTGGAGGAGGAAAACAAGAAAAAAAATATTTTGAATCTCAGAAGCCAGAACAGCAAGAGGGATCGCTGTGCAGTGAAAGCTGAAATCCCTCTTGCTGTTCTGGCTTCTGGGATAGCTGTGCAGCCTGCATTCACTCCGTAAGACACACACACATTTCCCCTTACTTTTTAAGAGGGAAAAAGTGAGTCTTATAGAGCAAAAAATACGATATACCCCGCCCTCCACAGCCAGAGCCGGGATCAGGGCGGCTAACACCAGTAAAATTACAGTAAAAACATAAGGGAGCAATTTAAAATACAGGTTAAAATGCAATTTAAAATGCAGCCTCATTTTAAAAGTAGCCCATAGAACCATAAGGGGTGGGAAACATAAGGGTCAGACTGACTCCAAACCAAAAGCCAGGTGGAACAGCCTTGCAGGCCCTGCGGAAAGATGTCAAGTCCTGCAGGGCCCTTGTCTCTTGTGACAGAGTATTGCACCAAGTCGGGGCCAGTACTGAAAAGGCCCTGGCCCTAGTTGAGACCAATCTAACCACCTTGCGACCTCCAAAGTGTTGTCATTTGTGGACCTTAAGGTCCTCCGTGGGGCATACCGGGAGAGGCGGTCCCAGGCTTGTTGCCTGAGGAGGTGGTCCCTTTGCTGCTGCCAGCAGAGCAGTTTGACTTCACCCCTGGAGGTGCACTCCATTGGCTCTCGAGGCAGACAAATGCCAGCAGCCTAGATCTCCCTGCAAACCGGCAGCAGACTGCGGAGACCTGCCCTGAGGACTTTCCTGTTCCTGTGTGACGGAACGTTGGGCGTTGGGTTTTATCCGGCTAGATGGCGGAGTTCGGCTTCTCCACGGCATAGCAAGGACAGGCAGGCTGCACGTTGTAACAGGAGTTATAACTCTCTCTCTCTCTCTCTCCCTTCCCTGCCCCAGCTTGCCTGTAGCACTGGGCTGGCAGAAGGACTTTGACAAGTGAGACTGTATGAAGAGAACAGACAGCAGGAAGTTTGTGTTTGTGTATGGGGGGAGGGAGGATGGTAGGCTGTGGATGGAGAAATGCAAAGAATTGGAACACTTTGAATCAAATCTGCCACTCTTGCTTGCTCACGTGTAAGAAAACCATTGAATAAGGGAGCCAAGGGGCAGAGGGAAGAGGAAGACCAGACCTGTCTGGTTGGGACGGCCTAGGCTTCTTCTAATCTGTCCCCTCTTAATGCTGGTACTTGTGAAACATGGACCACTTATTTTTTTTTATTTTTTTATGATATTTATTAAAGTTTCCAATTTTTAACAAACAAAAAGAAAAAACCAACATAAAAATATTAAAAACACATAAATTTCACAACTTATTTTCTTGCAACTTGTTTCCCCGACCTCCTCGTACCTCCCCTTCTTGTATACCCAGTTTGGGTTGTTTATACAGCAAATCCTTATCTCAACCTCTTAAATTATTGTAGCTTTAAATTCTTACTTACAAAAAGAAAATCATTCTATCATAATTACAGCTTGAAACCCCTTAAGTTCAATCCAACATCATTCAACATTCCTTAATTTTACAATATTTTTGTAGATAGTCCTTAAATTTTTTTCCAATCTTCTTCTGCCGACTCTTCTCCCTGGTCACGGATTCCAGTCATTTCTGACAGTCCCATACAGTCAATCAGCTTTGTCTGCCATTCTTCCAAGGTGGGTAGGTCTTGTGTCTTCCAATACTTTGCAATAAGTATTCTTGCTGCTGTGGTAGCGTACATAAAAAAAGTTCTATCCTTCTTTAACACCAATTGGCCGACCATGCGAAACATGGACCACTTATAAACGCCCTCTCCAACTCCTCGAAAGATTCCATCAATGGTGTCTCTGGAAAAAAATACACATCACTTGGGAAGATAGGCGAACTAATGCCAATGTACTGGAAGAAGCAAAGATCACCAGTGTCGAAGCAATGATTCTTCAACATCAACTTCGTTGGACTGGTCATGTTGTGCGGATGCCTGATGATCGTCTTCCAAAGCAACTGCTCTATTCCGAACTTAAAAATGGAAAGCATAATGCTGGTGGTCAACAAAAGAGGTTTAAAGACTCTCTCAAGGCAAATCTAAAAAAATGTAGTATAGACACCGACAATTGGGAAACACTGGCCTGCGAGCACTCCAGTAGGAGAACAGCCTTTACCAAGGGTGTCATGGGCTTTGAAGACACTTGAACTCAGGACGCAAGGGAGAAACATGCTAGAAGGAAGGCATGCTTGGCAAATCCACACCGTGATCAACTCCTGCCTGGAAACCTATGTCCCCACTGTGGAAGGACGTGTGGGTCCAGAATTGGACTCCACAGTCACTTACGGACTCACTTTTAAAACCGTGTTCATGGAAGATAATCTTACTCGGCTATGAGGGATCACCAAAGAAGAAGATTATTCCATGTCTTTATATGGGAACAGAATAAGCTTTGTTATACTGAGTGGGACCATTGGCCCAGTGAGCTTAATATTGTCTACACTGACTGGCAGCTTCTCCCCAACCCATCTTAGAGATTATGGAGACTGAACCTGGACCTTCTGCAGGCAAAACAATGAAGTGTGGGAGTGTGCTACCTGCAAGCCCCAGTTAAAGGGCCCCATCAGAGGTGAACAGCAGCCTTTTGATCACTTGGACTGCCAAGGTGAAACAGGTGTAAAACGCCGGCACCCTGTCGTTTACAACTTCATTGGCTACAAATTTATTAACATCTATCTACAACTCTACTGTGGGACGCAGGTGGCGCTGTGGGTTAAACCACAGAGCCTAGGACTTTCTGATCAGAAGGTTGGTGGTCTGAATCCCTGCAACGGGGTGAGCTCCTGTTGCTCAGTCCCAGCTCCTGCCAACCTAGCAGTTCGAAAGCATGTCAAAGTGCAAGTAGATAAACAGGTACCACTCCGGCGGGAAGGTAAATGGTGTTTCCGTGCGCTGCTCTGGTTTCAGTGTTCTGTTGCTCCAGAAGCGACTTAGTCATGCTGGCCACATGAGCTGGAAGCTGTACACCGGCTCCCTCGGCCAATAAAGCGAGATGAGCGCCACAACCCCAGAGTCGGCCACGACTGGACCTAATGGTCAGGGGTCCCTTTACCTTTTTACAACTCTACTAGCATCTCTAGGTATTGTGAATATCACCGAACTTACCTTTTGTTGGTACCTTCCTGAACTTATCTAAAAGACTGAGCTAAGCATTTGAAAAATCTATTGGAACCAGACAATATAAGTTCATTTTGGGCTGGGTAGTTCTTTGTGGCTTTGTTTAATGTTTTGTCTTTTTCTCAGAAGGTTGATAAAGTATGTATAATTATTGTTCCGTGTATATTAATTGCCAACGTGTTGCATGAGTCGCACTACTATCACAGCAGCACAGGTTGCATTTTTCCAGCCTTTTGGATATTGACATGTACTTTTGGCACGCAGGTGTCCAGAGGATGCTTGGCAGGTGTAGTGTGGTGTAGTGGTTACAGCGCAGGACTAAGGGCTGGGAGATCTGTCTGGGAGCCATGAAGCCCTCTGCCACTCTCAGCACGCAAGAGGCTCTGTGGAGAGCAGGTGGTGTTTCAAATATTTGGGAGTTTGATAGGACATTGGACTGATCCATCAGCCAGGCTCTTTTCTTTCTTAGGCTCTTGCGTTCCAATGTAGCTACTTCCCCTCTCACTGGCTAATCATGTGAAATAGCGAGAGGCTCAAGGAGGCAGATGTTTTCTTTACAGTCACGCAGGTTGCGAACCCAATTGTTTTCCGAGAAGGGGGAGCTGGGAAGGGGAAGAAACACCCGGAGTTAGCGCCATCCAGCAGTCGGCAAACAGAGAGAACGCTGTGAACCTCATCCTTACAGGAGAGTGTCAAGTGCTAAGTGGGAGTGCCGAGTGCGAAAGTCACCCACGGCAGTCTTGCGCTAGACGCCGAGCAAGGAAGGCACTTCACATTTGCAAGCAGTCAGTTTGAAGGGGGGGCAGCCTTGGGGGCAGAAGATCGATCGCCAACCTGCCGCCCTTCTGGATGAATTGGACTACAACTCCCATCTGCCCCAGGTGAGTTGTAGCACCAAACTACCAGAGAGCACCAGGTTGTCACACAGCAAGCATTTGGACCAATCAGCTTAGTGGGGTGAACAATAACGCCTCTATCCAGTTGCAGGTGGTGGAAAGGGGGTGCATTTAGACCATTTTTTTAATGGTCCTGCAAACCCCCCCACCCAAGTTTTGGTCTCCCTTTCGCCTTTGACAGCTTCAGCTGTTAGAATTCCTGCTCCGTGATTGCAGTCATGGGATTTTTGTCTATCACATGACGGTGTATGTTTTGACTCCACAGAGAGGGAAGGGACGGAGACAGGATGTTTGTGTTGCTGTGTTCCGTAAAGTGGGACTATTGTCATTTTTCTCTTTGCTGTCTGATGCTAGAGAGAGAGGGAGCCATGTTGCAGTGCTCCGTGTGTGTTTATATGTAAATAAAGTAGATTAGCCAAAATGCTGAGTTGCTGAGGTCTGTCATGCGAACTGCGCAGACTCTGCGGATCCCTAAGTGTGCCGGTGTCTGTTGGCATCGGTCGCTGTGATGTTCGGGCTGAAGAAAGCTAATGAAGCTCCCAAACGATCGTCCAGGAGGGAGAGAACATGCCAGTCGGACATGTGTCTCTGCCAGGGTCCTACTCAAGTGTAGGATGACTTCCTGACATCAGCTTCAGCTGGCATCTGCTCACAACAAACGAAGAACGCAGCTCATCCCACAAATTACCGTATTTTTTGCACCATAACACTCACTTTTTTCCTCCTAGAAAGTAAGGGGAAATGTCTGTGCGTGTTATGGAGGAAATGCCTACGGGTGGCATGCCTACGGATTTTCCTCCTCTAAAAACTACGTGCGTGTTATGGTTGGGTGCGTGTTATAGAGCGAAAAATACGGTACTCAAAATAAAAGCCAGCTTTTGAGAGGTTGCTGTTTGAAGAAACAACTGTTACTTGCAACATGCGCCCTTCCACACCCAACAAAGCACTGCCCTCTTGCATCTACAGGACTGGGATTGCCCGACTACTGTCATCCATGTGTTGGTAAACCTCCAAGCTGGACTACTGCAATCTGTCCTACGTGGGGCTTCCCCTGAACTCGGTCCAGAAGATGCAAAGTGCAGCGGCTTCATTGCTCACTGGGACAGATCACAGGAGACAATGACGGCCAACAGCTTCTTGTTGTATAGTCGTGTCCGACTCTTCGTGACCCCCTGGACCAGAGCACGCCAGGCACTCCTGTCTTCCACTGCCTCCCGCAGTTTGGTCAAACTCATGTTGGTTGGTTTGGAGAACACTGTCCAACCATCTCTGTCGTCCCCTTCTCCTTGTGTCCTCCATCTTTCCCAACATCAGGGTCTTTTCCAGGGAGTCTTCTCTTCTCATGAGGTGGCCAAAGTCTTGGAGCCTCAGCTTCAGGATCTGTCCTTCCAGTGAGCACTCAGGGCTGAGTTCCTTCAGACATCTGAAGGCAGCCCTGTTTAGGGAAACTTTAATGTTTGATGCATTACTGTATTTTAATATTTTGTTGGAAGCCGCCCAGAGTGGCTGAGGAAGCCCAGCCAGATGGGTGGGGTATAACGAAATAATAATTATTATTATTATTATTATTATTATTATTATTATTATTATCTTCTCCCATTGGCTCAGGACAGTGCCAGCAACAAATTTCTTGATATCCTGACGCTCTCCTGCCTTGTGCTTCCATGGCAAAAAGGCTAGGCAGATGAAACATGAACACACACACACATGCAAGGTCTTGATGTTCTTAAGCTGCGCACTCACATCCCTCCAGCGCCGCATGAAGTGGCCACGAGCCTGCGTGTGCCTCACCTTGTCATTCTATTTGGGTCAGCTCGGCTGCCGGAGCGTTTTGATCAAGGCAGCAGGGAGTTCTGGGAGAGGGAGAGGGAGAGTTCCCCCCACGATGAATGGGAGGGTTTCATCTCACTCTCCTGAGCCTAAAATAAATTCCACGAGCCGCTCATTAAAGCGGAGACTGGAAGCTGGAACTTCCTAATGACTCCCAGCTCCGGAGTGCTGGAACTTGGCGCTTTTGTGTTTTTCTCGTCGCGCAGGGCGGGGGAACGGGTAGTACACCTTTGATTCTTCAGGCAGGGTGTGAGGAAAGGAGTCTCGTGGCAAAGAGTAAGATCAGAGTCGAGGTGAATGGCGGGGAGACGGGGAAGTGAATGCCAGGAAGAGGAGCGCTGGCAGCGGACTTTGTTCCTCCAGTCCTTTAAGTGAAACTAGGTCTGAGCAGGTATTTGCAGGGCCTACTCTCAGCTGACTGCACTGGAGCCCCAGAACATCTTTGCTTTTGCTTCAAATCAAAGCATGATGCAGCGGATTATATAATAATAATAAGAAGAAGAAATTCTGAAGGAAATCAGCCCTGAGTGCTCACTGGAAGGACAAATCGTGAAACTGAGGCTCCAAGACTTTGGCCACTTCATGAGAAGAGAAGACTCCCTGGAAAAGACCCTGATGTTGGGAAAGATGGAAGGCACAAGGAGAAGGGGACGACAGAGGACGAGATGGTGGGACAGTGTTCTCGAAGCTACCAGCATGAGTTTGACCCAACTGCGGGAGGCAGTGGAAGACAGGAGTGCCTGGCGTGCTCTGGTCCATGAGGTCAGGAAGAGTCGCACACGATTAAACGACTAAACAACAACCCCACCCATCTGGCTGAGTTTCCCCAGCCACTCTGGGCGGCTCCCAATTGAGTGTTAAAAACAATACAGCATTAAATATTAAAAGCTTCCCTAAACAGGGCTGCCTTCAGATGTCTTCTAAAAGTTATTTATCTCCTTGACATATGATGGGAAGGTGTTCCACAGGGCGGGCACCACCACCGAGAAGGCCCCCTGCCTGGTTCCCTGTAACCTGACTTCTCGCAATGAGGGAACCGCCAGAAGGCCCTCGGAGCTGGACCTCAGCGTCCGGGCAGAACGATGGGGGTGGAGATCCTCCTTCAGGTATACTGGACCAAGGCTGTTTAGGGCTTTAAAGGTCAGCACCAACACTTTGAATTGTGCTTGGAAACGTACTGGGAGCCAATGCAGATCTCTCAGGACCAGTGTTATGTGGTCCTGGCAGCCACTCCCAGAGTTGGAGGGAGTGTGCAACAGCAAAAAAATAGGGGGAAGCCACTAGGAATTAAAACTGCCCGTGTTTTTACATAGACCCAGGCACGCCAGTGCCTCCAGGCAGAAGGGTCTTTGGCCCCCTCAATATTTCCTGGCAAGGGTCTGGGCACCTTTGATGTTGTGTGAGTTGGAGGAGGTTGAGCATGGCACAGTTCGGTAGCTGATTCCTCCTGAGCACAAGAGAGGAAGCCATGCCCGCGCCTGGGCTCCATGCTCAGCCTTCTCGTGATGATGAAACATCTCGCGCTTTGTGCATCACACTTGATGTCACATGTGCATGTCGGGGGCATGTCACACTCATGGCGCACATCATGTGCATGACATCAACCACGCACAGCGTGCATTCTCTCCCCACCAGCCCACAATCTTGGGTGCAAGACAGCGCCTTTGCATAGATCTATGACTGGCCACATCTTGAATACCAGGTTGCCACAGCTCAGAAAGTATACAGTGGATGCTCGGGTTGCAAACGTGATCTGTGCGGGAGGCACGTTCACAACCTGTGGCATTCTCAACCCGCAGCGCCACATCTGTGCACGCGTGGGTTGCCCTTCGGCGCTTCTGTGCATGTGCAAAGTGCCGAAATCCGGAAGTAACCCGTTCTGGTGCTTCCGGGTTCGGCGCAGTACGCAATCCGAAAACGCACAACCTGAAGTGTCTGTAACCCAAGGTATTGCTGTATTTTGCAAAAGTGGAAAATGTCAGCCAAAACAACCAAGGTGGTAAGGTAAAGGTAAAGGGACCGCTGACCATTAGGTCCAGTCATGGACGACTCTGGGGTTGCGGCGCTCATCTCGCTTTACTGGCCGAGGAAGCCAGCGTTCAGCTTCCAGGTCATGTGTCCAGCATGACTAAGCCGCTTCTGGCGAACCAGAGCAGCGCATGGAAACGCCTTTTACCTTCCCGCCAGAGCGGTACCTATTTATCTACTTGCACTTTGACGTGCTCTCGAACTGCTAGGTTGGCAGGAGCAGGGACCGAGCAACAGGAGCTCACCCCGTCGCGGGGATTTGAACCGCCGACCTTCTGATCGGCAAGTCCTAGGCTCTGTGGTTTAACCCACAGTGCCACCCGCGTCCCTCAGTTAGGGGTGTAGACGTTCATAAAAGTTATGCATGGCGTTGGGGACAGTGGCTAGAGAACTCTGAAGGTTGTAAGATGCAGGACTGATAGAAGGAAATCCTTTTTATTGCAATGCATATGATATGCACTCTCCGACGATGCTATGATGACCACAAACTCAGATGGTTTAAAAAGAGGATTGGACCAATTCATGGAGAAGATGGTGTCTATTCCACCTGTCTGTTCATAAAGTCCTAACAATCCACATCAAAGGTTGTTACAGTTCCACAAAATCCTTTCACAGAATCCTTTCCGGAATATTGGCCTTGTTTCGCCGTCCTGGGCTTCATCAGTAGTTAAAGCACTAAGTAATGCCAATAAATACAATATCATGATCTCACATCTTGTGTGTTTATTGAGGACTACAACTCCCAGCAAGCATGACCAATGGCCAAGGATGATGGGAGTTGTAGTTCAGCAACATGGAGGGCCAAAGGTTCCCCATAATTTGCTTTATTTGCACATCCTGTATTGAGTGTGGCTGGGTTGGGCTTCCCAGCTCCCTTCCAAATCTATGACTCTATGAGGCTTGTTTGGTGATGGCAGGTGAGAGGGCCTTGTCTGCTGGGGTGCCTCAGGTGTGGACCTCCTTTCCACTGGAGGTGAGATGATCCCTCTTTTTGCCTCTGTCCTCCTGAAGACCCTCCTCCTCCTCCTCCTTCTTCTAGCAAGTTTTGACTGTTATTGCTTTGTAGATTATTATGTGTTAGTTCTGGCTCTGGTAGTGCCCTTTGTAGTGTTGCAGTATTGTTATTTTTTGCGTACTTAATTAGGAGTTGTTGTGTTGTTGTTTTTTAAAAAAAGAAGATTGCCACTTGGTTTTGTGTGCTTAAGCATCTCGCAAGAGCAGGCTACATTTTTTTGCAAAGCAATTTTCCATAAGGTAATGCGTTTTTGTTTTTTCCAAGTTGTTTTTACTCATGCAAGCATTATCTGCACAATTTAGCCTCCTACATCCCTTTTTGTAAGTGTTACTCTGCTGTAGAACTGCACTGCAAAATCTGCAGTGCACAGATTACTGAAAACAATATACAAAAATGCATTATATTATTAATAATAATTTGCACTTATGAGCTACTGTATCCAGTGTATCTGAAGAAGTGTGCATGCACACGAAAGCTCATACCAACAACTAACTTAGTTGGTCTTTAAGGTGCTACTGGAAGGAATTTTTTTATTTTGACTATGGCAGACCAACACGGCTACCTATCTGTAACTGCAGTTGTCCAAGTGGAAGATAACTAGAGCATGCACCACTCTGGCGAGACAGTCCGCGGGCAGGTAGGGTCTTAGCCTGCGTACCAGGTGGAGCTGGTAGACAGCTGCCCTGGACACAGAATTGACCTGCGCCTCCATGGACAGCGGTGAGTCCAGAATGACTCCCAGGCTGCGCACCTGGTCCTTCAGGGGCACAGTTACCCCATTCAGGACCAGGGAATCCTCCAAACCTGCCCGCCTCCTGTCCCCCCAAAACAGTGCTTCTGTCTTGTCAGGATTCAACCTCAATCTATTGGCCCCCATCCATCCTCCAACCGCCTCCAGACACTCACACAGAGCCTTCACCGCCTTCCCTGGTTCTGATTTAAAAGAGAGGTAGAGCTGGGTGTCATCTGCATATGCCCATAACAGACCAACCGACCTCTCTGTGCACATTCTTTGCTCTCTGTGCTGACTCATCTTTGTGGAGATTCTGCCATGTCACCTTGGGAGAGACTCCAACACAGGAAAGATTGTTCCTAAGGCAAGGGAGTTTGTGATGCTGCCTCTGGCTCTGACAAATGACCTCAGATCATGCCACGTCCTGGGGAGGTGGCCTCTTGGATTAGGTTCCTGTAGGGATAGGAATAAGTTCAGGAATGGCCGTTTGAAAATGGCACGTGATGGCCGAGGGCTTCGGGTGAAGAGATGGAAATGGAATAGAATCTGAAAAGCAGCACTTTCGTTTGAGGGAACAAGAAGAGGCTAAGCCAGGAAAAGGAGTTGGGTTTTGTTTTCGTTCAGATCAAGCCACAAATGTCCAGTGTATTTCTAACTGAGCAATTGAAATATACTCGGAGTTGAGAGTGGATTTCATGCTCTTTATTCAGCTCATAGTGGTGAGGAGGAATGGAAGTTCCCCCAGAATGTCTGCTTTATATACATTATTTACACAATGGGCCCCACGTGATTGGCTAATTCCGGGATTCTCCTGTAGGCCAATCAGGTTGCGGATTCACTTCTACCTGGAGCTGGATTGGGTGGCTCCTGTAGACCAATCAGACTGCTGCATTCTGGGTCCTATTGTTCTAGGACCAATCAGACTGCTGCATTTTGGATCCTATTCAACTCAGTACATAACAGCAATCATACTGGGCTGCAGTGGTCTCCATTCACTCTTCTGTGAGGGAATGGTTTCAATGCCCAACATGTCCACTGAGAAACCTCTATACCAGGGGTAGGCAACCTAAGGCCTGGGGGCCGGATCTGGCCCAATCACCTTCTCAATCTGGCCCACGGACGGTCCAGGAATCAGTGAGTTTTTACATGAGAAGAATGTGTCCTTTTATTTAAAATGCATCTCTGGGGTATTTGTGGGGTCTGCCTGGTGTCTTTACATGAGTGGAATGTGCGCTTTTATTTAAAATGCATCTCTGGGTTATGTGTGGGGCATAGGAATTCTTTCATTCCCTCCCCTCAAAAAAATATGGTCTGGCCCACCACATACCGTATTTTTTGCTCTAAGAGACTCACTTTTTCCCTCCTAAAAAGTAAGGGGAAATGTGTGTGCGTCTTACGGAGCGAAAGCAGGCTGCACAGCTATCCCAGAAGCCAGAACAGCAAGAGGGATTGCTGCTTTCACTGCGCAGCGATCCCTCTTGCTGTTCTGGCTTCTGAGATTCAGAATATTTTTTTTCTTGTTTTCCTCCTCCAAAAACTAGGTGCGTCTTGTGGTCTGGTGCGTCTTATAGAGCGAAAAATACAGTAGTCTGAGGGACAGTGAACCGGCCCACGGCTGAAAAAGGTTTCTGACCCCTGCCCTATACCAGTGTCTCCCCAACTTGGGTCTCCAGCTGCTTTTGGGTTACAATTCCCATCATTCCTGACCACTGGTCCTGCTAGCTAGTGATGATGGAAGTTGTAGTCCAAAAACAGCTGGAGACCCACATTTGGGAAACATTGGTCTAACCATTCGCCCCAGAGCCACAGCAAACAGCAGAGAGACACAGACCAGAGGAAGCTACCTCGTATGAATCCACTCCAGCTAGCTCAGTTTTGTCAACACAAACCAGCAGAGGCTTTCCAGACCATATTCTCCCCATAGAAATCTATCTGGGCTCCGAGATCTTTGCCCTTCTCTTGGTCCCATCACCTTCACAGGCACGCTTGGTATGGACGCAGGAGAGGGCCTTCTCGGTGGTTGCTCCAAAACTTCGGAACTCCTGCCCTACAGAAACTAGATTAGCTCCCTCCATGCTGTCCTTCTCCTGTTAATTGAAAACCAACGGGACTTTGGAAACAGATTGGGGTTTTGAGGGGGGTATGGAAAAGGAAAGGGACGCAGGTGGCACTGTGGGTTAAACCATCAGAAGGTCAGCGGTTCGAATCCCCACGACGGGGTGAGCTCCTGTTGTTCGGTCCCTGCTCCTGCCAACCTAGCAGTTCGAAAACAACGTCCAAGTGCAAGTAGATAAATAGGTGCCACTCCTGCGTGAAGGTAAGCGGTGTTTCTGTGCGCTGCTCTGGTTCGGCTTAGTCATGCTGGCCACATGACCCGGAAGCTGCACGCCGGCTTCCTCGGCCAATAAAGTCAGATGAGCGCCGCAACCCCAGAGTCGGCCACAACTGGACCTAATGGTCAGGGGCCCCTTTACCTTTACTTATGGAAAAGGACTTTTAATCATGCTGAGCTGCTTTTATGAATCGCTTTGGGTTTCATATTGTTTAAATTCTATCAGAGTTCAGTCACTCTATAATGACTCTTTTTTAAATACGCCTTTAGCTTTTTGTGTTTTGTCTGTGTTGCTTTAATTTGTGTGGGTCTCCTTCAGTTTCCTTCTGGGGAGAAAAGGCAGGATATAAATAAATGCATTTGTAATAATAGTTTTTTTCCCCAGAAATGGGTCTTTTCCAGCCCTACCTGGTCATGCCAGGGGATTGAACGTAGGACGTTCTGGTGCCGTACCAATGAGCCATGGTCCCTGGGTGCAAAATCAACTCGCCCTCCTAGCAAGAGAGGGTTGTTTTCCTGCTTTATGCCACCCATTTCCACCCCAAGTTACGTTTCAAAGCCTGCACTTGTTTCAACCATGACAGAATCGCTCCACCTGCCCTCTGGCATTCTAAGGGAAGTCTGAGCGGTACTGCTGGACGCAGATCGGTTTGATGGCTCTGGGCAAGTCACTTAACCTCTGTGCCCCTGTCTTTCTGCACCCAGCTGTGCACGAGGATTGGGCCCCTTGGGGGATCAGGAGGAATTCCAGGAGGCAGAATCCACTTCTCAGTTTCGTGCAATGTTCACCCAGCCGCTTATTTCTTTATTTCTTTAATATATTTTTTAAAGGCGGTTCACATCGCTCGGCTGTTCTGAGCCAGGCGACAATAGCATGTGCGAGAAAAAGTGGGAAATCAGCTGCAATTATTTACAGTGGTACCTCAGGTTACATACGCTTCAGGTTACATACGCTTCAGGTTACAGACTTCGCTAACCCAGAAATAGTGCTTCAGGTTAAGAACTTTGCTTCAGGATGAGAACAGAAATCATGTTGCGGTGGCGAAGCGGGAGGGGGAGACCCCATTAGCTAAAGTGATGCTTCAGGTTAAGAACAGTTTCAGGTTAAGAACGGACCTCCGGAACAAATTAAGTACTTAACCTGAGGTACCACTGTACTTCTTTTTTTATATACATTTTTATTAATTTTTAACACATGAATTAGCAT
This sequence comes from Podarcis liolepis, assembly GCF_965112155.1. Classification (NCBI taxonomy): domain Eukaryota; kingdom Metazoa; phylum Chordata; class Lepidosauria; order Squamata; family Lacertidae; genus Podarcis; species Podarcis liolepis. The sequence continues at coordinate 120,072,932 of NC_139557.1, forward strand.
TCATACAACAGAACTTCTCATCTTATACAATTTTTTTTTGGACTTCCGTCAACACCTCTGATGATTTCCCGTTTATATCACTGATTGTGCATTTCTTAATTTCATATTACCTTTAATTATCCCTAACTAATAATTCTCCTCATTGTCTTTTTTGCAATATTTCAAATAATTCACCTTACAAAACTTCTTGCAAACCTACTCGCATAATCTGTTCATCACAATTACTTTTCAAATAATCCGTAAATTTACTCCAGTCTTCTGAGAATCTCTGGTCCCGCCGGTTTCGAATCCTTCCTGTTAGTTTATCTAATTCTGCATAGTACATCAGTTTCATCCTCCATTCTTCTTTCGTCGGTAATTCTTCTTGCTTCCAATTTTGTGCCAATAGTATTCTTGCTGCCGTCATCATGTATGAAAATAACTTACAATCCTTTCTGTTTATATCATCACCTGCAATGCCAAGTAAAAATGCTTCTGGTTTTTTAATTATTATTATTATTATTATTATTATTATTATTATTATTATTATTATTATTCCCCGCCTTCCCCAGCCAAGGCCAGGCTCAGGGGGACTAACAAGCAATAATAAAAACAAGTTGAATGAATACAACTTAAAAACAAGATTAAAATACAACATTAAAATATTAAAATGCAGCCTCATCACAGGAGGAGAAAGGAAAAAGAAGAAAAAAAGAGGGGGAGGGAATTAAATTGGCTCCAAGCCAAAGGCCAGGCAGAACAACTCTCTCTTACAGGCCCTGAAGAAAGAAATCAGATCCTGCAGGGCCCTGGTCTCATGAGGCAGAGCGTTCCACCAGACCGGGGCCAGTGTTGAAAAGGCCCTGGCTCTGGTTGAAGCCAATCTAACTCCCTTAGGGCCCGGGACCACTAAGGTGTTGCTATTTATGGACCTTGAGGCTCTCTGTGGGGCATACCGGGAGAGGTGGTCCCGTAGATACGAGGGTCCTAGGCCATGAAGGGCTTTAAAGGTCAAAAGCAGCACCTTAAATCTGACCCTGTACTCCACCGGGAGCCAGTGCAGCTGGAAAAGCACTGGGTGAATATGCTCCCATGGCAGGGACCCCGTGAGGAGCCTCGCTGCAGCATTCTGCACCCGCTGGAGTTTGTGGGACACTTTCAAGGGCAGCCCCGCGTAGAGCGAATTACAGTAGTCAAGTCTGGAGGTGACCGTCGCATGGATCACTGTGGCCAGGTCGGGGCGGGTAAGAGACCAACTGCTTGATGCGGCGAAGGTGGAAAAATGTCGCCTTGGCTGTTGTTGTAACCTGCGCCTCCATGGAAAGGGAGGCGTCACGGATTACACCCAAACTGTTAACAGAAGGCAATGGCACTAATTGGGCCCCCGCAAGAGAAGGGAGTTGGTCCCTCATCCCCATGCCATCCCGACCCAGCCAGAGGACCTCTGTCTTCAAAGGATTTAGTTTCAATGTATATTAAATGTATATTTCAACATTTTTTTCATCTCATTATATATCATTTCCCAGAAGTTTTTCACTTTTTTACATTCCCACCACATATGATAAAATGTTCCTTCCTCAGCTGCAGTTATTTACATGGCATTCCGAACCCCGCTTGCAGCTCCAGCCCTGGACCTGTAAGACTGGACCAGCGAAGCTGCAGGTTGGAAGGCTCAGTGTCGACAAAAGGATAGACTCCTTCATCCAGTGCATAGTTTAACTGTGGAACTCACTTCCACAAGAAGCAGTGAGGACCACTAACTTAAATTCATAGAGGAGAGGGCTATGGGTTGACTAGTCTGCCTCCTCGGTCAAAGGCAGCAACGCTCCTGAATACCAGTTGCTGGAAAGCACAGGAGGGGAGACCGCTCCTGTGTTCAAATCCTGCTTGCTGGTTTCCCATGGTGGGCATCTGGTCAGCCACTGTGAGAACAGGACTAGATGGTCCATTGGCCTCATCCAGCAAGCTCTTTATAGTTTACGCAGCCTCCTAGTATCTCACAGGTGGCGCTGTGGGTTAAACCACAGAGCCTAAAACTTGCCGATCAGAAGGTCGGCGGTTCGAATCCCCGCGACGGGTAAGCTCCCCTTGTTCAGTCCCTGCTCCTGCCAACCTAGCAGTTCGAAAGCACGTGAAAGTGCAAGTAGATAAATAGGTAGTTTCCGTGCGCTGCTCTGGTTCGCCAGAAGCGGCTTAGTCATGCTGGCCACATGACCCGGAAGCTGACAAATGCCAGCTGCCTCGGCCAATAAAGTGAGATGAGCGCCGCAACCCCAGAGTCGGTCACGACTGGACCTAATGGTCAGGGGTCCCTTTATCTTTACCTTTACTTAGTATCTCACACGACTATCTGGCAGAATTTGCCCTGCCCAGAAATAAAACTCAACTCCCAGGATCTCGTTTTGCATACAAAATCAGTTTGCAAAATGCAGAGTCAGGATCGGGACAGATAGAGAAGACTTGTTTGCGTGATTAAGGGGAAGCCACAGGCGGTTGAGTCGGTTCATGTTTGGAAGGTGGGTCTCTGCTCCTCAAATCCAGCAGCTGGGGCAGGGAGGAATCCTGGCTTTCTCTCGCCTGGCTCCATGTTTGGCTTGTAATCCCCTCAAAGGGCAGGGCGTGCGAGTGTGTATTTGTTTACAAATGGTTCCAGATCCTACATGATCTTTTTCTCTGGGCAGGGATAGCGGGTGAGTAATACAGAGCTGTAAAAACGTCAGGAGTTGCATGTGTAACGAAGCTGACATGCTCTGAGATTGTGTGTTTGTGTTTGTGTGTGTGTGTGTGTGTGTGAGAGAGAGAGAGAGAGAGAGAGAGAGAGAGAGAGAGAGAGAGAGATTTGGAATGACAGCCAGAATGAGTACACAAGCAACATCTTTTATAACCAAGGAAAAGTCAAGAAACAGACATTTGTAATAGGGTGGGATTTGCCTTTTTTTATTCTTGCTAATGGAGGACCACTTTTATCACCTATGCTTCATTCTGTGTTGTGTGTTTTGAATGTCTCACATGTTCGGTAAAGGTAAAGGGACCCCTGACCATTAGGTCCAGTTGTGGCCGACTTTGGGTTTGCGGCGCACATCTCGCTGGCCGAGGGAGCCGGCGTTCAGCTTCTGGGTCATGCGGCCAGCATGACTAAGCCGCTTCTGGCGAACCAGAGCAGCACACGGAAACGCCGTTTACCTTCCCGCCGGAGCGTTACCTATTTACCTACTTGCACTTTGATGTGCTTTCAAACTGCTAGGTTGGCAGGAGCTGGGACCGAGCAACGGGAGCTCACCCCGTCGTGGGGATTCGAACCGCCAACCTTGGGATCAGCAAGTCCTAGGCTCTGTGGTTTAACCCACACGCCACCCGCGTCCCCCACATGTTCGTTAACATTTTGCAAATTGCTTATAGCCATTTAGCAAAAAGCGGGGGACCAATGTAAATTAGAGCCACAACAGACATCGTCTCCCTTCTGGGAGGCTTCTCACAGGGGTGTTTTGTGAGAACAAAACGGAGAAGGGGTGGGAACACACACACAGCCCTTTAACACCTTGGGAGGAAGATGGGATATAAATATAATAAATTCATGATAGGAGATAAAAGCCTGGAGGTGACATTGCTTACAACCACCTTGTAAGGCGGGTCAATATTACTATCTCTTATGTTGCACATGTGGGTGAGGCAGTTCTACAATTCAGTGATTCTAATGCATATATGTATTCAAATGAGTATAATTATATATAAAGATTTACAGTGGTACCTCTGGTTACAGACGCTTCAGGTTACAGACTCCGCTAACCCAGAAATATTACCTCAGGTTAAGAACTTTGCTTCAGGATGAGAACAGAAATCGCATGGCGGCGGCAGCAGCAGCGAGAGGCCCCATTAGCTAAAGTGGTACCTCAGGTTAAGAATGTTTTCAGGTTAAGAATGGACCACCAGAACAAATTAAGTTCTTAACCCGAGATACCACTGTATTGGGACGCAGGTGGCGCTGTGGGTGAAACCACAGAGCCTAGGGCTTGCCGATCAGAAGGTCGGCGGTTCGAATCCCCGTGACGGGGTGAGCTCCTGTTGCTTGGTCCCTGCTCCTGCCAACCTTGCAGTTTGAAAGCACGTCAAAGTGCAAGTAGATAAATAGGTACCACTCCGGCGGGAAGGTAAACGGCATTTCCGTGTGCTGCTCTGGTTTGCCAGAAGCAGCTTAGTCATGCTGGCCACGTGACCCGGAAGCTGTACGCCGGCTCCCTCGGCCAATAAAGCAAGATGAGCGCCGCAAGCCCAGAGTCAGCCACGACTGGACCTAATGGTCAGAGGTCCCTTTACCACTGTATTAAATGCATAAAATCAAGTTTGTGTGTGTGTGTGTGTGTGTGTGTGTGTAAACGTATTGGCTTCCTAAGCCCAGATATCAACGGCGAGTGAGGTGCTGCCTTCATTCTTTTATGCGGTAAGGGAAACAGATACATTCTGCGCATATCGTGTGTAACAGCCGGGTGAAAGTGCTTCTGGGCATGGGCAGAGCGCAAACCTTTGCCAGGGAGAAAATGCAACTGGGCCTTTATCTTGAAAACTTCCAGGTGAAGAGGGCACAACGCCCACAATTCGTGGCTGGACTGTGAGCTGGCATTTCACTGCGAAGCTCCCGGAGGGCAGAAAGGGGGGGAGAGCTCCTTGCCCGAAAACGCAGGCGTCCTTTCCCTCCACCCTCACAACCCTGTTTCTGCCTTTGCAGCCATTTTCTGAGGAGTAGCCAGGAAGGCTGTGCAGGAGAGGCGAAGGCGCACGTCCTCTCTGGTTCCCTGGCAGTGATGGTGCTTGATGCAAATGTGCTCTGCTCTCTGTGGATCCAGAAGGGGAGGCGGCCCCTTCGCTAATCGAGGCAGTGCTCCTGAGGAGCTAAAAATAGCAGCGATCAGAGGCTGCGGTGTCCAGATCCCTCCCCGCTGGTTATTCCTGTACCTACCGCAACATTGATTTTAATGGTGCGAGGGACCAAAGGGAGGGGGCTTCATCGCTTAACGCCCACCCTTTGGCTTGCCATCTGCTCTGAGGTCAAAAGAGGGTCACGGCATGGCTGTACTTCCCCATCACAACAACCCTGCGAGGCAGGATCACCAGCACCCTCCAAACCATAAGCATGGGTCTTCCTGAAATCATGTGTCTTTGGAATGTGGACAGCTACCTGGCTGAAAGCTCCCTGTGTCCAACACACACACACAGAGAGAGAGAGAGACTAGTGCGTGGAAAGGCAGCATATCGGAGAGAAAGTACGTTTCCGAGCACAATTCAAAGTGTTGGTGCTGACCTTTCAGACCCTAAACGGCCTCGGCCCAATATACCTGAAGGAGCGTCTCCACCCCCATTGTTCTGCCTGGATGCTGAGGTCCAGCGCTGAGGGCCTTCTGGCGGTTCCCTCACTGCAAGAAGCCAAGTTACAGGGAACCAGGCAGAGGGCCTTCTCGGTGGTGGCACCCGCCTGTGGAACGCCCTCCCATCAGATGTCTAAAAGAACAACAACTAGCAGACTTTTAGAAGACATCTGAAGGCAGCCCTGTTTAGGGAAGCTTTTAATGTTTGATGCATTACTGTATTTTAATATTCTGTTGGAAGCCGCCCAGAGTGGATGGGGAAACCCAGCCAGATGGGCGGGGTATAAATAATAAAATATTATTACTATTATTATTATTATTATTATTATTATTATTATTCTCCACAATGCTCCGGCTTTGCAGGATCATGAGAGCAGAAGGATTCCTGCATTACAGGGGGTTGGACTGGATGACCCTCGGGGTCCCTTCCAACACTACAATTCTGTGGTTCTGTAAAGGGACAGGACATAGGACAGAGGACAGGCTGAGGCTAGTCATTGTGGACAATACCGAAGGGGCACTGGTGGCGCTGTGGTCTAAACCACTGTGCCTCTTGAGCTTGCCAATCAGAAATTCAGCGGTTCGAATCCCCGCGACGGAGTGAGCTCCTGTTGCTCTGTCCTAGCTCCTGTCAACCTAGCAGTTTGAAAGCACACCAGTGCAAGTAGATAAATAGGTACCACTGTGGCAGGAAGGTAAACGGTGTTTCCATGCGCTCTGGTTTCCGTCACGGTGTCCCATTGCGCCAGAGGTGGCTTACTCATGCTGGCCACATGACCCGGAAAACTGTCTGTGGACAAATGCCGGCTCCCTTGGCCTGAAAGCGAGATGAGCACCACAACCCCATAGTCGCCTTTGAAGGACTTAACCGTCCAGGGATCCTTTACCTTTACAATACCGAGCCCAATGCTTCAGCCTAGTACAGGAGAAGAAGTGGTAAGGGACCATCTAGCTACTTTAAACAAATTCAGATCTCCAGGACCTGATGAGCTGCATCCGAGGGTCTACTCAGAGATTAAGATGTCTCGTGAGAACACCTTGGCGTTGGGCCTCTCAAAACTATGGAGGGAGAACATAGCCATTGACGGCCCTCCACGAATTTGTCTAATCCTCTTTTTAAGGCCATCTAGGTTGGTGGCCATCACTGCGATAAGGAAAAATCCTGGGGTGCCCATTTGCTCCACTGCCCACTGTCCTTCCAGTGAGCACTCAGGGCTGATTTCCTTCAGAATGGAGAGGCTTGATCTTCTTGCAGTCCATGGGACTCTCAAGAGTCTCCTCCAGCACTTGTTGGAGCCTCTTTTATAGACTGCTTTGCTGAGCCTCTTCGCTGTTGTGTATGTATGGTGTCTGTGTCAACGGTCATTGTCCTGGCCTTAGTTAGAGAATGTGGTGGGGACTTGGGATTTTGGGAGTCGTTAAACTGCTCCCCCCCCCCCCACAATTCCTGGTTTTAACAACAGTTACAGATAGGTAGCCGTGTTGGTCTGCCATAGTCAAAATAAAAAATTCATTCCAATAGCACCTTAAAGACTAACTTAGTTGGTCTTTAAGGTGCTACTGGAATGAATTTTTTATTTTGGTTTTAACAACTGCCTCTTGTGGCAGGGAGTTCCATAGTTCAATTATGCATTGCATGTAGAAGTGTTTGTTGTTTTTTTAACTCTGTCCTGAATCTTCCAACCTTCCACTTCACTGGAAGACCATCAAGGTCCTTTTCATATTCTACAATTCTAGGATTCTGTGCCTTTGAGTTCTGATGTTATGGCCTCTTACCGTATTCCTTCAAATGTTGTTAGGCTGCTCTGCATTTTGCCCAGAAACTTGGCAAACCCAGGGATTAGGTCCTAAGGCTTCCTGGTCTTCATTCAGCAGACCATGCTCAGACTGCAGGACCATCCTGAGGATTAGATCGCCTGTCCTGAACATGGTTCGCTCCACATTCTACTTTTACTTTCTTTTTTTAAAAAACAAAAAAACAGGGTAGGTCAAGGGCTTCCTTGCAGCAGCTAGAGCAGGGGTCAGCAAACTGTTTCAGCAGGGGGCCAGTCCACTGTCCCTCAGACCTTGTTGGGGGCTGGACTATATTTTGGAAAAATAACATGAACAAATTCCTATGCCCCACAAATAACCCAGAGATGCATTTTACATAAAAGGAAACATTCTACTCATGTAAAAACATGCTGATTCCCGGACCCTCCATGGGCCGGATTGAGAAGGCAATTGGGCCGGATCCGGCCCTCGGGCCTTAGCCTACCCTGCGACGGGGTGAGCTCCCCTTGCTCGGTCCCTGCTCCTGACAACCTAGCAGTTCAAAAGCACGTCAAAGTGCAAGTAGATAAATAGGTACCACTCTGGCGGGAAGGTAAACGGTGTTTCCGTGTGCTGCTCTGGTTCACCAGAAGCGGCTTAGTCATGCTGGCCACATGACCCGGAAGCTGTACGCCGGCTCCCTCGGCCAGTAAAGCGAGATGAGCGCCGCAACCCCAGAGTCGGTCACGACTGGACCTGATGGTCAGGGGTCCCTTTACCTTTAGCCTAGCCTACCACACAGGGTTGTTGTGGGTAGCTACCTTGAGCTCCCTGGATATAAATGCAATAAGTAATAAATAGTTTTCGCAGGACTGGTGGACAGGCATGGAGGTGAGCAAGCGAACATTGCGATTTCAGCTCCCATTTCTTGCTGGCTTACTTGCTTCTCCCCTGCTTGCTGGTCTACTCGTGGGCTAAGACTGGAGGGTTGGATCGAGACTGCTCCGTCCCTTCCCTGGGCCTCCTAGTGCTGAATCCCTTGACGGCTTACGCTAAAATAAGTGTGCTCATTTCCCTCGTACAAAACGCTGCTGCTGCAGTACGCCTTTCCTCCTAAGGCAGCCACCTAGGGCTACGTAAGTGGGCAGGTTGTCCGGCCCGATCAGTATCTGCGGCCTGACACAGCTGTCAGCGAATGCACAGCACAACTCTTGTGGGTTTTCTTTGAACTCTGGGGTCATGCTTCCCCAACAGGACTCTCAACCTCAGCAGGAGAAGAAATATGATGGACAAGCATGTTCTCCTCCGCCCTCTAGTGGACTCTCCAGAACAAGACACTTGGCTCACAAACTCAGTCGATTCCCTTCTCCTTTCCCCCCTCACTCTTTTTTCCTTTTTGAGTAGCAGTTGATCTGGTTTCTCCAGCCCTCCAACCATTTTGCACTACAACTTCCATCGCCCCCAGCACAGCCGTATGACTCTGATGGGAGTTGTAGTCCCAAACGACTAGACAGCATCAATTTGGGGGAGGCTTAGATAAATATGTATTAAAATTCCCCATATTTTATTTGCATTCAGGAGAAGAAAATAATAATACTAATAAATAATAAAATTTTTTTTATATCCCACCCTCCCCAGCCGAAGCCGGGCTCAGAGCAGCTAACAACAGTAAAATAATACAGCATTCTAAAATCAATTCATTATAAAATCAGTTTAAATCAAATTAATGGCAACCATTGGGCTAGAGTTCTGTGAGGATTACCAAAGGAGGGGGTCAGGCTGTGCCTTGGCCAAAGGCCTGGTGGAACAGCTCCGTCTTGCAGGCCCTGCGGAAAGATGTCAAGTCCCGCAGGGACCTAGTCTCTTGAGACAGAGCGTCCCACCAGATCGGGGCCACAGCCGAAAAAGCCCTGGCTCTGGTTGAGGCCAGCCTAACCTCCCTGTGGCCCGGGACCTCCAAGATGTTTTTATTTGCAGACCGTAAGTTCCTCTGTTGGACATACCGGGAGAGGCGGTCCTGTAGGTACGAGGGTCCTAGGCCGTATAGGGCTTTAAAGGTTAAAACCAGCACCTTGAACCTGATCCTGTACTCCACCTGGAGCCAGTGCAGCTGGTATAGCACCGGGTGAATGTGATCCCGTGATGAGGACCCCGTAAGGAGTCTCGCTGCAGCATTCTGCACCCGCTGGAGTTTCTGGGTCAGTCTCAAGGGCAGCCCCACGTAGAGTGAGTTACAGCAGTCCAGTCTGGAAGTGACCGTCGCGTGGATCACAATGGCTAGGTCAGGGCTAAGGAGTGAACACTACACAAATCTGGAATGGAAACTGTAAGGCAGTTGGATGGTGCCTTGTATGCTTCCTTCCAGCAACTCCTGCAGCCAAGCTGGTGCCAAACATATTGCTCTGCTTTCCTTTGGACCACATCAGCCAGGTCGAGAGGGGGGTCTTGTCATCTGGGCAGCCCAGGACCTCCATTCGCACTGCCTAGGCTTGCACCCCAGAGAGGTCGCTTCAGTGCTGCAAACACAGCAAAAACAACACAGGAGGCAGCAGTTACAAGTTACCAATTTCTGCAGCCACAGCAGGCGCAGTGATTCCCCAGCACTTTGACTTCACTCCTGGAGGCACACTCCATTGTCTCTCGAGACAGGTGGATGTCAACAACAAAACCATTTATTTCGTAAAATTTATACAGTCATACCTCATGTTACGTTTGCTTCATGTTACGTTTTTTCAGGTTGGGTCCCGCAGCAACCCAGAAGTACTGGAAACGGTTACTTCCGAGTTTCGCTGCTCACACATGCTCAGAAGCGCTAAATCGTGTCTCGCGCGTGCGCATAAGCACCAAATCGCACCGCGCACCTGTGCAGATATGGCACTTCAGGCTGCGGGCTTTTCATGTTGCAAACGGGCCTCCGGAACGGATCCCATTCGCAACCGGCTGTACCGCTGTACTCTGCTTCATTGCGGAAAACCTCAAAGCAGTTTCCAAACAGAACAGAACTACAGGGTTATTTGTTTTTTAAAAAAACACATTACAACATTCACAAATGTTAAAACCAGCAGTGAACTAAAAGTGCATCTGCTTTCTAAATAGCTTGTCTCAATTAGGCTTGTTGCAATGAGATGGTTTACATTTTGGAGGTTTCTAAGCAGAGGTCGGATGGTCATCTGTCATGGATGCTTTAGCTGAGATTCCTCCTGCATTGCAGGGGGTTGGACTAGATCAGGCATAGGCAAACTCGGCCCTCCAGATGTTTTGGGACTACAACTCCCACCATCCCTGACCACTGGGATCATGGGAGTTGTAGTCCCAAAACATCTGGAGGGCCACGTTTGCCTATGCCTGGACTAAATGACCCCGGGGGTTCCTTCCGAACTTCAGTTCTACGATTCTAAGATCTGCATCTGGGGAGAAGCAAATCAGCTGAAGTGGGAATCAAAGGCCATCGCAGACAGGAGAGGAACCCACTCTGAATCACACCAGGTGGGTGCAGAGCCTAGGAGACCCCAGAGGGCATCTTCTGCCATTTCCTCTCTAGGAGGAGGAGGAGACTAGCAGAGATCTATTCACCAAGACGAGGCATGGAGCGGGGACTCCCAAGGAGGTTCTGGGTCTGGCCTCCAAGGTACATGCAGCAGCAGCAGTGAGCAATTGCCATATTTTTTGCTCTATAAGACTCACTTTTTCCCTCCTAAAAAGTAAGGGGAAATGTGTGTGTGTGTTATGGAGCAAATGCAGGCTGCGCAGCTGTCCCAGAAGCCAGAACAGCAAGAGGGATCGCTGTGTTCGCTGCGCAGCGATCCCTCTTGCTGTTCTGGCTTCTGAGATTCAGAATATTTTTTTTCTTGTTTTCCTTCTCCAAAAACTAGGTGGGTTTTGTGGTCTGGTGCGTCTTATAGAATGAAAAATACGGTAATTCCTTGGAGAACACACCTGCTGCCTGTATGGATCCTGCCAGTTTCTGGAAACCACAGGAGGGGAGAGTGCCCTTCTGCTCAGCTCCTGTTTTGCAGGTTTCCCACTGGGACATCTGGTAGGCTACTGGGAGAACAGGATCCTGAACTAGATGGGCCCTTGGCCTGATCCAGCAGGCCCTTCTCACGTTCTTAACTGTGCAATCTGAATTTGCCGCTATGTGGTTGAATCCCACCCACAAAGTAGGAGAAGCCTGGAGGCCACCTATCGTCGCTCAATCCCAGGTGGCATCGTGAATCCCTCTTGCAATGGGAGGAAAATTTTGCACATGCTCAGAGACATTTGTGCCTCTTAGCATGTGTAGAATACTTCTCTCTGCCACTGCACCACACATTCCGTAAACCAAAGGTGACAAGCTAGGTAGAAGAGGCACTGGGAATGGAGTTGAGAGATGACCTAACCTGGGGAGAAAACAGCAAAGACCTGATGAAGAGAGCACAGCAGAGGTTATATTTTCTGAGCAACCTCCAGAAAAATCTCTCAAAGGACCTGTTGATGGCATTTTACCATTGCACTGTGTATTAACTTATGGTCTGTGTGTGTGGTTTGGGAGCTGCACAGTCAGGGAAAAAGCAATGCTGTCCAGGGTTGTAAAGACTGCAGAGAGAATAATTGGGTGCACTCTTCCCACCTTGGATCAAATCTACGCTTCCAGGTGCCATAAGAAAGCTGCAGAGATAGCGCAGGATAGTGCGCACCCCGGAAATGATCTCTTTCAGCTTCTGCCTTCTGGAAGAAGGTACAGGGTTATAAAGACTAGGACTAGCCGCCTGAGAAACAGTTTCTACCCAAATGCGATTTTGGTTTTAAACTCAGTGTAAAGTAGTCTCTATGGGAGTATATTGTATTTAATTATGGGGTATCAGAGTTTTTGGGACATGGGTGGCACTGTGGGTTAAACCACAGAGCCTAGGACTTGCCAATCAGAAGGTCGGCAGTTCAAATCCCCATGACGGGGTGAGGTCCCGTTGCTCAGTCCCTGCTCCTGCCAGCCTAGAAGTTCAAAAGGACGTCAAAGTGCAAGTAGATAAATAGGTACCGCTCCAGCAGGAAGGTAAACAGCATTTCCGTGCACTGCTCTGGTTCGCCAGAAGCGGCTTGGTCATGCTGGCCATATGACCCGGAACCTGTACACCAGCTCCCTCGGTCAATAAAGCGAGATGAGTGCCGCAACCCCAGAGTCGGTCATGACTGGACCTAATGGTCAGGGGTCCCTTTATCTTTACCTTTAAGGAGTTTCTATGGGAGTATATTGTATTTTAAAATGGGGTATCAGAGTTTTTAGGGGGCTAACCAGGTTGGAATAGCTGGGATAGCAGGCCTGTTGGTTTTTGAATGTCTTATGTAGATATTTCAATTTTGTTGTTCTGTATGGGACAATGACAATAAAGATTATCGTATTGCATCGTATCTCACTACGGATGTGCCAGAATTGGAGACGGCTTTCTGGGTTTTCTTCTCCTTCAGTCCTGGCTCTGAGCTCCTCTCCAGTTTTTCCTCTCTCATTGATTGCCAACCAATCCACTCCAGTTTACCCGCACATTTGTCAAGGCGAGTCTAGACATTCCGCAAACATTTGTTCCGGGACATGGACATTTGCCATTCCCTGCAAACTGCTGAGGAGCAAGGTTAGCTCACATTTAGAAGCGCGTCCACTAACTCGAGTTAATCAGCCATTAATTAACCCAAGTGCAAACGGAAGCAGGAATCATAATGCAAAAAATCTCCTCCTGAAAAGCTGGACCTACGCAAGTAGCAGAATGAAGTGGTACGGTCAGGAGGCAGGTGAGAGGGACCGTACCACTTCAGACTGCAAGTGTTTGTAGCTGGGGAGGGGAAATCAAAATTTTGAAAGCTTAATAATAATAATAATTTATTTATACCTCACCCATCTGGCTGGGTTTCCCCAGCCACTCTGGGCGGCTTCCAACAAAATATTAAAATACAATAGCCTATTAAACATTAAAGCTTCCCTAAACAGGGCTGCCTTCAGATGTCTTCTAAAAGTCTGGTAGTTGTTTTTCTCTTTGATATCTGGTGGGAGGGCATTCCACAGGGCAGGTGCCACTACCGAGAAGGCCCTCTGCCTGGTTCCCTGTGTAGATATGTTTTTAATGTTTGGTGTTTCATGATGCTTTTATATTTTGGGGGGAAGCTTCCTGGAATGACAGGGGTCACCCAGTCAGATGGGCAGGGTACAAAATGTTTAGTCGTGTCCGACTCTTCGTGACCCCATGGAGCACGCCAGGCACTCCTGTCTTCCACTGCCTCCTGCAGTTTGGTCAAACTCATGCTGGTCACTTCGAGAACACTGTCCAACCATCTCATCCTCTGTCGCCCCCTTCTCCTTGTGTCCTCCATCTTTTCCAACATCAGGGTCTTTTCCAGGGAGTCTTCTCTTCTCATGAGGTGGCCAAAGTCTTGGAGCCTCAGCTTCACGATCTGTCCTTCCAGTGAGCACTCCGGGCTGATTTCCTTCAGAATGGAGAGGTTTGATCTTCTTGCAGTCCATGGGACTCTCAGAGTCTCCTCCAGCACCATAATTCAAAAGCATCAATTCTTCAGCGATCAGCCTTCTTTATGGTCCAGCTCTCTCTTCTTCTTCTTCTTCTTCTTCTTCTTCTTCTTCTTCTTCTTCTTCTTCTTCTTCCTACTACCCACAATGCCTATGCTTAGCCTCCATGATCAAAGGCAGTAATGCTATTGAATATCAGTTGCTAGAAACCGCTAAAGGGGACAGTGCTGTTGTGTTTGGGTCCTGTTGCAGCGTTGGACATCTGGCCAGCCACTGTGACAATAGGATGCTGGACCAGAAGGACCATTGGCCTCATCCAGCAGGTTCTTCTTATGTTCTTACATTATGTTCTTCAGGATTCTCGTGTCCTTTTCTCTTTTGCTCTGCCTCTTCTGCAAGCCTCCCCTACCTTCCGAAATCCCATGTCCCTGGCTTTGTTCGAGAGCTTCTGTAGCGTAGTTGCTAAGAGACTGATCATGTACAAGTTCCCCACGGCTCGCCTTGTAATTAGCTCAGTTTTCCCGAGCTTTCGTGGAGAACTCCCAGAGAAACTTCTCTGGGAAGAAAGCTCAGAAGGATTGTGGCTGGTGGAACTGCTATGTGTCTCCCGCCCATTCGCTTTCCTAGCCAAATGTACTTTTAAGAAGAGGGCTGCAAAGTGGTTTGGCTGGTGACATTAAAGACCTTGTAGGTTTCAGCAGTTAGGTCTGGCTAGATCCATTGTCACTGGGACAGAAGTTTAGCCCATTTCAATGACCCAAAAGGCACCAGAAGGTCTAGTTCCTGTGCATAAAAAGGTAAAGGGGCCCCTGACCATTAGGTCCAGTCGTGGCCGACTCTGGGGTTGTGGCGCTCATCTCGCTTCATTGGCCGAGGGAGCCGGCGTACAGCTTCCGGGTCATGCGGCCAGCATGACTAAGCCGCTTCTGGTGAACCAGAGCAGCACACGGAAACACTGTTTACCTTCCCACTGGAGCGGTATCTATTTATCTACTTGCATTTTGTGCTTCCGAACTGCTACGTTGGCAGGCAGTTCATAAAGGTAAAGGGACCCCTGGCCATTAGGTCCAGTCGTGACCGACTCTGGGGTTGCGTCGCGCCTCGCTTTATTAGCTGAGGGAGCCAGCATACAGCTTCCGGGTCAAGTGGCCAGCATGACTAAGCCGCTTCTGGCGAACCAGAGCAGCGCACGGAAACACCGTTTACCTTCCCGTCTGAATGCTACCTATTTATCTACTTGCACTTTGACGTGCTTTCGAATTGCTAGGTTGGCAAGAGCTGGGACTGAGCAACGGGAATTCACCCCCTCGCGGGGAATCGAACCGCCGACCTGATTGGCTGTCTCTTTTGGTTTCACTAAGTTTTTCCATAATCCACATTGGTTGCCATCGCTGCTTTCTGCCGGAGTGAGTTCCATAGTTTAACAAGATTTGCTGCATGGAGAAGGCCTTCCTTTTCTCTGTCCTCCATCTTCCAACATGCTAATAAATGCTAGCCTCCAAAGTGCTCCAGCGACTCACTGCATGCTGAGAAAGACTTCTCAGAGAGAAGCTTAAGATCAGCCCCCTGCCCCTCCAAGTCCGTTGCTGCTCAAGCAACCATGGTGCTCTGATAGCCAGAGCCATCAGACCTGGCCAGAGGCTCTGCAAATATCATTATCTTTATCCAATTTGATTTATAGTTCAACTGTGCAACGAGAGGCCTGTGCGAATTTGCTCGGAGGTCATCAATCTGGCGTTCATTGCCTGGTTATTATAATGTAGCAAGCCTGTGGCTGCAGGGCCTTTGCACTACCAAACGCTGAGCCCAAACTGGGGCAGGGTTATTGAACGGGGTGGGGGTGCTGACCCAGTGGCATAGCGTGGGGGGTGCAGGGGGGGCCGGCCGCACCAGGCGCAACATCTGGGGGGGGGCTCGCACTCGCAGCTCTCTGCCCCTAGGGCAGAGGGGGCGCAAATTACTTGCCTTGCCCCGGGTGCTGACAACCCACGCTACGCCACTGTGCTGACCCTCCGTGAAATGCACTCCCGCTTTTAGCAAGGGTTTGCGGTGCTTTGCAAAAGGTGCCGCAAGCGTTTCTGAAACACCGGCAGCAATAGCAAGCCGCCCATACATGTTGTTGGTGTTAAAGGGGCTCGCACCAGCTTCCTGTCATTTGCCAGGACAAGTTCGGGATTCTTGCACAAGTGTGTGCAAAGCGCTGAATAACTCAGGCACAGGATACCTTAAGGAGTACCTTACCAAGTCCATCCCTAAGATCATCTAGGGAAGCACTACAGTGGTACCTAAGGTTACATATGCTTCAGGTTACATACGCTTTAGGTTACAGACTCTGCTAACCCAGAAATAGTACCTCGGGTTAAGAACTTTGCTTCAGGATAAGAACAGAAAGCATGCGGTGGTGGCGCAGTGGCAGCAGCAGGAGGCCCCATTAGCTAAAGTGGTGCTTCAGGTTAAGAACAGTTTCAGGTTAAGAACGGACCTCCGGAACAAATTAAGTACTTAACCTGAGGTACCACTGTATTCGTGTTTCCCTATGAGCCAGAAGCACGACTCCTGTCCATGAGGAAGCATGCCTTCCATGTTGTGGGCTCAGCTCTGTGGAACTCCCTCCCACAAGACGCATTTCACACACCACATAGTTAAAACTATGGAACATGCTTCCACCAGTGGCAGAGGAAGGGGGGTGCGGTGGATGCGTGCCGCCCTGGGTGTCATCACTGATGTGGCTAACAAAATGACAAAAATATGAGTTTAAAAAAACAAAATTGGGCTCATGAAACTTTTTAGTTCAGTCAACAAATGTAATGAAATGTGGCTGGCACTGGGCACCACACCATGGGGACCGGCACTTACCATGGGATTTTCAGTGTACCCAAGCCACACATCTCTCCTGAGAGTGACGTGGTGACTTGGGTGCATGCAGGTTCTGCGCTGCCTTAAATGGCAGTGTGGGACTTGCGTCTGCCTTCCGCCTCTTCCCCAGCCACCCTACAGCTGGGGGGGGCAGCGGAAAGGCTCCCGCAGCACATCCCGCCCCCATGGGCAGCTCGCAACCCCCCAGCAGCAGGACACATGCACCGCACCGGGCACCTGAGCAGCTAGCCACCAGCTTAAAAAGGTAAAGGTAAAGGGACCCCTGACCATTAGGTCCAGTCGTGACCGACTCTGGGGTTGTGGCGCTCATCTCGCTTTATTGGCTGAGGGAGCTGGCGTACAGCTTCCGGGTCATGTGGCCAGCATGACTAAGCCGCTTCTGGCGAACCAGAGCAGCGCACGGAAACGCCATTTACCTTCCCGCCAGAGTGGTACCTATTTATCTACTTGCACTTTGACATGCTTTGCTAGGTTGGCAGGAGCAGGGACCGAGCAATGGGAGCTCACCCCACCGCGGGGATTCGAACTGTCGACCTTCTGATCGGCAAGTCCTAGGCTCTGTGGTTTAACCCACAGCGCCACCCACATCCCACGGTTACCTGCTTAGATGGCTTTAAAAGAGGATTGGGCAAATTCATGGCTTGGCAATGGCTACTAGCCACGGTGGCTGTGCTCTGCCTCCACCATTGGCTCCCAGTACGTTTCCGAGCACAATTCAAAGTGTTGGTACTGACCTTTAAAGCCCTAAACAGTCTTGTTCCTGTATACCTGAAGGAGCATCTCTACCCCCATCATTCTGCCCCACACTGAGATCTAACGCTGAGGGCCTTCTGGTGGTTCTCTCCCTGTGAGAAGTGAGGTTACAGGGAACCAGGCAGAGGGCCTTCTCGGTGGTGGGGTGGCACCCACCCTGTGGAACACCCTCCCACCAGATGTCAAAGAGAAGAACAACTACCAGACTTTTAGAAGACATCTGAAGGCAACCTTGTTTAGGGGAGCTTTTAATGTTTAACAGACCACTGTATTTTAATACTTTGTTGGAAGCCGCCCAGAGTGGCTGGGGAAACCCAGCCAGATGGGCGGGGTATAAATAATAATAAATTATTATTATTATTATTATTATTATTATTATTATTATTATTATTATTATTATTGGAGCTGCAGCAATGCTTCTGAAGACCAGTTGCTGGAAACCCCAGGAGGGGAGAGTTTCTCTTGTGCTCAAATCCTGATTACAGGTTTCCTACCGGGATCTGGTTTGCAACTGCAAGAACAGGGTGCTGGACTGCATGGGTCAATGGCCTCATCCAGCAGGCTCTTCTTGTGTCCTTGTGTATGGATATGTGGGTGAAACCACGAAAACAGCATTGCAACACAATGTCCCCTCTCCTTCTTCTCCTCTTGGTTTGCTCTCAGTGATGTCACAGAACCAAAACTGATTGCCTGTGTGGCACAATGATGTCATCACGGTCACAGTACGTTCCCCGATTAACAGGGATGGAGCCGTTTAAAATGCCCTTTTCAGGTTTGGGTTGTGTTTTCTGAAGCGTGGAACCCGAACAGCGGCAGATGTGGGGGTTGGGGGAGGGTCATTGGCTGCGAACAAACACATGAAATGAACGCAGGAGTGGAAAGAAAGGTTTGGGGGTGGCAATTTGCAATCATTCCTTCCTTTCCACCCACCAGCACAGCCGCTACTCGATCGCGGCAACTTCAACAGCGAAAATCAAACCTCATGAAAATTCAGTGCAGCGTGAAAGCGGAATTTAAGAAAATGAGTTTTCACCCAAGCCACGGTCTATCTCTCTCTCTCTACATTTCTGAATGCCCTCTATGATTAGATCAGATCGCCACCTTGCGGAAAATCTGAGTCATTTCCTGTTTGTGACTCAGTCAGTCTCCCACTTCAGCCTCCTCCAAAGTAGGCTTTGTTTTGCTGCTGCTCTATTGCAGCTGTTTTCGAAACATCAGAGATGATTCCATTTGGTCACAATACCGAATATTCAGTATCAAGGCAGAGAAATATGGGGCGTGCTTTGCATGCTCTGCACATTTCACCGATGAAAAAATAGCAGCGTAAGACACTGCCCCATATTAAATGGAGGTCGAAAACCACCTTGATTTTTTGTGTGCCCTGTGAAAGGGCAGTGATTTTTATGAGGTCAGATGAGATTTCCCTGAAATTTTCAGGATGTGTAGGGTTTCCTGTTTGCTTTAACTTTGAAAGGTACTTCTTCCCCCACTTGTTTTTAAAACTTTCTTTTTTTAAAAAAGACATCATGTCTGCTTGCAATGCCCACATAAAATAGACTACATCCACTCTGTGCATTTGAAGCAGTCTCATATCATTTATGGGGACGTGGGTGGCGCTGTGGGTTAAACCACAAGGCCTAGGACTTGCCGATCAGAAGGTCAGCGGTTCGAATCCCCGCGACGGGGTGAGCTCCCATTGCTCAGTCCCTGCTCCTGCCAACCTAGCAGTTCCAAAGCATACCAGCGCAAGTAGATAAATAGGTACCGCTCCGGCAGGAAGGTAAACAGCGTTTCCGTGTGCTGCTCTGGTTCGCCAGAAGCAGCTTAGTCATGCTGGCCACATGACCCGGAAGCTGTACGCTGGCTCCCTCGGCCAATAAAGCGAGATGAGCGCCACAACCCCAGAGTCAGCCACGACTGGAACTAATGGTCAGGGGTCCCTTTACCTTTACCTTTTACATATCATTTTAAACAGTCAAACCTTCCCCCCCCCCAAAAGATCCTGGTCATTGTAGTCTGCATGCAATATTAGGGGAAATCAGTTTGCAAAAAATGTGTATATATCGGGCAGAAACACATTCAAACGTGTGTATATTAGGACGGATTTGCATTAAAATAAACCCATTTTTTGCTGAATTTCCATGAGGACTTAAAAAAATAAATGCAGGATTCTCAAACTGATGTGAACTGAAGCTCGGAAAAATGAGAAACTGAAACTTGCCCACCCCTTAACTTAAGGTGTAGATCCAAAATGAGTGAGAGGGAAAGAAACTCCATTAAATTGGCACGGATATACACTGGAATTAAATGCAATTTTGGAAACAGCAGACGTAAAATTAAGAAAATCTCCCCACACACACACATACACTCCAACACCTAGTTTCTCCCTTTTTCCTTTCATCTTGCCCTGACTACTCCTAGCACATAAGGTGAACAGTTATTCATTTATCAGAAAAGCATGGAATTAGGCTGGTGCGGTATAGTGGTTAGAGTATCAGACTAGGACCTGGGAGAGATCTGGGTTCAAATTCTCACTCACTAGGTGACCTTGCGCCAGTCACAGTCTCTCAGCCTAACCTACCCCACAGGGTTGTTGTAGAGATTGAATGAGGAGGGGTGGACAATGTATACCACCTTGAGCCCCTTGGAGAAAAAGCTGGGGTAGAAATGCAATCCATCCATCCATACTTTTCCTCTTGCTGTTGTTGTGTTGTTTAGTCGTTTAGTTGTATCCGACTCTTCGTGACCCCATGGACCAGAGCACGCCAGGCACTCCTGTCTTCCACTGCCTCCCGCAGTTTGGTCAAACTCATGCTGGTAGCTTCGAGAACACTGTTCAACTATTCCTCTTAGTACAGTGGTGCCCCGCAAGACAAATGCCTCACAAGACGGAAAACTCGCTAGACGAAAGAGTTTTCCGTTTTGGAGGTGCTTCGCAAAACGAATTTCCTATGGGCTTGCTTCGCAAGACGACAATGTCTTGCGAGTTCCTGCTGGGTTTTTTTCCTCCCCCCCCCCCTTTTCTAAGCCGCTAAGCCGCTTATCAGCTGATCCGATCAGCAGATAAGCCGCTAAAAGCCGCTAATAGCTCTAATCCGCTAATCCGCAAGACGAAAAAACCGCTAGACGAAGAGAATCACAGAACGGATTCTTTTCGTCTTGCGAGGCACCACTGTATTTCATATTAACTAAGATTCTACTTCTGAACCTTCAAGCCCAAACATTTGCCTAACGTAGGGCATTGCAGGAACCCAGCTATTTAAAAATTTCTGTGCGCTTTTCGGAACCTTTCTTAAGGGCAGCCAGTTCGATAGCTCCTGCCTGCTCATGTCCTCCCCGTATCCGTTCCATCTTAGAGGCGCTGTGATTACTTCCCCACAATCTCACATATTCAGTCATTGCGATGGTAATAAGGAATATCACTGGGATGAGTTTTTGCACAGTTTCCACGTGGCCTAACAAAATGTAGCAAGCATGCAAGTGGGTTAGGAACATAAGAAGTTGCCCCATAGCGAGGGCAGACCCTTGGTCAGTCCAACACATTGTTGTCTACTGTCTGGCAGAGGCTCTCCAGTTTCAAATTGGGGGGGCTATTTCTAGCTCTAGTGTCAGATTCTGCTGGACTGAGCCTGGGACTTTCCATATGCAAAGCAGATGCTCTACCACTGATCTAAGGCCCTCTATTTTTAGTCATCCATTCATTTTATTTACCGTTTGCTTCTTTGAAACTCCAGGAGACTTAGCAATGTTTTAAGCAAATGAGTGCATGCATACAGGTTACCTGGGCTTCGAGTGGCAAAGATGGGTCCAGAAGCACTCCCAGGCTATGAAAATGCTCTTCTGAGGGCCTTCTGGCGGTTCCCTCCCTGTGAGAAGTGAGGTGACAGGGAACCAGGCAGAGGGCCTTCTCGGTGGTGGCGCCCGCCCTGTGGAACACCCTCCCACCAGATGTCAAAGGAAAAACCAGCTACCAGACTTTTAGGAGACATCTGAAGGCAGCCCTGTTTAAGGAAGCTTTGAATATCTGAAGGACTATTGTATTTTAATATTTTGTTGGAAGCCGCCCAGAGTGGCTAGGGAAAGCTCAGCCAAATGAGCGGGGTATAAATAACAAATGATGATGATGATGATGATGTCCTTTGATCCGATCTGGTCACGAGCTCACCTTCTCCCTCCCTTCTTTCTCCCCTTGTCTCCAGGTATATCCGAACCATGTACCTGGGGATCCAAAGCCAGAGGCAAAAGGAACACCAGCGGCGCTTTTACTGGGCTATGATGTACGAGTATGCAGACGTCAACATGTTGCGCCTCTTGGAGACTTTCCTCGAGAGCGCCCCACAATTGGTGCTACAGCTCTGCATAATGATCCAAAAGAACCGTGCAGAAACCTTACCATGTAAGTTGCCCCACCTGGGTGGGGGGAGACACTGTGTGCGGGGAGGGGAGGTACACCTCCATGTCAGCAGCGACTGCTCCCCTTGATCCATTGCTGTGCCCTAGAACACGGTAGCAAACGAAGCCCTGCCTTTTTTGTGGCAAAGCCTGTGCCCGTTTCCGCTCTGGGAGATGGGCCAATTGAGGCACAAATGCCTTGCCCATTGCCCTCTTTCAGTGTGGCTCTGGGCTCCAGTTTCCAAACCTTTCCAAGCCACTGTCCCCTCGGTTCCATAAACTCCTCCACATTGCCCATTACCCTGCCCTACAGAAAGCATTATTCAGATGAGCGGTTTTCACGACCCACGATAAAATTCAAAACAGCGACAATGAATTGCACATTGGTGCAAAACCCATTTGAAACTTGTTTTGTTTAATTACCGTATTTTTTGCTCTGTAGGATGCACCGACCATAGGGCGCACCTTGTTTTAGAGGGGGAGAACAAGAAAAAAAAAATCTCCCCCTCTCTGCCCCTTCCACTTCTCTTCCTGCTTTTCTGAAGGGGCGCTGAGCAGAGAGGGAAAGCTGTGCAGCGCCTCTCCAGCGAAGCGAAGCCAGGAGAGCAAGAGGGATTGGTGCGCACCAATCCCTCTCGCTCTCCAGGCTTCAGCGAAAGGAACCCGCAGCCTCCAGAGCACAGTGGGAGCTCCGGCTGCGCTCCGGAGGCTTCAGGCGGCTATCCCTGAAGCCAAGGAACCTGCATTCGCTCCATAAGACACACACACATTTCCCCTTAATTTCTGAAGGGGAAAAAGTGTGTCTTATAGAGCGAAAAATATGGTACTTCAGTGAGATAGATTGACTTGATCCAGCAATACCAGTTGTTCAAAGTCTGATATTCATTGGCAACTCCAGTGCTGCTGCCCCCCACTGCTGCCCCCTTGCCCCTAAGCACTACCACCACCCGGCAGGTGATCCTAGAGCCATGGCATTGGGAACCATGGCTCAGAAGCATACTCAAGACTTGGAAAACCACAGTCAATGTAACCAACGGCAATGATACCATTACAGAAGGGAGGAGAGTGTACTGTAGCTAAATCTGATGGAGTTCAGTGGATGATGGACCATTAGAGTGAATGGAGCACTGCCCCACCAACTTCCATCTGTCCTCAGCTAGCTCCCACCTGCCTGCCTTCTTACAACTATTCCAGGGGTTGGCACTGCCTGCTGGCATAGTCTCAATGCTGCCCTTGTAGAAATCAGCAGGAAGAAGGATGAGGATGCCTGTCTTTGGCCCTCTGCCTCCTCTTGCTGCCTTCCAATCTTAGCATTACTCCCTTCACATTTTGCACTAGTATCATTATCAAATTACCCTTTTAATTTTGTTGGTGCTAGCCAGCAACAGACGAAAATTTGTGTGCATGCACGCACACACCGCTCTTTCACACGCACGCCATAAATCACATTCACATCTGTGCGAAGCCAGAGATTGTGTTCCTCCGTAGCTCAGTCGGTAGAGGACGAGACTCTTAATCTCAGGGTCATGGGTTGGAGCATCATGTTGGGCGAAAGATTCCTGCATTGCAGGGGGTTGGACTAGATCATCCTTGTGGTCCTTTCTGTGATTCCTCCCGTAATTTTTACTGATGAAGATTGAAGGAGCAATGCTCTTTAGGGGCAGTCCCTCGTGAGTCTGCCAGGGAGGTCTAGAGGGAACCTGTTCTTCCACCATTCAATGCTAGAGGGCCTATCCTTGCTTGCAGAAGTTCCCAGGTTCAATCCTGGACATGTCCAGTTTAAAAGGGACAGGTAACAGGTGATTTAAAGGGACACGGGTGGCGCTGTGGGTTAAACCACAAGGCCTAGGACTTGCCGATCAGAAGGTCAGCGGTTCGAATCCCTGCGACGGAGTGAGCTCCCGTTGCTCGGTCCCTGCTCCTGCCAACCTAGCAGTTCGAAAGCACATCAAAGTGCAAGTAGATAAAGAGGTACCGCTCCGGCGGGAAGGTAAACGGCATTTCCGTGCGCTGCTCTGGTTCGCAAGAAGCAGCTTAGTCATGCTGGCCACATGACCCGGAAGCTGTACGCCGGCTCCCTCGGCCTGTAAAGCGAGATGAGCGCCACAACCCCAGAGTCAGCCACTACTGGACCTAATGGTCAGGGGTCCCTTTACCTTTAACAGGTGATTTAGAAAGTTCCCAAATAGACAACAGCCATGCTAGACTTGACAGAGCAATTGCTTGACTACAGCTTCTCTGTGTACTTGTGGGATGCTCTGCATGAGCAGAGGGGCCACACCTTGCAAAGGCCATTTCGGAGGAATATGAATATAGTTACCAGGAGCTTTGGGCTGCAACAGAATGAACACCCCTGGGCACCACATTAGCAACCCCTGCCTTAGAGCTTTGCTGGGAATAATCAGAACACCAGAGTAGAGAAGCCTATAAGGTGGCCTTCCAGACATCATCAATCATGTCAAATGTTGCACAATCCCCACCTTCCTAGATCTTCTGACAACAGATGCTTCAAATATTGGGAGCTTCTGACAATGGATGCTTCAGGCTGAGCTATCAGCCTAGATTAGGGAAGGGTTATAGAAGTCCAGGGATGCGAGTGGCACCTTGGTCTAAACCACTGAGCCTCTTGGGCTGGCCAGTCAGAAGGTCAGCGACAGGGTGAGCTCCCATTGCTCTGTCCCAGCTCCTGCCAACCTGGCAGTTTGAAAGCACACCAGTGCAAGTAGATAAATAGGTACCGCTGTGGTGGGAAGGTAAACGGCATTTCTGTGTGCTCTGGTTTCTGTCAGTGTCCTGTTGTGCCAGAAGCAGTTTAGTCCTGCTGGCCACATGACATGGAAAGCTGTCTGTGGACAAACGCCGGCTTCCTCGGCCTGAAAGCAAGATGAGTGCCACAACCGCATAGTCACCTTTGACTTGACTTAACCGTCCGGGGTCCTTTACCTTTACCTATAGAAGTCCAGTGAGCCATATTCAGACCACCATCTCTTATATCCCAGCCAAGCTTTTACTCATGAACTCCTAGAAGGTGAGCTGTCATGTCAACAAGTCTGCACATCAGGCAAAAAGACCTGGCAAGCGAGATGCAGCTCATAAGCTTCACCTGTTCATGGGCAGTTTTAATTAACTTGGTCCCTTCTGATTTCACAGTACCATGATCAGTTTTTAAACTGATTGCTATTATTTCATTAGCAAACGAAACTAGCACAGTTTTCCAACAATTCAAAGACAGCCGAGAGCAATTGAGCATGGTCAGGTGTAAAGATAAGGAGACAAAAGATATATAAAAATAAGTATTAAAAGAAACTTGCACAAAAGAGACAATTTTTGACATTTTTCTAAGATAAGACATAAACAGCACATCAAAAACTCATATAATCACAAAGTGGCCGATGAAATCATATTCCGATGGAATTTTCCATCCATGTGATTGAGTTGTTAAATAAGCTTAAACAACAACAACAGTCCAATGGGTCCACGTCCCCTCTTGAGAACCCAGAGTTAGTGGGTTAGTTTCTCCAAGGTGGCTATAAATAAGGCTTTCTTAATCCAGTTCACAACAGAGTACAGTGATACCTTGGTACTCGAACCGCTTGGCTCCCGAACAAATCAGCTCCCGAACGCCGCAAACCCGCAAGTGAGTGTTCCAGTTTGCGGACGTTTTTCAGAAGCCGAACGTCCGACATGGCTTCCATGGCTTCCAATTGAGTGCAGGAAGCTCCGGCAGCCAATCGGAAGCCGCACCTCAGTTTTTGAACATTTCTGGGAGTCAAATGGACTCCCGCAACAGATTAAGTTCGAGAACCAAGGTACCACTGTACATAGAATCCTCCCATGCAAGGAATTGTTGGTGGACAGTGAGCCTCATCGCCATGCACATCCATGCAGATGGTGGCCTCGATGTACTGCAGCACAGGCATGCTGCCATAGGAAGTCCTGCTTATTTTACTCTCTCTTCTCTTCCTCCTCTAGATCTTTTTCGCTACCCCGACCCGCATTGTAAACATGCTCCACACCTGCCCCCCGGGGGACGATGATGTGGGCCGCTGCGTCCCTTTTGCTTCCCGTTTAACTCTGTGGGTTTGTGTGTGTGTGTTCTCCCGGCAGGTGTGTCCTCTGTCGCCTCCCTGATGTCCCTGGCTTGGGTGCTAGCCTCGTATCATAAGCTTCTCCGGGACTCTAGGGATGACAAGAAGAGCATGAGCTACCGAGGGGCCCTTATCCATCTCTTCTGGCGTCTCTTCACCATCTCATCCAGAGTGATCTCTTTCGCCCTCTTTGCTTCCATCTTCCAGCTCTACTTCGGGATCTTTCTGGTGGTCCACTGGTGCGCCATGGCTTTCTGGATCATCCATGGCGGGACAGACTTCTGCATGTCTAAATGGGAGGAGATTCTCTTCAACATGGTGGTAGGGATTGTGTACATTTTTTGCTGGTTTAATGTCAAGGAAGGGCGGACCCGATACCGAATGTTTGCCTATTACACTGTAGTCTTGACGGAGAATGCTGCCTTGACGCTCCTTTGGTATTATTACAGAGACCCCGACACCACTGACTCGTACGCTGTGCCAGCACTCTGTTGCGTCTTTCTTAGCTTCGCCGCCGGGGTAGCACTGATGCTCTTGTACTACGGCATCCTGCATCCCATGGGGCCAAGAGCTAAGATCTTTGCCAGCTCCTGTTGCGCCGAACTGCTCTGGGGCATTCCTTTGCCCCCTGACGTTGAACCCATGGCTCCCCAGACCCCAGGG
The DNA here is from genome assembly GCF_965112155.1 of Podarcis liolepis. Classification (NCBI taxonomy): domain Eukaryota; kingdom Metazoa; phylum Chordata; class Lepidosauria; order Squamata; family Lacertidae; genus Podarcis; species Podarcis liolepis. The sequence continues at coordinate 120,099,289 of NC_139557.1, forward strand.
TACAGGGCGGCCCAGGCAACGCCCACCAGAGCGGCCACGGAGCAACAGGAGGAACTCACGGCTGAGACTTGCTTGCCAGTTTTCCAAGTGAGAGCGATGGTACCCTCGACTCCGTCCGGGAGGCCCTACCACCCAGAAGGCCCTCTCATTAAGATAGACATCCCAAGGAAGAGGTACCCGGCTTGGGACGCCCATTTTGTAGACAGGAGATTGAGAAGGACTATAAACATTCTACAGTACGTCACCCCGACCGCCGTAGGGATTAGATATAGAGACGGACCTCTCTTGTATGAATTGCTACAGTACGAATCTTCACTTTAAAAGCTCCTTTAAACACAAGCACACATACAAACATACAGACACACACACACACACACACACACACACACACACACGACACACACGACACACACACACACTGTCACAGACAAACAACAAAAGAATTAAAAGAGGGAAATTGGGGGCGGGGAAAGGCGGGTTAAATGTTTACGGTCATGAACACAGCTCATGAAACTAACCTTCCAATAAGTTTTATTTCTGGTTGCTGTATGTATTTAACTAATTATATATATATATATATATATATATATATATATATATATATATAGGAATGAGAGATCCTCGGTGTTTTGTAAGTAAAAACAAAAAGAAAAACTTTCCTTTTGTTTTTTACGCGCAGGAGGAGAAGAAGAAGGGAAAAAAACAAATAAACAAACAACGCAAAGCCAACCAGTATTTTCAAACTTCCACGCTTTCAGAGGTCGGAGTAAAGCAAACAAGCTCCGCCTCTGAGTTTTATACCTTACACCAAGTGTAGGACATTATCATAGGGATTGGTGCTGATTGAAAATAATAATAATACTAATAATAAAAAATATATATAACAAACAAACAAAAAAAACCTACAACTGCCTTATGCCCTTAGGTGCTGAGTTTCATTATGTACTGTCACCTCCCTCATGCAAAGCTCTTTGACGGTTTTAACGACAGAAATTATATATATATACATATGCGCGCACGTACAAGACGGGTGTGCGCATATACAGTTATGTCTATATATGTATATAAATATATATATATGAAACTAGATTTTTTAAAACAAAAATCAGATGAAGAGGAAATATAATTGCTCTTATTAGATTGGCACAAAAAGAAAAAAAGTGAAAATGCCCACGCTTAAACTTGAAGAGGGTCCATGTTCGTTTTATGATTTGGCATGGGAGTTGTTTTAATTGAACGTATTTCAGTTCCTTTTATGCAGGCCAGTCTGTTTGTAATGTTATAACTGCATTCCTGATGGGGGGGTAGGGGGTTAATGGGTGGGGAAGGGGAAGGGGAAGAGGAAGGGGGTGATACTTTATGTTTCACCATACTGAGCTTGTATCTCAGGGTGTAATCCTATTTCTTTCCAAGCCAATGAAAATCCAGTTTTTGACTTGCACCCTCTGTGCCGCGACTCACCAATTGATACGTCTTTGGGCAGCCTGGCAGTCTTCAGCCAGTCTCTCTTGCGAACCGGGCACCCAGTTCACTCAAATGGTGGAAGCTGGCTCATGGACCCCCTAAAAAAATCCTTGTGCACATCAGTTTCTTCCATTGAACTGAATGGGGAACCCATTGCATCAGTTGACTGCAGCTTGCCTGCCTGCGGAAAATAGTTGGAGGGGGGAATCAGTCCCACCCTGCCCACAAAACAAGTTATTTCATTGGTTTTCATTGCAATTGATATTGGGATCAATACAAAACAAAACAAAAACTTCTCTGATTTGTTTCTGGAAGCAATTTAAAAAAAAAAAAAAAGATGGCCTTTAACTCTTAAACTGAGTACCAAATACTAATGATGATCACGGTGAGGATTACGATAACAGAACTTAAAAAGTATTTATTTATTTTTTAAGTTCCATCATGGCTTTCCCCTTCCCCTCTCCCAATCATTCTCAGTCTTAATAAAACTCAGCATAGTAGCAAAAAGAAAGTCAATTTAAAGGCACAGTTCTGGAGCTTTGGCTGGTAACTGGGCTTTGATCTGCAGGCATCATTTTAAGGCTTTAAAGAGGGACACGTCAATTGAACGTTGTAACGGTGCGTCTCGTTTCGTGTCAGCCTTAAAGTGATCTTAAAACGGTATTCTGTGATTTGTTTGTGTTTTTCTATTTTCTAAAGAAGGAAAACAAAAATGAAAAGCGAAGGATGGGGATTAGCTCATCACTGGCGTGTTTCCGGCAAAAATTTGGTGCTTAACATTTCTGTTGTTTAATCGTTGTGATGGTTTAGCCAAGAATTGCTTGGCTTCGCTCATAGTGCTTTCTGGGGGAGCTGCAGAAACAAACTGGTTTTCTTTCCCTGGTGCTCTTTCCTGTATGTTCGTAGGAAAGAAGACAGCATCCAGCAACATAACAGCTTAGCATAGAGTTCCACCAACCTCAACATTTTGACCTCGGCTTGCAGGAAAACTGAAAAGCTAGACTCTTCGATTTAACATGTTTGATGATGTCAAGAGGTTTATACATTTGGTTGCTTTCTCCTCTGAATTTGAGTTGCAATGGCAGGCAGTGCGTACAAACCTTCCACTGAAAGAATGTTGCTTCTATAAATGAATTCTTCTCTCATCTAGGGCAATCTCTCTCCAGCCCCCCAAGGGGAAAAGGTGGGGGGGGGACACAAGCAACCCACCAGAAGCTCGTTTCAGTTCAGTGGATATGACTGCATTTTCCGTGTATCTGTGCAAATTAAAAAACAAAACAATAATTCAGAAATACTGTTAAATGTTTAAAATTGCAGCAGCAGCAGCAACAAAGAACCCACAAAATTCATTGCGTTCAAAAGAGAAGATCAAAATGGGGGCACCTGGGCGTGAACTGTGGCGAAATATGTGTAACCACTTTTAAAAATATAATTTGTGAAAGGGTTTTGAAAGCAATCATACCAACTTTGTATTCTTATGTTTTTAAAGCTGAAAGTTTTTTCCCACCTGAATATACCTGAGCAGAGAAATAACTTTTACAAAGGAGATGTGCACTGCTGTGGTCTGGGCAATATTATTATTATTATTATTATTATTATTATTATTATTATTATTATCCTCATGATTAATTATTTCAATTGTTAAACATTTCTCGGTGTAATGTCTGAAGAGGTTCAAGGGTGTTGTTGTCAAAAACAGACAAGTTTTCTTTTCTTTCTTTTTTTAAAAAAGAGCCACATTTTTACCGGTCTCAGGACAATTAATAGTTATTTTGCATCTTGCACCTCTGGGCTTCATGTTGCTCTTTGTCGTGTGACGATATTTTTATAAGAAAAGTGGTGCCTGTATTTCCCATCCTTGTTTTACATTTTATTCTCTCCCACTGCCATCCGCTCCAGTTGCCAGGGACAGTCCCTTCATTTTATGCCCCAGATAAAACATTGCCTTGATTTTCTCCCAGTTTTCGCCCCAGATAAAACACTGCCTTGATTTTCTCCCTGTTTCGCCCATGGGGGATGTAAGGCATAGCTTCCTAAAATATTATTAAATGACGCCCATCTGCCTAGAGTTCATTAGGTTTCTTAGACCCTAGACTGCCTCTTTATTGATCATCCATCTTGATTTGCTTGTACAAATCTTAAGCTATCCCACCTTTCCTCCAAGGAGCTCCAGGCAAATAATTCTTCTCCTCCCCATTATTTTCTGCAAAACAACCCTGCAAGGGAGGCTAGGCTGAGAGGGAATGACTGACCCAAGGTCATCCCAGTGGGGATTCGAACACAGGTCTCTCAGGCCTTGGTGCAAAACTAACCACTACACCAAACTGGTTTGATTATATCCATTCTTTATTGAACATTCATTCTGGTTTGTTTGTGGGACAGGGGTGTTGTTGGTGCATTTCCCCCTGTCAATTTCCTACCCACAAAAAGTCCAATTTCTTTCTTTCTTTTGAAGTGTGTTGGTTTGTTCTAGGGCAACTGAGCACTTTAATGCACATTAATTTTGCATTTCCTAGATTCTCACTCATGTTCTCTCTTTAAGAGCTAAGATGATCTGTTTGTTGAGCATTCATCCCGGTTTGCTTACACAAAGCTTACACAGAGGTTAGATTAAATACAGTATACATCGAGCATTTGTTACAGTTTGCTTATGGGGAAGTTATACGATAATGAGCATTCATCCTGATTCTCTTGCAGGGTGTTTACATGTCTTCCCGTTAGTCATTCATCCCACACTTTTCAATACTCTTCTCTGTCCCTTTCCAAACCACAAAAAGTCTGAGTTTTGGTTTTCTTTAGGTGGATTTAACACGCTAGGGCACTTTAATCCATTTTAAATCTGGGAACTGAGTTTCTGCTATGCACTTGAATTCCTCCCACAAAAAAAAAAACCTGACTGTCTGGATTTGCAGAATAATGCAGTTGAGGAGAAGCAGGGGACCTTTTTTTAATCTATTTTTTTTTCTGTCCTGAAGTAGTTTAGAGAAAAAAAGAAAGAAAATCCCTGCAAATAAAAGCTAGCACATCAGGGATAAAATTCCACCTCAGTCATCAC
>NC_139557.1:120104007-120233682 GCF_965112155.1 Podarcis liolepis
GTCTGCAATGGGAAAAGCATCCCTTAAGTAGAATACTAGCAGTGAATATTCTTTCTCCCTGATATGCTTGTCTTCTACTTGCAAGGCGAATGCTTCTTTGTTTTCGAAATGGGTTAGAAAAGAGAATTCCCGTAGAAGAAAAGGCTGTATTTGTGGCAAGCATCAGCCATGCTTCTGGTAATGAAGGCACCAGGCACAGGACCCTGTTCGAAAAAAATATAAAATGCCAGGAGGCTCCTGCAGAAGGTGCTGTATAAGTTACCCCAGTTTTGCATGTGAGCGTCGACACCAGCGCTTTGAATTCAGCCTAGCTGGGCAGCTAACTGGAGTCTTCTTTCAACACTGGGGCGGCATGGTTTGAACAACACACGGAGTGTGTGGAGAAAAAAGAGTCCTGGTTGAGAAGCCCTGCATCATGAAATCTAGCATGTCAGGGAAATTAGTGTGACTGGAGAACCCAAAGTTAGCAAGATGGATACAAGGCAGCTGGCTGGGGTTGAGGGAACTTGTTGTCCAGAATGTCTCAAAGGAGAGAAAGTTGGGGGAGACTGGTTTGGAGTCCAGATTTTAAGCCATTAATGGTTCCCGTTTAAATTGCAGGATTCGAGGAACCGTTGCGAGGCTTCCCAAATCGTTTCCATTCACTTTGCTGTGTGGAGGTTTTCAGCCAGGGTTGCTATTGTTGTTATTCGGATTTCTTACCACAAACACACTCCACAACATCCCAGGGTAGGCAACAGCCATTTACAAAACGGAAAAATAAAACCATTTAAATAATGATGGTAATAATGGTGATTTTAGTATTTATACCCCGCCCATCTGGTTGGTTTCACCAGCCACGATTTACAATTAAAATACACAGTTTACAATTAAAAAACAACAATATAGGGCAGAAGAAGCCAGTCAGCTTTCCTTCGTTTTTGCCTTCGCCTTAGTTCTCCCCTCTTTGACTTTCCCTCAACTCAAACTTCTTCCTCACACCACAAATATACTTATATATTTATTTTCAACCTTCCATCCTGCCTGTTCTCCAGGAAGCTAACAAGGCACAGAAAACAGTATTTCAAAAATACGAAGTAATCCCAAAATCGCCATCATAAAAACTATTTCCTCCTCAGATTGCCCAGCGATTGGGGGAGGGGGGGGGAGTTTCTCTCAGAAATTTTCCCAATTTTCTCCTCAGAAAAAAAACAGGCTCTGGTGAGGGCTCTAAATGTACAATATTATGGTCTTCAGGCACAATATATTTCAGCATATTTCACAGCTCGTTTACAGGAGTAATTTGATATTTTGACTGTGGCTGGTCAGTCACTGACTTCCCCTTAACAAACATCTGTGTTTGGATTTTGAGGTGAAAATTTCGGTTTTGGGGTGCTGAGCTCACATTTTTTCAACCTAAAGCCATCATGTTTCTTTCCCCTCAGATTTTTTCCCCTCACATTTTTTCTTTCCCCCCAAATTTTCTGTCAGAGCTCACCCTTCCCACTTGTTGGCCACCATTAAATAGTCTTATATTCAGCAGTCCCAAACCTGCCTATTCAATGTGCCCCGTGGGTTTATTCAGGTGGTTCCTCTGTAAAACCTTTATAAAATATATACTTCCTAAATAACTGGTATCCTCTACCTTCTTCATCGAACAGTTTAAATGCAAACATCGAAACAATTTACCGTATTTTTCGTTCCATAAGATGCGCCTGACCATAAGGCGCACCTAGTTTTTAGAGGAGGAAAACAAGGAAAAAATATACTGAATGAAACAGTGGGTGTATGATTTTTGGTTCATGCTGTGGCCACAGACATGTGATCTGATGGTGAATTTGGGGTGACACAATGCAAAAATCCTGAGGAGCCATGTGGATCTGTGCTTTGTAACCATGTTTTTGCGCCATTGCAACCCCAGGAAAGATTCGGTGCGAGTTTTTTTTGTAGCCATGAACATGCTATGTGATCTGATGGTGAATTTGGGGTGACCCAATGTAAAAATCCTGAGGATCCATAGGCTTTTACCTCCCTCCTCCCAGGCAGCCTCTGCTAGCCTCCCTTATCTCTCTCCCAATCCCACCGATCAGCTGCTTCCTTTCAACACTCCCTTCCCTCTTGTTTGCCTTAGTGTCTCTTCCTTAGCTGGAGCAGTTTTTTGCTCCTCCTTTTCTTCTAATTTCTCTCCTTATTGCTTTAGTCTTCCTGTTTTCCCCCTTTGCAAGTTTGCTGTCTTTACCTCCCCCCTCCCAGGCAGCCTCCTTTATCTCTAGCGTCTCTTATCTCTCTCCCCGATCGGCAAACAATCAGTGGCTTTGTTTCAACACCCATTTCCCTATTTATTTATTTTTTAAAAAATCATGATCTGCTTTTCTCCCCTGGGCAATTCAGCTCCAGGGACCACACATTCACTCCATAAGACGCACAGACATTTCTCCTTACATTTTAGGAAGAAAAAAGTGTGTCTTATGGAGCGAAAAATACGGTAATTTGATATTTTGACTGTGGCTGGTCAGTCACTGACGTCCCCTTAACAAACATCCGTGTTTGGATTTTGAGGTGAAAATTTCAGTTTTGGGGTGCTGGGCTCACATTTTTTGAACCTAAAGCCATCATGTTTCTTTCCCCTCAGATTCCCCCCCACACACACATTTGAGCGTTTTGAATGCATTATAAACATGCAACACCAGAGGGCGCTGGAGAGCAAAGAAAAAAATTCTAACCGGTTTTCCATAGCATTTTTTTTCTTTTGTTATAACAATTGAATTTCTGAATTATTCATAGCGGCTCCCCCCCCCCCCCGTGTGTAGATCCACGCCTGGTTATGAATCCCTGCTTCCCTATTGAGCTTAGCAGGTGACCTTCAAACAGTCACCGTCTCTTAGCCTAACCTACCTCCCAGGATTGTTGTGAGGCTGAAATGGAAGGAAAGAGAGAAAGAGAGAGGGCTTTTGCACAGCACCTATGCATACTGCCTGGAGCTCCTTGTAGGAAATTCGGAATAGAAATTTAAGAAATAAATAACGCAAGAGCCGGTTCCAGTTATGGGGATTTCTTCCTTCTGGAAACATACCAAAGTCTGAGCATAAGCAGAGTTGGTGCTGCATATTGAGAGTAGCATTTCAGCCACTACTTCTCAGCTTTATTTACAGGAGTATTGTGAGGGGAGAACTGGGCGTGCTGCCTGGAGGTCTTTGAGGAACAGGGGGAAGATAAAGAGAAGCGGATGGTGCAATAGATGTGCGACTCTTCCCTTTGAATGGTAAAAGCCAAGGGTTTCTGCATAGAGATACACTCCAAGCTCATCCCCTGGTCCTCAACCCAGGCAAACAAAGAAGGATTATCACAGTTGAAGGACACATTCTCTCCCAGGGAAAATGTGCACTTGAGCTGTGTGGTATGGACCAATAAGGGATATGTCGACATGGGAAGAGTCCCGGGGGCCAGGCAGAGAGGGCTAGAGGGCCACATTTGGCCCTGAAACCCGAGGTTCTCCACCCCATGATAAGTCAACACACACACACACACCCCACTGCATGCCTGAAAGTCTGGTGCTAAGTCAACATTCCCCCCTGGCATGCTTGATAGGCTTGAAAGTCTGGTGCTAAGCTAACGTTCCCGCCCGCCCCTGCCCTGGCACATTTCAGCAGAAGCCCAGAGGTGCATTGGGGTAGCAGGGAGGAAGTCTTAATACTGCAAACTGGCAAAGCGCACGTCCGACTCTTAGTGCTCCTGGCACAACGCCCTCGCTTTGGAGTCGGTGCTTTGGCCCGGCTTGCAACTTATTCTACTGCAAAAACTTTCTCGTGCCTATTCTGCCGTGCCACTTTTGGGCAGAAGATTCTGTTTTCCGGTTTATGTTTTTATTTATTTTTTTTGGTCAGGAGGCCCTATCAGCGGGTCAGTGGGAAATTGCTGGTGGTTCCTTCCCCCACCCCCGCAAAATTTCGCAAAATTGAACCGCGGGTGGCCTATTTGGAATACTTCCGTTTCACACAGGGAAAGCGCTTCTGTTCCCGAAGGCTGTGTGATGGTGCTTCCACAGTTGCCTGTTGCTCCAGGGCTCCTTGAGAGAATGGCCTATGACTGTTCTATGCGGGGGGTAGGGGTGGGGTTGGGGGGGGTTGACAGGGGTCAGCGTTCCTCTTCACGTCTCAGGTATATTCTGGTGCAGAGAACCTCAGCTGATGGTGAGAGCATGTCAAGGCTAACCCCAAAGAAACATGGGCAAATGTTTCATTGGTCCATTCTGTCACAGACACTTTCAGTATTCTTTCTCTTCCCTTTGCTGGTATCTGAGCACAGAGTGGGTGGGGGAACTTTCCTGCAGAGTCATTGCTAAATGTTGATCCAGTATCAAGGAACTTTGCATGAGGACAGTCTGTGGAATCCAACAAGAGAAGGGAATGACCGCTGTGTGTTTTCCCACTGGATCCTCTTTGAACTGTGGACTGGTTCCGTCGGCGTTGTGCATCACTTCATGGGCTCTGCACTTAATTAAATTGGGTGACCTGGAACTATGATGGGCAGGTGGAAAATTTGAAAGGGCTCCTGCCCCTTTAATGTGTAGCTGCCCTTGCAGAAATTCCCTCTTCTAAACAATTATTAAAGGTGCATGTGCCCCATCTTCTTCGGCTTCTGGTCTCCCTAACTGAAGCTGAGTGTGTGAATTTTTTTAATTGTACGGTTGGATCCTTTTGGAACAGACACGGAAAGCTCAGGACCTTCTGAGGGCTCCACAGCCTGTATCACGGGGAATGATATATATATATATAGGATTTGAGGCTCTGTTTGCTTCTATGATAAGACAATGTTGAGGTTGTGAGGGAAACCACTCTGACATTTAATGAATGGGAAATGGCAAGTTCTCTGTCCCCCAACTATGCTCTGGAGGTCTTTGCACGATGTGGCGTCCGCCCTCTAACCTTTCTGTGTCTTCAACGTACCTATCTGTAAATGATGTGTTCACCTTGACCTACCTCACAGGGGTGTTGTGAGGCCCAGTTGACCACCTGCCAAGCACGTGGGTGAAAGGTGCTAAACAGTATTGAGATGTTCTTTGCCTTTGTCGTTTGTCGTTAATTTTATACTACCGCATGCCGCAGGAGTGCTTTGGGAACCAGGAACTGGAAAGAACAACAACAAGGTCTCTGCTAGCATCGGAGGGTCCCACCTACCCCATGTACGTTTCTGCAAAACGGTATTTCCCTTTGCGTAAAGTCAAGGCACAAGGCTTTTACGAGGCTGGTTCACGCCTGCATGTGATCACTTGTTTACCTGATGAGTCCCAGCTAGAATGTGTGAAGAGGCCTCTGTTGAAAAGCTTTGGGTCGGACGTGATACAAACATTCTGACTATGGCGTATGATCTGGGACAGCACGTTCACAGGTACTGTCGCTTGATGGTGCACTCGTCATGGCGAACAGATCCCATATCAAACCTCCTGCTTCCACCTTCCCCCTGTTAATGCCTTTCAGTGTGCGACGCATGCCATTTTCTAAATGTTTAATAAGTGATTCTCTTCCTGACCTGACCAGCTTCCTAGCCAATACTCCATGGCAGTTGTGTTAGTCTTAGGCTCGCCATCTTCCTGTTGAAACACAGTGAAATGCTTGCTCATACTTTGGGGACTAGCCTTGATTCAATATGGGGGGAAACCAGCCTATAGCTGCAGGCAATGGAGAAACCCCTCTTTGCTTGACTCAGATAGGTTTGTTTGATTGCCTTTGTGATTCCTCATTGCCTAGCATATGAACATTTTGTTGAATTCATTATATGGGAGCTATAATTTTTTATATATATACAAATGTTACTTGTTCTTGTTAATCTTTCTACTGCATTACCTTACACGAAAGAGCGGTGGCGATGGCAACGAACGAGCGAAAGCAACATAAAATCTTGTTCAACGTTTCCTATCTAATTCCTCCCAAGACATTGGCTATGATGCAACAAACCGTGGGACTAGTTTTGTGTACTCAATGGGCTTTAGGCATGGGTCCCGTCCCCCCCCCCCAAGAAAAAATGTTGCATGGCAAATTACATTCGAAACTGAGGGAAGAGGTCTTCAAAAGCAACCTACAATATAGCATGGATTTAACGTTCAAAGGGATTTACTCTTCAAAAAAAATGAAAAGTCGGAGTCCCACCAGGCATGCCCAAAGTGGATCATTGGATCTGGGCCTTTGCCCGCAAGGGAATGGGGTGGGGTTAAGAGAGCAGGGTTTGTTCCAGCAACAGGTCAACTCTCGTTGCCATCCAGTCTTCCTATTGAAACATAGAGGCGTCATTAACTGAAATGCAGGCAATGGTCTTATTCCTGGGTCACCCAAACAAGGCTTACCAAAAATTAACAAAATTCTCATCCTTTTTTCTTTTTTTGATGGTGGGGAAGTGGTGATGATACCCTCTGTCTTTGTTTAAGCAGAAACTTGGTGGCATTGTTACAGTGGTCCAAATGAGGTTGTCATGGGAAAGCCTTCTTTGATGCTAGGTTTTTGCTTGAGTTTATCATCGTGATCCCCTTGTGGATCACCCGTCCCGCTCCCCCAGGGAAAAAAAAATCCACTAACGTTAAATGGTGCCAGAAAAATAACTTTCTCTGGAAACAGAGAATGGCCAAAACATTTTAGTTTGTGAATACCATATGATTGACCACCCTTCTCTGCTTTCCGATTTCCCTGTTGCGTTAGGATCTTGTCAAGGCTGATGCCAAAATTACAAATGGGTATTGTGAGGAATCTGCTTCCGTGCCACACGAGGCTGTGTCTACACTGGTGCCTGACAGCGTAGAATGGACCCTGCTGGTCTCTGTTGAAAGAGTAACAAAGTGGTAGAGAAAATCTCGCTTTTCTCAGCACAGCTGACAGCACGCAGGGACTAATGCTTCAACCACTGCAAGAACTGCATCCGTCTGCAGTGCTGTACATCTCAACGCATCACCAGCCCATGGCGTGGTATGCATATTTCATGTGCAGCTAGCCTGCCTGTTCGTGCCAGTGCAGACACAGCTCAAAACACTGGGCCCCCACCCACATGCTACAAGAGCATGGTGGGACACCCATTCTCTCCCCCCCCCCAATGCTAGTCCTTCTCCGTCGCACTGCTCTTATTAAACACCTGTGCCTTTAAAAGGCGTGGCATCGGCTGGGCTGTTTTGAGGTGCAGTGCATGAGGCACGAAAATGGCGAACTTTTGCAGATAGATGGTAAATGCTACCTGCTTTTCAAGTCTACTTGCAAACATCCTTTTCAGAGGAGTCCTCTGCAAGGACTGCACCACTTTGGACTACAGATGGACTAACATGATTCAGTGGTTCCTTGCCCATAGAACACTAGCATGTCAGGGAGATTGCTAGGCTAAAACCCATATTCTTGATCTTTTCTAAACGGTCCTGTTCCTCTGACCTAGTCTGGATGCTTCTTATGGATGCTACAGGTGTTGTGACCTAGAGAAAAGAGGGAGTGGGGGGTGTGGGTTCCAAATGAGGGGGAAGGGTTGACAAGTGAGAAAGAGAGAATTTCAGGTGTGATCATGGTTCCAAAACACCTGTGGCCAGCTCCACATTGGATAACTCGGGGACAGTGGTCCTTATAGCATGTAGCATGGATGTGGGCACTGATTTGCTTGCTTTTCACCAGCACATCTTCTTAACTTATGGTTCCCATGTGGGAGGATGGTTGGAAGGCTTCAGAATTAACCTTCAGCATTGGCACAGTGAAGTCATGTGCGTGGGCAGTGGACCACCATGCGCACAGCCCAAGTTTCCATGGTGGCTCCTCGCATTGCTGAAGAGGCAAGCCCCTCTTTTTTGGGGGGGGGAGTAAACAGAAAAGTAGGCTTGCCTCTTCAACCTGTGGTGGAGACATCAAATAAATCTCTTCAGTATTTTCCACTTTTATTTTTCCTTTGGGACCACTGAAACACCACTGTCCCCATACTGCAGCTGAAGAACCACAGCTTTTGGGGAAGGGGTGAGCAATAGAAATAGTGATTGCAGAAAAACTGTCTTAGGGTTCTATTATGTTTCCATCAACCTTTGCCATTCCTCCGTCTTCTAAACAACTGGGAGGAGGTGGGATGTTAAACGTGAAAGGAAAGAAAGTAGAGACTGGTCTGGTGTCAATGTTTCACATTCTTGCGCATCTGCCAGGCTTCCATCATGCCAACAGGGCCACTACTGATACCTGCCCTGGGTCCTTTTATATTTTTCCCTTGCTAACATCTCTAGGTTATCCTGTGGATAGCAGGTTGCAATCGTGCCAACAGTCCCTGCAAGGCTAGAGCCAGCCCTGGGAGGGATTGCTTTCTGTCTCAAGGCATAACCCACCACAAAGTTCTTCCATAGTGAGCCCCATTGAAATGAACACTGGATCCGTGTTGAGAGTTCAGCAGCTAGACCAGGCATAGGCAAACTCGGCCCTCCAGATGTTTTGGGACTACAACTCCCATCATCCCTGACCACTGGTCCTGTTAGCTAGGGATCATGGGAGGTGTAGCCCCAAAACATCTGGAGGGCCGAGTTTGCCTATGCCTGAGTTAGACTTCATGGTGGATCTTTCTTTATCTACATCAGTATTTCCCAAACTCAGGTCTCCAGCTGTTTTTGGACTACAGTTACCATCACTCCAAGCCACTGGTCCTGCTAGCTAGGGATGATGGGAGTTGTAGTCCAAAAACAGCTGGAGACCCAAGTTTGGGAAACACTGGACATGGACATTTTGAGACTGAAGTGTTAAACACAGAAGAGACCATGGTGGAGGTTGATGTTAACAAATATTATGGAGATGGTGAGGATTCACAGATCATGTCTACTGAGGGCTGTGGGGAGGGGGCAGGGAAAGCCCCAAGGGCCTGATAGAAGAGTTTGGAGGGCCACATTCAGCCTTCAGTCCCGGCATTCATAACAGAACAATGTAGGCAGAAACTGTGAAGTTGTTTCATACTGGTACCTAACAGACTGTCATTGGTGTGATGTGGAGGCTGTAGGAAAACAAAGAGTCATTTCAGTCATGTTTACATACCCACGTGGCAAATTTCCTACATGGATATCACCTCTGCAGGGGAAACCTCATGCACACAATCATGCACAATGAGTGTGTGTGTGTGTGTGTGTGTGTGTGTGAAGCCACAGTTGGAGCAAGTATTCCTGCAATACCCGCAGGTGGACAAATTGGCAAATGGATTGCTGGTCCCCTATTTGACGTTTGTGTTTTAAAACATTTATATAACAGCCTTTTTTCATACTAATTTCAAGAGCAGTTTGCAAACCTAAAAATGACAGCAGTGAAATATATATGTGTGTGTGTGTGTGTGTGTGAGAGAGAGAGAGAGAGAGAGAGAGAGAGAGAGCTGAATGAGGGCTGTAAAAGTGAGGAGCAGGAGTCCAAATGGGTTTCTCTTGGTAGAGAGTTCCATAACATTGAGGCCACCACCAAGGAGACTCTGCTGCTAATGGAGGCTTGCGCAGCCTCGTAGTGTAGAATTTGGAGCAGGGCTTCATCAGAAGAACTCAGGTATGTGGGGCAGGCAAGCTCATTAGGAAGAAAGTGTTCCACATGCAGATGTCATCATTTATTTTTATTTATTTAACAAAATGTATAGGCTACTTCATAAATAAAAACTGTAAGAAGTTTACATAATATTATTTATATAATTTATATAGAAACCCACAAAATAAAATTTAGAAACAAGTAGACAAGATAAGATTACATGCCTGTTTAGGTTTGGGTGTGTGTGAAGGTTTAAGTATGTGTTAGAAACATATGTAGTCATCTACACATAGGATATATGCAATTTTCAACACAGAAGTGGTACCCATGTAGAAAATTCATCATGTGTGAAGAAGCCCTTAGGAATAAGCAGTCTTTGCTAACATTGATCGAAAGTCGCTTATGGCTGATTGGGGTGTCATCATCTATCCAACATGCTCCCAATTAAATTATTCCCATTCTCCCATTATATTTTACTGTACTGGTTTAGGAAACATGAAATCCTGGATTGAAACGAAAGGTTGCTCCAAAAGTCTTTGAAACCAATGAAAAGTTCGCTGTTTAAATCTCAACAGATTAGTAACCATATTGACTTTGATCGACGCAAAGTCAACACCACTTCTGATTATATAGCAATGTAAATGCCCAACTTGGCCACTCTCACATAGACCTCTTTGGGTCTGTTTTCGCATTTGAAAAACAAAAAAGCCTCTCTCTTTCATGGATAAATTTTTGGTGCTAGGTGGAGATTTTGCCAGAAACAAATTCCATATGGTTTTTGAGGTAGCCAAGAGAACATTCCAGTCTCCAGCCCACCAGCATGCTGTATGCTGATTTCAGGACAGTTCTGCTAGTGACTTGCTTGAGAGAAGAAGGAAGCTGAGTTTGGAAAGGAATGTGTCTTTAATCTGAGCCAAAATTTCAAAGGTCTTAAGTTGTTTGGATGGACTGGGCAAAAAACAACAACACCAATGCCAACAAACAATTGGTGCTATATAATTTTTTTTGGCCAAAATGGTGCCTGTAACTTTCTTATTTTATTTTATTTTTTTACTTTTAAATTGCAGTGCAGTTGCCTTGCACAGAAGAAAGCAGCTATTTATACACTTTTTTGCTTAAATAACTATGGTGCATGTGTTGTGGCGTGTTGGACTCCCTCGTTTCCATAGCACGGCGTTCAGTGTGTTTCTCGTGATCTTAGCCTGGCTGACATACTTCTCCTCCTGTGCAGATGTACTGATAAATAAGTCCCACTGAGTTCAGCAGGGCTTACTCCCAAGTAAGCGTGCACAGGGTTGCAGGCCTTAACTTGGCTTCCTCATTCCCCACTCTAGGACTTGAGTTTGGTTGCAAAAGCTTAGCCTTGGTTCCAGCGGAAGCACATACTAACTATTTAGAAGAGATTTAGCGTTGCAATATATAAATGTAAAGGTCGTTGTTTTCTGAAGGACCTGTTCAGTTGGTTTGTTTTAGTTGCATGATCTGAATGATAGACACGAATATGGGGCCGACCCAGAACGTTTTGACACCTGAGGCAAACCACATAATGGTGCCCTCCTGCCCAGGAAGAAGGGATGAGTGAAGGTCAACACCAGGAACGAGGCGGGGAATTACGGTAAATCAAGATTCCCCGACAGGGTTGAAGTGGGAATCAAAGGCTGTCATGGGGAGAAGGGGCTCACTTTGGATCATGCCAGGCAAGTACAGAGCCCAGGAGACCCCAAAAGTCAGCCCTACCATTTTCTTCCCAGGGTGGAAGGACACCAGCAAGAGATCACTGTAGAGGCAGCATGTGGAGACTTCTGAGCAGATAGCAGATCCAGCCTCCACGGAGCATGCCACAGCCCTTACTATTACCAAGTGCCAGCATCAGCAGTGGGCAATGCATTCCTTGGAGGCTGGATCTTCAGATCCTGCCGCCTGAGGCAATTGCCTCATGGGTGGGCCGGCCCTGCATTAATAGGTACCTCTGTGATCCAAACCCAGAACGCCATTCCATGTTTTACAAGCTACTGGTCTATTCAGAGGGTGACAAGGTTCCAGACCTCATTGCTGTCTGGGCGGGGGCTTCTTGCTGAGCCTTTGTTGCACTGACTTTAAATATAGGAGATGGGGAGACAGCTAGATCTGGTGTCTGGTAGAAAATGACTGAGGGTACGGTATGGTAAAATTAGAACAATATTCCTCTGTTGGTTTTAGCCCTTTTCATTTAAGTTGAGAGTAGTTGCGCATAATGTTGAAATGGTAGCTGTGCTTGCAAGACAGGATAATAGGTATAGAACTTAGGCGGCAGGGGGTTGGATTGAAATGGTATGCTTTGCCCCCAACCCCAGCTTCCATAGTACACATCTTCTGTACAGACTCCGTACAGTCAATAGACAGACAAATAGATGCAGGCATTGCCTCTTTGCAGAGGAATGTAGATCTGGATGGGAGCAATCAAAGGCCACCACTCTTATGTCTTCCTCTCCATGTGTTCAGTATTCTGATATTCAGTCATGTGATCAGAGCTGTGGTTTAGGTTGTGCTTGCTGAGAAGCCATAGCTGCTCCATCTTCCAGGTATCCCGCTATGCTGTCCCAGCAGCCAAGAGAAGGGCAACTTGGACGAAACTGGGGGCAGGAATGGGGACAACAGGGAAGGTGTCCCATGGGTTATATGGCAGGGCAAAGCTGGCATTCAGTGGGCTGTATCCAACATCAGTCATATTCAGAGCAGACCCATTGAAATTAATAGATACGTTCATTGATTTCAATGAGTTTCCTCTGAGCAGAACTGAGCTGGGTACAAACCACAGATCTTTGCCTTAACACCCAGGTAGGAGCTCAGATTGAGCACCCTCAGTCAATTATTCCATAACAATTTGGAGGTTGCTCAGTCAATTATTCCATATTTATGAGCAAACACAGAAGAACAAAGTGGATTATCCCCTTAGATGATATTTCCTTCTTATAAATAATAATATTATTATTTTTAAGTCGTTACATGAACATTGCAATGCATGCTGCTTTTTCTCCCCATCCCCAGTGAACGTTGCGTTTCCCCCATTTTCTACAACAGTGCTAAGACTTCTTTTCCTGGTAGTGCCAAATTCTACTCTCTGGGGGTCAGCCTCAATGAACTGCCACCAAAGTTGAACGGCTTATCTATGTCATACTGAATGTCCACAATTTGAAGATGGCTGACAATCCCATAATTGTTTGGGGAATGTCCAGAAGCTCAAGGATACACAATTAGTGACCCAAATTCACTTGTATATGTCTGGAAAACAGAACATAGATATTGCTTCTCCTGGCATTCCAAGAATTCATCTGGAATTGCCAGCATTCACATGAAGATGTCGACCTTCCATGAATTTTGGACGTTCGCTGTAACATCTGAAGCACAGGGAAGCCTGGGAACTGTGGTTCTTTGAGGAGGACATGGGAAGTCTAGCACAGAATTCTCTTCGCCCTCAACCAAACTCCAGTTCCCAGAATCCTGTGGAGGAAACCATAGCAGGAATGGCACCAATATTTGTGATATAGATATGGCTGAAGAGCCCACTTGATGTCGGCCTTGATATGACCAGAATTTGAACTGCCTCCAAGACATCCCCATGGAGTCTTCAACGCCTTTGGTCCATTTCTTCCAGCCTGTGAGGGCAGGATGAGAGGGATGATGCCAGCGAAACTTCGCTTCTCCAAATCCCATAGTGCCTTTTCCAGTGGTGCTCCCTATTTCACATAACCCAAGGCAAACACTTGCTGTGGCCACAGAGAATGCCAGTATTCCCTCTCCTTTCTCATATGCCAGTGCAATATAAGACTTCCACGCATAAACATATATAGATAGATCTAGCTGTAAGTACATCCAATTAGAAAGTAGGTGCGCTTCTATCTCTGCACACAATAAACTCAAACACAACTTTGAAGGAGATGTCAGCTGCCATTCTTGCCAAACAGAACACTCTCCTTTTCCCAAAGGTCTGGCAAGATGCCTCCTTGGAGAGTAGGAGGCGTGAACTGATGCAAAACTACAATGACCAGATTATTTTATTTACTAAACTTATATTCCACCTTTCCTCCCAAAGGGGCCTAGGGTGGCAATGAAGAAGGAGGACATTTGAGATACATCTTTGAGAAAATGGAGACGTTTCAGAGGGGCCTCATTATTTACATACCGACGCCAACATTTGCACAATTTTATTTTTAGTAAGCTCAGTCCCCAGTGCAAGTCTTAACTGTCATGCTAGAGACAGGATCTTCTCTGCTGCAGTCCCCAAAACTGGAACGGCCACATCCATCTCACGCCGACAATTTAAATCTTCCATTGGCTACTTAAGACACCCCAGTTTACTCTGGCCTTTGGAAGTGAAATGTGTGTTTTTGGCCATCCTCCCTGTAAATGGAATTATTCATCGTATCTCTTCTATGCTTCTTATCACTGTTGCTTTATGGTTCTCCGAGAATGCGTTATTCTGTCATTGTGTTTTTAGTTTACGTAACTCGCCCCGGGACCTTTGGGGGGAACGGCAGGTATGAAATACCAGAAATAGATAAGTGAATGGCTTCCCTTCAAGAGGTGCCAGAAACTAATTCTGGTGAGGGGAAAATGAAGACCCTCACTTCTTCAGTATACTCCTGTGAACTGCAGCGAGAAGCCATGACAGTTTAGGTCTGTGGTTCCCAACGTGGGGCACAATTTGATTTTTAAGGGGGGGGGAGCAATTCGAGAATTGAGTAATTAACAGTTAACGGCCTTTTAGGCTTCCTCCACGTAAACAGGAGTTCACTTTTTTGAATAATAAGAATTATACGTCACCGCGAGGAGGGGGCATCAGGATTTTAGAGATCCTTAGGTGGGGCACGGCCAAAAAAAGGTTGGGAACCTCTGGTCTAGGCGAATTGGGGGTGCTTTCTCTTGCCGTGTTCTGAAAAAGCTGGCGAAAGACAGAGCCCCCCAAAAATGGTGCTGTTACGTAAGTTTCATTTATTTTAAAGTGAGCTCAGTGGGGGCTAGTTGGATCTATGCTATGATAATAATAATAATAATAATAATAATAATAATAATAATAATAAATGCACTTTTCTATTCCAAAAGTGCATTAGAGTCCTTCGCACGATTGAACTCGTTGAGGTGGGTTGCTATGAGGACCGTGGCAGGCGAATGCTGCTTCGTCGGCCAAGGGGGATGATCTGGCATTTGACCCCCTCCCCAAAGATCCTGGCCCTTTCTATGGATTATGAACTCTTAGTGACCCAAATAATGTAATATATTTCATCGTACGGGAATGTTGGGAGAGAACGTTTGGGCCTTGCTGGCTCCCTGCTTTCGTCTGCTCTGTTAGTTCATCTGACACCTGTCTTGAACCCAAAATGGCAGCCATAGTTCTCTGACATGTGATTCCCATGTTGTCTTTCTGTAGCGAGGAAGGCAGCTCTGGCTTGGTCCTCCTCAGAGGGAGAGTCCAGCCCATCTTATAATAATACTATTATCACAATCAGTGCTGTTTTTCTAGAAAAAGAGGTGCCAGAACTCACCAACAACACCTCTCTTTCTTCTCTTATAATGGCAATGGTGCCCACCTGGGAGGTGCCAGAACTGAGCATAGCTGTCAACCGTTCCCTTTTTTTAAGGGAAATTCCCTTATTCTGAATAGGATTCCTCACAAGAAAAGTTGACAGCTATGGAACTGAGTCCTGGTGAGTTCTGGCTGAAAAGCAGGGGAAAGTCCTGATCGGAATAGCAAGGGCAGTATTCTTTGATCGGCTATAACCTCCCCGCCGCCCTTTTTAATTTGTCTCTGTGCCCCCATGTTGCCCCAACTGATTGCCCCACCTTTGCCCACCTGGTGCCATCCTGGAGGTGGCAGTTGTGGTTTGAAGCATCTGAAGGGCACCAGGTTGGTTAAGACCAGTTTAAAGTGTTGCTGCACCCTGAGCTAAAATTTCTGGCAAATTTGAGGCTGGGGGGGGGATGGCGGAGGGAGGGGGGAGAGAATGGCCCTGAATAATGTCATTTTATATGAAAAGTAGGAACACCGGTAATTATTCTGTACAAAAGGTGCTAGAATCCAATTTCGTTTTATAGGCTTTGGTTTGTGGGGCCGATGAGTGTGTTTGTGTGTGAGCTCATATACATGAGTTACGCAGAATTCTTGGTGTGCACCCTTTTCTGTCGGTTGTTAAAACCCTGTGTTGGTTCGAAAAGGAACATTTTTTTATTTTATTTTATTTCTTGTGACGAGCTTTTAAAAAAGTATTTTTTAAAAATGTGCAGCTCCTGCAACGTATGTAACCAGAAAGGGTGGTTTCCTCCTCTTGCTCTTAAATATAAACGGTTGGACTTATATTAAATGAACTTGAGGCAGAGAGCAAAGCACAAGAAGATTCTGAAATAGATATATATTTTTAAAGAACTGTCTTTCAATTGGGCAAAGGATAGAGGGGTATATAAATATAAATATATATATATATGAGAAACGTTCATTATTCCATTCTGACCAGAAATAGCAGCCGTGCTCAGCTAACAAGCTACTTTGGGGGAGAGAAAGTTTGTTTCTGAAAAGTTTTTATATTTATGAGGACTTATTGGTGATAAATATTTATGCTTTAATTTCTCAATTGCTTTAGAAAAAAAAACAACGCCTGGTTGTTTCACACAGAACTCTTACCTCAAGGTAGCTTTTAAAAGAAAAGGGGGAGAAAAAGAGTTTTTTTGTGTTCTCTCCCCCCATTTTTTTATTTTTAAAGAAACAAAACCATGAATGAGCAAAGGGGAGGCAGAAATAATTCAAAGTTTTTTGTTTTTCCCCCCAATTTTTTTTATTAATTTTCACATAATTATAAACAAACAAACACAAAAAACACAAACAAACATAAATCATAACCTTATTAAAAATTACACTTATTAACATTGTTAAGTGACTTCCTCGCTTCCCCTTGGTTGAATTTCAGTGTATATCCTTTTAACGGTTTTCCAAATCACATTTCTTATAAAATTTAACTTTAAGATTAACATCCTGAAATCTTTTCATTTTGAAATTAAGTATATTAACCCATCACTTAACTTATATAAAATCCTAAGCCAATTAAGTATCTGCAAGCTGTTTCCAATTAATTTAACTTAACATATTTAAGTAACTAATCATTAAATTTTGCCTATTCTTCCTGATAGGGGATAATTCAAAGTTTGGTGCTGATACCCAACCATTTCTGGTGCTTATCTTTCTCCACTCCAGTGGCGTCGCAATGGGGCGGGGCGGGGCAATTTGCCCCGGGTGCCATGGCTGGGGGGGGGGCTGTGACAAGAAGGTACTGTATTTTTCGCTCTATAAGACGTACCAGACCATAAGACGCACCTAGTTTTTGGAGGAGGAAAACAAGAAAAAATATATTCTGAATCTCAGAAGCCAGAACAGCAAGAGGGATCGCTGCGCAGCGAAAGTAGCGATCCCTCTTGCTGTTCTGGCTTCTGGGATAGCTGCGCAGCCTGCATTCGCTCCATAAGATGCACGCACATTTCCCCTTACTTTTTAGGAGGGAAAAAGTGAGTCTTATAGAGCAAAAAATACAGTATCCCACAGTGGCTCGCGATGGCGCGAGCAGCTATATGTGGAGGATCCTCCATTCACAGAGGATCCCGGCGCCCAACCGCTATGTACAGCGCATGCGCTGTACATAGTGGTTTGCCGCCGGCGCCGCTCAAGCGCTGTACAGACAGCAGTGGGAACCTTTCGTTGCCGCTACAGCCGCATATAGAGGATCCTCCATTCGTGTCCGTATGGCACTGGAGCGGAGGCGCCGGCAAACCACTATGTACAGCTCATGCGCGGCGTCGCTACATACAGCGCATGCGTCCCATGTAGCAATGCCGCGCCCCGGGTGTCATGACGCCTTCGTTCGCCCCTGCTCCACTCTTCCCTATGGCATGTTTTTATTATGTTGCTCTGAAAACTAAATTGCATAAGATGAGGGTTTTCTTTTCTTTTTAAAGTCATAGGAAGTAGCAAAAAAATAAAAATAAAAGTATTTAAAAGATTACTGATTTGCATGGGGGAGAAAACCCCGAGGCGGAACATATAAGAAAGAATGGCTATGGAATTAATGTCATGTGTTAACTACCAAGCTTGTGTGGTTGTGTGACTGTGGATATGTGGCTGTAAATATATTTTCATGTGTGACGTGTAGCAGTTGATGAGGGGCACAAATATATAGATGTGTGAGTGACACGTGTGTGTGTGTGTGTGTGTGTGTGTGTGTAACTGAACAATGACACAAGGAGATCCCAATGCTATTTTATCAGAAGTTGCACTTTTTCACCTTGATGAAAAGCCACTGTCCACAACTATGCAATCTTTCCGTCTCTCTCTCTCTCTCTCCAACCTCAATCCATTTTTTTCATATGGAGGCACACGCGCACACACACACGCACACACACATGTGTTTGTTTGTTTTCCTTTTCGTACAAAGAAAACACACACACAGTTCCAAACCCTGGTTCAAGGTGAGAGTACTACGGTGACTTTTCTCAAAATTATAAGAGCTAACAAATAAAGAGACGAAACAAAAGGGATTTTTTTTCCTGTTGCATATTTTTAAGAGGAGGGGGGGGAATGAGATTTTAAGTACTTCTCTATATGTTCTACTTGATGTCTTCTTCGAGTTTCTGTTGAATGGGGTTTTTAAAAATATATAGAGATATATATATATAAATATTATTTTGTACCATTCGTTTTCTTTCTTTCCTTCTTTTTGCTTAGAATTTTTTTATATATATCCCCCTCCCTCCCAAAAAAACAAATCTGGTTTTGTACTTGTAGGTAATAGGGATGTGAAAACTTGGGCAAAATTTGGCTTTACTTCAAATCCTGTGTCACGTGTATGTTTTCTTAAATATATTAAGATGTTTCACGCTGTTTAAGATGCACTTTACGGTTCACATTTCTGAAAACAATGTCTATATACAATATGCCTCCATTTAGATATATTAACTGGCCTCCATTTACGGTTTTCTGTTACACGGACCTCAGACCCAGGCTGATGCACAGTATCTACCTTTGTGCGTGATAAATTAATTTAGATTAATTTAATTTAGTGTCTGGCTCTACATAAACTCTCGTCTGCTACCATGCATAGACAGGGATCTCCTGTGCATTTAAGGTTCCCCACCCACTCCAATGGACAGAGCCATTCAGTGTGTTCCAGGAGCTGAGCAGGAGTTCTCAGGCTAGTGATGGTCAAGGGTTATGGCGTCCTGAGTGAGGCCAAAATTTGGTGGTCCCCCTCCCCACGAATCTACTCGGTTATAGATCTCGATTTTGAGCCCTCTCGGCTTGGTGCCCTGTGTGGGGCAACCCCCTGCGCCACCCTAAATCTGGCACCGCATGAGTCGCAGCAAACATCTTCTCTAGCCCCAGAGCTCTTCTGAAGACCAGTGACAGATATCTCTCCCCTCCAGGGCTGGATTTAGGTTTGATGAGGCCCCTAAGCAACTGAAGGTCATGGGTCCCTTTATATGTCCAGCTGTCCTTTGTCAACAACAAATTGTCGCTGTTTTTTTGTGTGTTGAATATATGCTGTATGGTGATTTATGGACCTAATAGGTATCTAAAGCCATTTGCACATAACAAAATATGTATTTGAATATTAGATAACAGGTACAACAGCTTGACCTACATTCAACTGTGCTGCAGTCTACAGCTGTGTGCTACATGTTGTCCTGCAACTAATCCATGCAGAATAACCGTATTTTTCGCTCTATAAGACGCACCAGACCACAAGACGCACCTAGTTTTTGGAGGGGGAAAACAAGAAAAATAATATTCTGAATCTCAGAAGCCAGAACAGCAAGAGGGATCGCTAGGCAGTGAAAGCAGCAATCCCTCTTGCTGTTCTGGCTTCTGGGATAGCTGCGCAGCCTGCATTCGCTCCGTAAGACGCACACACATTTCTCCTTACTTTTTAGGAGGGGAAAAGTGAGTCTTATAGAGCAAAAAATACGGTAAGCACCCTATATATAGAAAGAAGCAAACCAGTGATATTTTAGGGAGCAGGCTGGCAGGCGGAGCCCATGACTTACATCATAGGAGTCTACACAAAAACAAAACACCTTTGCTGTATGTAGGTTTTATTTTAATTGTTTTTTATCTTATATTTTGGAAATGTGCATCCAGTGTGGTTTTTTCCTTTACATTTTTGGGGGGCCCCCAAGAGAGTAGGGCCCTAAGCTATAGCTTGTTTAGCTTATACATAAATCTGGCACTACTCCCTCCATAGCTAGTGGTGGGTCTGCCTCAAAAGATTGTCATCCCCCGTGTTCTTTAGATTTGAGGCATCCTCATGCACCTCATAGAGTCGTCCGAGAATTCAGACGGGAACAGAAATGGGAGTGGGAATCTCCGATGTCCACTGCTTCATCAGTCCAGTGAATGTGCTGTTGTCACTTTCAGTCAGTGTGCATGTACACAGGGCTTCCTTCGCACTGAAATAAATGGGGTAATGGCAATGTAACTTACATGATTAATTACATAACTTAAGCAATTTCACCAACAGGAACCCTACTGAGGATATCTGGCAAGTCAATAATAATAATAATAATAATAATAATAATAATAATAATAATAATTTATTTATACCCCGCCCACTCTGGATGGCTTCCAGCAAAATATTAAAATACAATAATTCATCAAATATTAAAAGCTTCCCTAAACAGGTGTCTTTTAAAAGTCAGATAGTTGTTTCTTTGACATCTAAATAAACATGGCAGTGACGTGGGATTGAGAATTGGAGTGATCATTCTGCAATATTATGGTAGTGGACAAAGCTGTATTGTAACTTGAATAAACATTATTATTATTAGTAGTAGTAGTAGTAGTGGTAGTAGTAGTAGTAATTTCACCACACCAGATTCCCAACAATGCCCAAAACAAATCATCACTCTGGGGCATTGTGGAGAACTAAAATGGCCGCTCCCACTGAGGCCTGCCATTTTAATTTCCCACAATGCCCCAGAGCAATGTTCCATCAGGGCATTGTAGGGAATTCAGGTAAATCCACCCACCTTTGTGTTGGTGGGCCCTGCAGCTGTGTGAGGACGCCAAGGGTTGATGCCACCCTGATGATCTCTCAGGCTTCCACACAGCTGCCAGACCCAACCGCAGGCAGATCCAGGGTGGATCACAGACTCCGCATTGCCACATCTCTGCGATCCAAGGGGGAATTGGTGTCTGCCCTTTTCAGGCTTCTGGCTTTTTAGTGCAGCAACTAAGATGAATGAAGCTGAAATATACACAGCTAAAAATGTACCTTGGTTTTCGACTTCCGAAACGTTCAGAAAACAAGGCATGGCTTCCGATTGGCTGCAGGAACATCCTGCAGCCATTCGGAAGCCGCGTTGGACGTTCAGCTTCCAAGGCACAGTTCGCAAACCAGAACACCTCCTTCCAGGTTTGCGACATTCGAGTTCCGAGTTGTTCGTGAACCAAGCTGTTCAAAAACCAGGGTATGACTGCATAGCTAAAAATAAAGGACCATCAGAAGGGAGAGCAGAGGGGACCAAATAGCCCATAAACAGTTTGCAGATGGACTGAACAGGTGAACGGGTCACCTGGCCTCAGTCTTGCCCACCCCTACCCCCCAGACAAGATGTATTTTTATTTTTGCTTAAATTATAGTATTCCCCCTCCCCAGATTTGCATCTACATGTAAATAAGCTAGCACGTGCAAAGTTTCTGCGAATTTTATTTGTTTGTTTCAGAAAATTTACATACCACCTAATGGTAAAAACCCTTAAAGCCAGTTGACACACAAAAAAGATAAAGTTATCCCTGAGAAAAATAATAATGTAAGAGTTTAGAAAAGTGATGTGAAAATGTGGAGAACCGAACTTAAAAAAGTGAGAAAGTGAAACTGGCAGATTTCTAGCCTGGCCCTGGGAACCTGTGCATTCAGAATACGTGCTCCTCCACAACACGCTTCTTATATTGAGTCAGGCCACTTCTTCTTTCTTCTTCTTTGGCAATCCCTCGTAGCCGAGTAAGATTGTCTCCCATAAATATGGCTTTGACAGTGAGTCCGTAAGTGACTGTGGAGGCCAATTCTGGATCCACACGTCCTTCCACAGTGGGGACATTGATTTCCAGGCAGGAGCTGATCACGGTATGGATTTGCCGAGTGTGCCTTCCTCTTAGCACGTTTCTCCCTTCCGTCCTGATTTCGAGTGTCTTCAAAGCCCAAGTCACCTTTGGTAAAGGCTGTTCTTCAACTGGAGCACTCGCAGGCCACTAGTCAGGCCACTAGGGAGGACTAGTCAGGCCACTATTCCACCCAGCTCAGCTTTATCATCTCTGCCTGGCTGGGGTGTCTCTTGAGGTCTCACCTAGCCATGCTGCTTGAGAGCCTTGAAGCTAGAGAAGGAAGACTTTGAACCCGGGACTTGGCAAAGGCATTGCAAAGCATCTCAAGGATGCTCAGCGCCCTGGGCGTTCCAACCTTCAAAAGATGCTGATTTCCTTGAGCGTCCGCACTAGATCCCCTGCGTCGCTTCGGCTGGGGCTGTCAGAATGATGAGGCATCCCAAATCACCAGCCACTTCCCTCCGTCAAGGCCAGGGCATTGCTCAGAGAGCGTTACTTTAAGGGTCACGCCACGCCACAATGCATGATGTCTCTTTGCTCACTCATCTCGCCTTGGTGAGGCTGGGCTCTGTACATCCAGCACTCCCGATCCACCTCGCCCCTTTCCACCCCGTTGCAGGAGGCTTGGGATGATCATCCCTCCGAAATTTCCTGTGCTTCAGTTAGCAATTTTTCCACTGAAGCCTTAAGGAACACTCAGAACCTTCATTTTATTTTAATAGCTCCTTGCAGCGTGAGTGAAGGAAGCCTCAACCTTTTAACCCTCTAATTAATCAAACAACTTTTCTCTTTTTCCATTTCTGAATTCGTACCTTTTTTCTTTGGCTTGGGACACTACAATTTGCTCAGTTTATAAAGAAAGGCATCTGGTTGGCCAATGTGGCTGCTGGACTAGATAGCTGGGTCCTTCCTCTTATGATTGTTACAAGACGCTCACCATTCTCTAGAACACCTACTGGAGTACAGCAATGTGTGTTGGGCAGTAGAGAAAGTTGCCATCTAATCTGGCCCCTGTGTCAGTGTATTTCTGTGGGTAAAATAAGAAGATCAGCAACTTCAAACCTTTAAAAAAAGGTCAACAACATTGGGGGGGATGCAAAAAAAGCTCAATAACTTTGGTGCAAAATTGGAAAAAAAAAAGCTGAACAACTTCAATCCCCAAAAAAGGACAACAACTGTGGTCGGCCGTCACGCATGTTCACTTCATCAAATCTGAAAAACGTTTGGACACCCTGATTAAGTGGATCTTTCTTTTTTTGGAAAAATCACTCTGGTGCTGTTTCTCACTGATTTCACTTAGGGTTGGTTGGCCATTTCCAAACTAAATTCAAAAGGGTTCTGCGGTTCCTCGGGTGGAGATGATCAGGAGTTCCCCACTGAGAAGGGGAATAGTGGGAGACATGCTCTCCTGAACAAACAGTGACCCAGCACTGTTCACCTTCCATCCCTGGACTAGAATAGGAGAGTTGATTGTGTTTCAGGACTTACTCTCAGTTCGTTGTAGAAAAGAGAGACTTTCTGGCCTTCCAGGTCAGCCATGGGCCATTCCAGACTGACATAATCTGCAGTGTGTCATTGATGCAATAATAGCACATTAGTGATGGATTGGGGCAACCCAGTCAGATGGGTGAGCTAAAAAGTATTATTATTATTATTATTATTATTATTATTATTATTATTATTGCAGTGGTATCTTGGTATTCGGATGGCTTGGCTCCTGAACAAATCGGCTCCCAGACGCTGCAAACCCGGAAGTAAGTGTTCCGGTTTGCAAACGTTTTTCAGAAGCCAAACGTCCAACGCAGGAAGCTCCTGCAGCCGCACCTTGGTTTTCGAACGGTTTCGGGAGTTGAACAGACTCCTGGAACGGATTAAGTTCCACAGCCAAGGTACCACTGTATTATTATTGTTGTTGTTATTAATTGTGGGCCTTCCACACATCACTCCCCCAAGCTTTCTGTATTATTGCCATCTGGAGGGGCGCTTTTACACCATAGCTCAACAGAAGGCGAGCAAAAAAATTTAAATAAATAATAAAGCAGAAATTTGCAACGCAAAAAAGATGCGGGATTTCAGAAGGAAGTAACAGGACGTGCACAGACTGGGAATGAAGCAGTGTGTCCATCGCAGAAACAGCACAAAGAGTACTGAATGCAGAACTGCATATAACTGCCCCAATACCATAATGAGCACAAATAATTATAAAGGCACAACAAAAAGATACCTCATATGCACAGGAGGTTACTGGTGGTCTTCAGCAGACACACCGATGCAGAAAGCATCTCAAAAAGAAAAAGAAAGGGGATAGCTTGAAATCTGCTGAGGTAGGTTCTAATTCCGTTCTCCTTCTCTCCATCTCTCTCTTCCCCCTCATCCCCCCGGTTAAGCCAATTTTTGCTCCAGGAGTTTCCCATCACCCCAGTGTTTTGTATCTACCTCACTATGATTTATTTTCTTTCCTGTGCTTTTGGTTGTGTTGGAGGTGACCTGTAGATAATGTATATATATATATAAAATATATATATATACACAAATATATATTTTTTGCTTTGCAATAAAACTCAAAGCTATAACACAGAAATATCCATCAGATGTCATAACCTTTATCGTCGTGGTGACCTTTATTGTTGTAAAATAAGTATCTGAACCCTGTGTCCCCCCCTCCCCCGCCTTTCCTATACTCCAGAGTCAATATTCTTGCTATTTCTTCACTCTTGTCAGTATCATTCCTTTGTCAAAATGATATTGTATTTTAGGGATGTTGGCTAGATACCAGAGTTTTCAGAACAGAGTGCAAGGTTGAATTCCAAAAGGTGCTTCCCTTTGTGACGTTTAGTAATGGAAAGGACTTGATTTTCCAGTGCTGGTCAACCAGAGAACATCTTAGACACAATAAACAGCCCCCGTTGAAACCCATGGGTGTTCCAAGCTTAAAAGGATTTAATTTTAAAACCCAATTTTGTTTTCATTAACCTGGTGGAGGGGGAGGTTTGTGCTGCTAATCTAAATACAGTGGTACCTCGGGTTAAGAACTTAATTCGTTCCAGTGGTCCATTCTTAACCTGAAACGGTTCTTAACCTGAGGTACCACTTCAGCTAATGGGGCCTCCTGCTGCTGCTGTGCCACTGGCACGCGATTTCTGTTCTTATCCTGGGGCAAAGTTCTTAACCTGGAGCAACCACTTCCTGCTTAGTGGAGTTTGTATCCCGAAGCGTCTGTAACCCGAAGCATCTGTAGCCCGAGGTACCACTGTACATCTTTGGAACGTTATCAGTGGGACTTGCTTCCAAGGAAACTGTGCTGGTCCCGGGAGGAAGGTTACCGTTATCGTAGTCCAAGTTCTGTCCTGAGTCACTAGCCTGGAAACAGTTCACAAGGAGCGAGGCGAGTTCCAAAGCAGGAGGCCGGGCGGGAACAGGAACACTGGAAGGTCAGGTCTGGGTCTGGGTAGGAGCAGGTACTCAACAACAACGTTGCTTCCGTAACCTGGGACCGGGCTGACTGGCCTTTATCTTCTCTGAGGCCAGGGGCGGTCCCGGCCCCCAGGAGACCCGCCTCTCCTGGCCTTAAGGCGTGCACTCCTCCTGGGAGAAACCAGTTCCCTCCGCCTCTCTGCCCTGAGCCTCTGCAGTTCAGGAGAGGCTGAAGGGTTACTGGACCCAGGGGGAGACTCACCTGTAGGCACTGAGTCCTCAACCACCTCTGGAGCCAGAGTGGATTCACCTGGTGCCTGCTCCTGAGGATCCGGCACAGGTGCAGGCGCTTCAGAATCAAGGCCCTGCCCCAGTTCAGCTGGCCCTGGAGGCAGGGACTCCTGTGCAGGCTGGAATTCCTCCAGTTCATCCTCTGAATCGGAATCCCAGGCCATCACAGAAACGTGCTTAGGTCTGCGGGAATATGCCAGCGACAGATCCAGAAAATCAAGTGGTGTAGCTCTTCTGGGTGAATACAGTGGACGCTCGGGTTGTGAGCGTGATCTGTGTGGGATGCACGTTCGCAACCTGCAGCAGTGTGTCTGTGCATGCGCAGGTCATGATTTGATGCTTCTGCGCATGTGCAACGCGCGATTTAGTGCTTCTTCACATGCGCGACCACCGAAACCCGGACATAACATGTTCTGGTACTTCCGGGTTTCGGCGGGTGCGTAACCCGAAAAAACACAACCTGAAGTGGCTGTAACCCGAGGTATGACTGTACCTCAAAAGAATGTGGAACAATTCAAGTCTTCCTCATGTTTTTGAAAGGTGTTGGGGGGAGGGAGATCAGGTCCGGGAGAATATTAGAATAGAAACCTTCTCCCTGAGGTGTGCACTTCCTTCACACAGGGAGTTTTTGCCTTCATCCTGAAATGGCACAGTGCAAATGGTTTCCTAGCACAATTGGAAGCAGCTTCCATTGGATGCTAGGTTGGCGTTATCGTGAATGTTAGTTAAAGAAATTTGTTTAAGGCAGGGGGCAGATTTAGGTTACAGGCAGGGCGTTATGATTTCTAAAAATGGACAGCAGCCAGTGCTTCTTGATCCCAGAATGCTAGGTGTGTGGCCTGATGTCTAGGGCAGCTGGAAGGGATATGTTCAGCTAGTCGTCTCCATCTTGGGACTGCCTATAACAGGGGTAGGCACCCAAGGCCCGGGGGCCGGATGCGGCCCAATCGCCTTCTCAATCCAGCCCAAGGACGGTCTGGGAATCAGCGTGTT
Source organism: Podarcis liolepis (assembly GCF_965112155.1). Lineage (NCBI taxonomy): Eukaryota > Metazoa > Chordata > Lepidosauria > Squamata > Lacertidae > Podarcis > Podarcis liolepis. The sequence goes on from NC_139557.1 coordinate 120,130,291, forward strand.
TTTACATGAGTAGAATGTGTCCTTTTATTTAAAATGCATCTCTGGGTTATTTGTGGGGCATAAGAACTCGTTCATTATTTTTCCTTTCAAAATATAGTCTGGCCCACCACATGGTCTGAGGGACGGTGGACCGGCCCCCTGCTGAAAAAGGTTTCTGACCCCTGGCCTATAAGTTGACCTGACAGTTAGAGTTTCAGGTAGGTAGCCGTGTTGGTCTGACACAGTCTAAATAAAAATATACAAAGTTAAAAATTGTCCAGTAGCACCTTATAGACCAACTAAGTTTGCTGTGGTATAAGCCCACACACATGAAATCTTATACCAGAACAAACTTAGTTGGTCTTATAAGGTACTCCTGGACAATTTTTTTATTTTGTATATTTTTATTTTGGCAGTTATAGTGTCCAGCATAATCTCTGTACTTTGTTCTGGGTTCCTCCCCCCCATTCCCCACCCACCTCACCAGCCTCTGTTTCGTACGACATCTTTCCTGGTGAAGGGTTCTGGGTGGACTCAGAAGTTTGACGCGGGTTTGCGACGTTTTGGCCGGTCCCAATAAGTGAATGTCACAGTTAGAGCGCTTGAAAGATACCAGACAGTTATGCTGAAGAGGAAGCCATGGTGTGGTTGCTGTATGTCGTTTGTGCCACTGTGTGGACCTCTGACTTAGAGACTGCCGCAGGTGAAGGGTTGAGGCAGCTAGCAGGATGCAGGGAGTGGGTCTTGGGTTCAAGTTCTCAACCAGGGAGTCCAACGTTTTTCTCAAGGAACGTTGGAAGTAGGCTATGATTGCTCCCATTTTACAAATAATAATAATGGGAAAGTGAGGGTGGGTGAGAGATAAAATGGATAACAATTAGCTCAGAAATCTACTCCTTGAGACCTTGGTGAAGTGGGACATGAATGGCTAGGACTACTGACCACTTATATAGACATCTTTGAATCTACAAAGGGCTTTAGAACTTCTCGCTGTCTTTGCCCTCACGACAACATTGCGAGAGGAGTTGCTATTAGTGAGTCTTGGAAGGCAGAGACTTGCTCTGGCACGTGTGGGTCCTCTAAGGCAGTGTTCCCCAACCTTGGGCCTCCAGCTGTTTTTGGACTACAACTCCCATCATCCCTCGCTAGCAAGACCAGTGGTCAAGGATGATGGGAATTGTAGTCCAAAAACAGCTGGAGGCCCAAGGTTGGGGAACACTGCTCTAAGGTCCATCTCTCTTCGCCTGAATGGGGAAGAAATTTAGGAGTCCAGAACAAGAACACTGTGGGATTTGGGTAAGAGAGCCGTCACAATGTTATAAAGCATTGCTTGAAATTCATGCCAGGGCTGCATCATGTTAGACTCGATTTCACAAGGCGCCTGCCTCAACATTATTATAATTACCGCATTTATATTGGTTGCGATCCTGGAAGCTTTTAAGGCCGCTTAAACCTCGCTGACTTCAGCTGGATTTCAGCAGTTGAACTGCGCAGGATCGCAGCCGTGGTGCCTGAAGTGTTTCACAAGCTTTGGTAGGGGCGGGGGAGTCATGAAATAAAAGCTGGTTTAGTCCCCAAAGTGGCTTTACAACCCAAGAACAGTTCTTTTGTGACTTATGCAACGGTTCAACAAAGAAAGATCCTTTTCTTCAGGATCTGATCTGGTCTCTCTGCAATTCTGGCTTGATTCATTATTATGGTCTATTCTTAGCTATGTCTAATTTTTTCCCCCTTCAGGGTGGTATTGAAATGTGGAAACCAATATGTCTAAATAAGGCATCACCTTTTGCAGGTCGAGTGTGGATTTGAAATGGTTTTGAAGTGGGGGCGGGGGCAAGAATCTTGTTGTATTGATGACGAAGATGTGTTATTTTTCCCAATGATGTATGTTTGAGTCCAAGGGCTTTGTCGCTCCATCGAGCTTTCTGAGGGTATTCTCGTGTGTTTCTGGGGTTTCTGCACGTAGCCAAAAAAGAAAAAAAGAAAAAAAGAAAAGAAAGCCAAATGACTTCATCACCTGCCCACCCACCCTCCCTCCTGATCTGAGCATTCATATGCCCATTACTTTGTTTTCCTTTTTTTCTGACTAGTTTTGGCCCTGCATTCTTCTTTAAAGACATATCTACATTACAAATTGACGCTGCTTCCAGCCCTGCTGGAAAAAAACAGGTCTCAGAGCAAAAAGGACTGGGAGATACTGTATTTTTCGCTCCATAAGATGCACCTGACCATAACACGCACCTAGTTTTTAGAAGAGGAAAACAAGGAAAAAAATATTCTGAAAAAAACAGTGGGTGAGTGATTTTTTGGGTGCAGGCTGTAGCCATGGACATGCTATGTGATCTGATGGTGAATTTGGGGTGACCCAATGCAAAAATCCTGAGGATCCATGGGCCTCCCCCCTCCCAGGCAGCCTTCTTTATCGCTAGCCTCCCTTACCTCTCTCCCCGATTGCTTACCGATCAGCTGCTTCCTTTCAACACTCCCTTCCCTCTTGTTTGCCTTAGTGTCTCTTCCTTAGCTGGAGCAGTTTTTTGCTCCTCCTTTTCTTCTAATTTCTCTCCTCATTGCATTAGTCTTCCTGTCTCCTCTCCTTCAAAGTTCACTGTCTTTACCTCCCCCTCCCAGGCATCCTCCTTTATCTCTAGCATCCCTTACCTCTCTCCCCGATCAGCAAACGATCAGCAGCTTTGTTTAAACACCCACTTCCCTTAAAAAAAAAAAAAAAAGCATGATCTGCTTTTCTCCCCTGGGCAATTCGGCTCCAGGAACCACACATTCACTCCATAAGACGCACAGACATTTCCCCTTACTTTTTATGAAGAAAAAAGTGCGTCTTATGGAGCGTAAAATGTGGTAATTATTAAGTTCCAGCTTTCAGACTGTACTGGAAGGGGGACAGGACAGGACGGGACGCACAAATATCTGAATGCTTTCCCATATAAAAATCACACTGTCTGTTGAAAACAAAGGTTGTTTGTAGCCTGTCCTCCTCCTGCTTGACAAGCTGGACAAGCAAGAACACCAGATGAGCCGCCGCTGGATCAAACCAGCAGCCCATCTAGTCCAGCATTCTGTTCTCACTGGCAAGCCAATGAGCAGGATTCGAACACAACAGCACTTCCCCACCTGCAGTATCCTGATATTCAGGATTATCGCTGCCTCTGACCACAGAGTCAGAGCATAGACATCGTGGCTAGCTTGTGTGTGTAAAGTATATATACACACACACACACAATAATTTGATTTTAAATAAATTAACTGAAAGTTAATAAATGCCTAAAGATGTCAGTTGTTTCCTGCTAAGGAAAAGGCCAAATGCTAAGAAGTAAAAGATAAATACTGAGACATCAGTATAATGATTTTATGGTCTGGGTTCACTCTTTAAAACTACCCTCCAAACACCCTGAATTCCACCTGTGTGGAGAGGCCAGTTACCTGGAAGATGCTGCAAGCTGTAGTTCTGATAGCTCACCACACTGGGTAGCCATAAATGCTCCGCTCGTGACATAACAAGGCATGAACCTGTTTCTATTTCTCAGTGAAAACAGGGGCATTCGTAGAATCATGGAGTTGTAGAGTTGGAAGGGACCCACAATGCAATGCAGAAATCTCAACTAAAGCATCCATGACTGATGGCCACCCAATCTCCAAGGAAGGAGAGTCCAACTCCTTCCGAAGGAGTCCGTTCCACTGTTGAACAGCTCTTACTGTCAGAAAGTTTTTCCTGATGTTTAGTCGGAATCTCCTTTCTTGAAGCCATTGGTTTGAGTCCTCCCCTCCAGAGCAGGAGAAATCAAGCTTGTTCCCTCTTCCATGTGACAGCCCTTGAGATATTTGGAATATGGCTACTGTAGCTCCTCTCAGTCTCCTCTTTTCCAGGCCAAACATACCCAGCTCCTTCAACCTTTCCTCATAAGGCTTGGCTTGTAGAAGGCTTGGCATTCCTGAATGTGAAGCCAAGTTCTTTGAGGGAGTTGAAGGCTGATGTCAACATCATCTTTCAGTGATAACAAAACTGGGCAGCTGGCAGTGGTGCCCATCACTAGAGCTCCCCAGCTACAAGACATGTACTGAACATGCAAAGCAGCTCCATTGAAATGTCTTAGGTCTGCAGCGATACGAAAGTTCTGCCTGGTGTGGTTGACCTACAGCGGCTCATTCGCACATGCCAGCCCTTGCTGTGTGTGGCTGTCATTCGCAAGATGCTTGCATGTGCGAACAAGCCACAGCACGTGGCATGACTTCACGTCCTGCCCTTCTTGTTGACAGTGTACCTTTTCAAGTTCTTGATCCTCATACACTTGAGGGTGGCCTCTTGTAGACAAGCATCTCATTGTTCCCACAACCCTCTCACCTTCAGGCTGAAGTCATCCATTTGTTTCTGGGCTGCCCAAATTAATGCTACTCTCAGCCTAACTTCAAGCACCCTTTGCAGGTGACCAGTTCAGTTCTGCTGAGCTGGTTTAAATCTCCCCCCAGTCTGGAGACACGTCAGGGGACCAGGACGGTTTTAGATCCTTAGGGTCCACACCATTTATTGGCCTTTCTCCAGCATGCCCCCAGGAGATCCTTTTTGGATCTACTGACATCAGAGCCCTAGGGAATGGGGACCTCTGGTGTCAAAAGAGAGAGAGACCGCATAGCCTATTGGTTGTATTCAACTGACTTTTACTCGCAGCTGACCCCTTGAAATTAATGCACCTAGGTCACGTTCATTAATTTCAGTGGGTCTATCTCTGGATAGGACTGTCATTGAATGCATACTTTCAGGGATACCCTCCCAGAAGCTATATAAATGCTCTGTAGGTTTTTTTTTAAAAAAAGAAAATGCATGTTGTTTTTAAAAATATTATTTGCTGCTTTTTTGAGTTGCAAATCAATCTGTCAATCATATATATATTTAACCTATAGAGGCTACTTAACCTATAGGGGCTACTTACCATGTAATGATTTCTTGAAATCGTAAAGCTGGAGGAAGTCTTGTTTGGCCATCTAGTCCAAACCATGTTTGAAAGTACCTTCAATGGCTTTTACCATCAAGAACTTTCTCTTCACACTCAATCAAAATCTACCCACCTGTAGCTTAAACTCATTAGAGCTCACCCCTGCCTTGTTGGCCATTAGAAGACAAGTATTTGCCGTCTTCTGTTTGAAAGTATTTCGGGTGAGTAGACTTAAGTTTGCATCATCACCTTCATCCCTCTCCTTTGTCGCTTGCTTCATATGTCTCGAATCATTTCCCTGCCTTTGTGCATCAACTCACTACCTTCTCTCTTTCTCATCCAACGCTCTCCCAAAACCTCTGTGAGTACCCTTACATCAAAGTTTTTTATTTATACAACAAGAGAAAAGGGGGGAAAACACAAATACCAAATTACACACAAATTACAAAAATAACCACAGACACATAATTTTCTTAGCAAACAATAAAACATCTATTGATCTTAACACTAAAGACCCAACCTCCCATCTATTCCATATTTCAAATTCATATTACTTTTTGCCAATACACACTTTTATCATAATTAAACTTATTCTCAATAAATCTAATTTCTTATATCTACCTTGCAACTATTACTGAAGTTCCTCGAATGCTGCAACATAATTTAAACTACTATATTTATTTTTCAGATAATCTTTGAAAACCTCCCATTTTGAAACAAATTCCTGTTTTGATTTATTCTTTATTTTTTTTCTGATAAACCATCTAATTCAGCATATTCTGTCAGCTTTTGGATCCAATCTTGTATAGAGGGGATTTCATTACTCTTCCATTTTGCTGCGATCAAAACTCTTTGTAAAGAGTTTTTACATCAATATCTCTCTATCGCCCTCTTTGACAGTCAATTGTCAAACAACACCTTCTCACGCCTTTGATACATCTGCCTGAATTAAGTCTCTTTGAGAAGGGATGCTGCTATTTCAGTGTGCATACAATCGGTGCTTTTAAAATGTTACATGGTGGCTGCAGTGGAAAGGCAGCACACACTCCCTTTGGTGTGTTGATTGGGCAATGGAACCATGGGGGGGGGTGGAGGAAAGTTTAAACTTGGCATCATTGGCAGCAATTGTGCTCAGATCTAGAGAAATGTGAGAAGAGGTGGGTGTGGAGCTGGCTATTGCGTTGCGATTCATGGTAAATTGGTGCCCTGGCTCCTTAATATATACCCCCCACATATAGACACACACACACACACAAACAAACATTGCTTACCCAAAGTGGTGCTTAACATTTCCCAAGAAGTCTGGTGGAAGGACAAAGCCCTAGAAGCAAATAACACATGTGACCATGTCCTCATGTATATCCAACTTTTACATTTTCTTTCAGTGTTGAAAGTTTAAAAACAAAAAAACAAAAACAAAAAACCACAAAAAAACAGATTACATGCTTTTTATTAAGGCAAAACAATGTGCTTGTGAATTTGTGATATTGCTGTTATTTTGTAAATGTTTAAGAAAAAATGTATTTAAAGTTGGATAGCCATTCTGTGCTGGGTTTTTAACTCTGACTGGTGCATACACTCTAAACATCAGGGACCTACTGTACATACAAAACAAACAGCTACAATCTACAGCTACTGTAAAACCTAGATTCACAACTTTTACTGTAATTGAAAACCTTGCACTGTAATGGTTATTGTTTAAAAAAAAAACTTGTCAGAAATGATTTTGTATCTTTGATTATTATATATCTGAAATTTTAACATATTTGTATACTTGCCATGATAAACCAGGGGGAAAGCATTTGACACAGTCGAATTTCCTTTGTCTGATCCAATGCATGCATTGCTTTAAGATGTGGGTGGGAGGGAGATGGGTGGAGACGATAAATTAAAAAGGTGACCCAATTCATCAGCTTAAAAAAGAAAAAAGAGAAGCTTAAATTCCAAGCCACACACTGGTTCAACTGACGCTACAGCTGAAAAGATGAACCAACAACAACAGTAAACACATCATGTTATCCTTGCAATTCCTTATCAGTGTGGTATTGTCTAGCTATATTTCCCAACAGTGCATCATGGGTAGCTAAAAAAAAATAAAATTCAAGCCGATATGAGATCTTTGAAATCACACACGACCACAAATTGATTTCCTTTGTCTTCCCAAGCCAACTTTTGATTTTGAATAAAAGGACTTGGAATCAACATGATGTCATAGTTCTTCCTGCTTTTCAATACCAATACACTCTGCGTCCAAGCGTCTTGTTTCGTAGTGAAGAGAATTTTTGACGTGGAGACAATTTTGAGACGATTTTCTTCTTGCTTTCCTTTCCTTCTTTTCTTTTACCCTACTGTGGATTAGGTATTATTTCCATATGATCTTTCGCATTTCGTAGAAAATACCGTTTTCCCCTCCCTCGGCCTGCTTCCCTCCTTCCTCATGTCATTCCATCTTTTTTACAAAAGAAAAAAATATATATATACAAACAAAGGAACAAATACTCTTTTTCTTTTCTCTCTTTCTCTCTCTCTAGGATGTGTAATGTTGTGTTGTCCGGATTCTGTATAAAAAAAAAAATATGTATATGATGATGTATCTGATATTTGGCAGCTCCTGGCTGCAACTTTAACCAATATAATTAACAAAGAAATGCATAATGTTGGTGTTTTAAAAAAAAACCTAGTTAAGATGTTTGTGTAAAATTGCATGGTTTAAAATGTACTTAGTGCATTGAGAAATGTTGTTGAGTTCCTTGGTGAAGGATGGTTTGCTTTTTGATTCTAATGGTGGTTGGTTTGTTGATCAGAGTATCCTCTATACTGTATGTCTTGCTTTATTTCACATCTCCCCCCCCCCTTTCTTTCATTTTGTGTCCCTCAAGACCTTGCATAGCATTTATCTATCAATATATGTAATACTGTTCCTTAAAACCAGGTTGTGGAAACATTTCGTCTGGGGGAAAAAAGGGATTTCGCATCATGCTTTGAATTAAGTTGGGGTTGTTGTTTTTCTGTAACAAGGATTCAGGTCTGAAGCACCTAGCTACTTTGATAAGCTCCTTCAGCTTTGGAAGGAATGCACATTGTTATATTTATGTATTTATTAATTCAAAAATGTTTCTGTGCCACTAGCCTACCAGAATATCCAAAGCAGGTTACAGCTGTAAATATTCTTCGTACAGCATTAGAAAGCACAACAATGTCATTTAGGCAGTAGCGACAATGGGAAACAGCTTATAAACATCTCATAAACAGATCAGGAAAATTGACCACTAGAAGCAGCACCTACCTATCACTAACACACCCAGAGAATACAACCTCTTAACGTCATCATAACAATAAAGACTGGGGCCTGTCCAACATGGCTGAAAACAGTTTTCCATAACCAGGGCAATATCACCCCTTGAACATCACCCAGCTAATCTCTGAAGGTGTGAGCCTTTGGAGGAGGGTCTCCTGACTGCATATCCTCACTTTCATGGACACCATGTATCTGTGATCCTGATAGCAGACCACAACTAAACAGATGCCATTTTTAGAGGCAATGGACAAGGATTTCCGCATCCTTGCAATTTCCCTTAGATTGTGATGATGACTAGGCATGGGCAGGCAGATTCCTACCTATTCTTTTGGAAGCCACCCAGAGTGGCTGGGGAAACCCAGCCAGATGGGCGGGGTATAAATAAATTATTATTATTATTATTATTATTATTATTATTATTATTATTATTATTACCCACCCCAGAAATAAGACGGTGCAGATGCAATAATTTCCCAAATGTCCATGGAGCACCTGAGAACTAATTCTGACACTCCAGTAGCTCTCCTGGCCAGAACCAAGTTTCTGGCCTATGAGATTGTTGTTTTATTCTGGAGCCAGAAGGTCTCAGAACTTGCTTCGGTATTTAATTTGCCCAAAATGGGGCCCTTGCTGGTGCAAACAGACACACATACTTTGTGTCAGGTGCTGGGGGTGTAGACTCCCCAAATCCACTTTAAAACCTTCGGTTTTTCAGAATTATCACACCACTCTACCAGAAACCTTTGCGAAAGGTGACTGCACCAATTGAAAAGAGTCTGTGTCTAAGCCACAAAAGGAAGGCAGTTTTAAATTTGTTGAAACACCACAGTATTGTCTTCAATCCCAAATAATCCCTGTTTTTGGCTGATTGGTTTCGATCGCAGATAATTCTATAATGTCAATATTAAGAAACAAAATGTCATTGCAGGGAACAGCATAAAGTTAGCAATAAAACTACATCCATAAAACAAAAAACAAAAAATCATTTTAGGAGTTCAGCAAAGAGTTATCTGTAATCCAAGGAAAGCTGTAATTCCAGGGGTTCCTAAGAAGAGTCTTTGATGGGTAAATTGTTTTCCAAAAGTTTTTTTGTTTTTTTAATGGCAGTGCAGGGATTGCCAGATTTTAACACTGATCCAAGATAAAAGGGTAATGATCTGGCCCTGGGGTGAATTCGTGGAGTTTACATGATGAGAGTACCTACCCTGAGATAGTTCCTTCAAAGGTTGCTTTCCTGAATCAACAAAATATTTATAAAAGCTGCAGGGGATCCCAAAAGGTGGACAGTTAATAAAACAATGACTTACTGAATAAAACGAATAGTAAAGCAATTAATTGGGGGAAGGGCGGAGATGTTTAAAAGCAGCATAAAATATCACAGAGAATGTAAAAGCTCAGTCTTACTCAGGCTAAGCTAGTTTCCTATATAACCATAGATAAAAGATCATGGCACTAATGTAACTCTCTTGATTCACAATCATATAGTAGAGAATGAAGTTCTGTCTCAGGGTGTTCATCATAACATGGTCTCCTGAGATCAGAATAAACTCTCTGACTAGCATGCACTATCCAAAGTTGAATGATGCTGAGGACATAGGATTCTGCCTTCTGCCAAATCAGACCATTGGCCCATCTTGCTCACTATTACGAGTCTACCGCTCTTAACCACTACACCACACTGGCTCTCACAACAATTATTGGTGCTTTCTGGACCTCCTCAGCTTTTTATGTCAGTGAAGGTTCAGAAAGCAGTTTGGGGCTGGGAAGGACATTGGGTGGCTGCTGCTACTACTCTGAATTTTTCTCATACAGCTATTGATCCCTGATCCTCCAGATTATGTGATCTTCCCCTATTGCCCTGCTGTATCCCAACAGCATGAGAAGATTGGGAAGGTTGGAAATGATAGCTAGATAGCTAGCTAGCTAGCTAGCTAGCTAGCTAGATAGATAGATAGATAGATATTATAATACAGCTCTATTGTGGAACTTTCAGAAGATGTTCCCTCTGCTGGAATCAACTTAGAAGGCCACTCGATAATACACTTTACAAGCTCATCTGTGAGAGATGCTCTATAAGGAGCGTTCTGTCTTTTCAGAGACATCTCTTTGTGACAGGGAGGAAGAAAGGTGAATTTATTTATTTGGACAACATTGTATACTGCCCAATAGCTAACATTCTAATGTTAATTTATAAGCCATAAAGGAAATTAAAACAAAAAGGGAACGCATAATCACCCACACCAAACTGGTAAACTATATAAAACAGCGTTAACTAGCACTAAAAGTTCTGTAAGATAATAGAAGGCTCTTCATCTAGTGCCCAAGAACTGTAGCAAGGGCAGCAGGCGAGCCTCTGTGAAGTCCTGGAACTGGTTTGTAACTCTCTTCCAGTTAGTTTATGAGAAATGTGCTTTTGCCACAGCTGGGAAAGAGTTAGCTTACTAGTTTCAGCACCACGGACAGCAGATTGCAGCCTCCCTGTTTAAACTGTCGAGTCCGCTGTTTCCTCTGCAATGGCACCTCTTGTCTTTCCTGGATCTACAGGGTAGCCAGCTCTACATATCATAAACAGTTCTGCAACCACTAACAAGAGTTGAAAAAAGCTTTATTTCATGCCGGCCCCTGGTGAAATTCAGGTAACGAGCAGTTCGGTGCTGCATCTACCCAAAGTTCTCCTATCCTGCGAACGTGTGGTGCGGTTAAGCAGTTGCTGAGCTTCCGTCCTGCAAGATAAATAATAGTAATAATGACTGTTCCGAATGCCCAACCAGTAGTTCATACAAAAGCCCTTTAAGATAGGCCAATATTATTTTCCACTCGTTTCAGATTTGAGTTTTCCCTCAGGCCGCTGAGAAGGATTTCCCTACTCGGTGCTATTTTTCTGGAAAAAGAGGTACCAGAACTCACCATCAGGACCTCCTTTGTTGTCTTATAATGGCAATGGTGAGTTCCAGTGAGTTCTGCCTGGAAAAAAGCCTTGCCCCTACTTATAGCTCACAAAAAGTCACATCATGGTGTAAGGTAAAGGGACCCCTGACCATTAGGTCCAGTCGTGACCGACTCTGGAGTTGCAGTGTTCATCTTGCTTTATTGGCCAAGGGAGCCGGCGTACAGCTTCTGGGTCATGTGGCCAGCATGACTAAGCCGCTTCTGGCGAACCAGAGCAGCGCACGGAAATGCCGTTTACCTTCCCGCCGGAGCAGTACCTATTTATCTACTTGCACTGACGTGCTTTCAAACTGCTAGGTTGGCAGGAGCTGGGACTGAGCAACAGGAGCTCACCCTGTTGCGGGGATTCGAACCGCCGACCTTCTAATCGGCAAGCCCAAGGCTCTGTGGTTTAACCCACAGTGCCACCCACGTCCCTTTCACATCATGGTGTACAAGCTCTTAAAAAATAAACACTGCAGTCCCTGGCTGTCACCCAGCATGGAGTAAGATGGTGGGAAGGGTTGCTCATTTTCTCTTATTAAATAGTGTGTAAAACAAATTATTACAGTAATGTGATGTGTTGTTGAGATGTTTTCAGAATGCATTTAAATATGAAATATAAAAATACAGGAAGTCAGAACTGTAAACGATGCAGGGAAGCAGTATTTGGAAAGAACATGGGCAGGGGATAGTTTGAGATTTGATTCCTCTACACCATGGGAACAAACGGATGGGAACCCCTGGGGCTAAATCACAGAACCACCTCAGCACACATGCAGAGCACCTGAACATCCCAAATCGGCCACTATCCTTCAAAATTGACCACTGTCCTTCAAAAGGGTGTTGCCTGCCTGCCCACAACACTTCAGACTGAGTCTGAAATATAAAAGTCTGCAAAATAAGTTCTGAAAAATAAGAGCATTTGGAAGAATCTGCTCATCTAGTTCAGCATTCTGTACTCCCAAGACTTCACTGTTCAATAAAGCCCATCACTGTCTACAGGCTGGTCCAGATGTTGGTAAGCTTGTTTTATTAGAGTTTATTGCACATAGCTCCCCCCCCCCCCAAATTTCATGCAGGAATTCATGCATGAGTCAAATAGCTTGATTTCCACAACCCATTTTTTAAAAAGGAAGTGGAGCAGTCAGAAATCGTGTGAGCCACACTTTTGTGCTCACACAACCTATAACTTGCTGGAAAACAACACACACAACAGCATCTCAGCTGACCCTAAACTTTGTCTATTATTGGAACATGCAGGTAGATAAATGCACATCTAAAATGTCAGGTGAGACAAACGCAGGTTTGGAAATTCATGTCGAAGAGGTATAGTCCAGTTCACTCTCGGGAACAAACCGGGTTTTTCTGCTACATCCCATGAGAAATGCCCATAGATAGGTACATGACCATATGAATGCCTTCTCTGATACAAATAGGATTGTGGTCTTATTTGGGGAAACAGAAAAAAGCCCTGATACAGGTTGGTATGCAAGTTGTCCTCCACATCTGTAACCTCAATCCCAAATGCTTTATCTATTTTCTTTTAAGAATTTTTTTAAAGGCCCAGAACTTGAAAATATTTGCGGTGCTGCACAAAATGAATAAAAACAAAATGCAAAGTATAAGCTATAAGAATGCTTTGTAAAACCAGCCTGAACAATATTTATCCAATAACACTACCTTGAAAAAAGCTGGTGGGGGAAAAATACTGCTTTAAAAAAGTCTTAATGAGGCACCTAAGAGAATTGTTAGTGTCATACTAATTTCTTGGGGAAAGTGTATCCCAAAGTGTAGGTTTGCTACAATGCTAATACCCTAGGGACTTGCTAAATGGACCTCTGGGGTATGTCGTACCCACAGGATGACCTCACTTGATCTCTCACTCATTGCTTGGAGGTAAGAACCATTGGGTTAGATCCAGGTGGGAATCATAAAATTGGAAGGATTTTCAAGGTCATCAAGTTCAACATCAATGCAGGGAATCCAGCGGTCAACTAGGGGTCAAGTAGGGGACTGATCAGCCTCTGTGCTTGAAGACCTCCAGTGAGTTAGAGCCCACCACCACTTGTCAGAATTGATTCCATTCTCAAATTACTCAAGACTAATTCATTTAACATATCCCCTCCCTAAAATCAACAGAAGTTAGCTCTGACTTTACTGAAGTCCCGCTGATTTCATTGGGAACTAAGAGCCACTAACTCACCCTGGATTCCAACAATTGTTTTCCATGCAACCGGTCAGGGGCTGCCAACCATTTTGGGCCCAGGGAGCCTCAAACTGGATGAATTATTGTGGACACCACACATGTTGCAACTCTTCTCTCCTAGCTTTAGCCCCTTTGCTCCCCCCTCCCAGCCCCCCAAAATCGCAACAACGCGACAATTAGGCTGGAAAAAAAGCTTTTGACTGGATAGAGTCTTCTTTCATTGGATTTTTTTTAAAAAAAATCTCCTCCATTTAGCTAACTATAGCTTCTTGCTTCAGACCTTAACTTCCATAACTGCCTCTTTCCCTGTTCCATGTGTAAGGTGTTTTAATTTTTTTTTAATTTCTTTTTCTGCACTGCCGAGACTAGTCCTTTTTAAAAAATGCAAAGTGTGAATTGTTGTCATCAGCTTCATAATGTTCATTAGGTTTTATCTTTTTTTCTGCTCTCCACCAAGTTATTTTCAATGAAAGTCAGTGGCTGTCTTCCCTTGGACACTAATGAATGTATATATCGTTAAGTGGCAGAATACACAGGAGAGTGGTTGAGTTAAGGATTAGAGGGGATTTGGTAAAGCCTGTTTATTTTTTTAAAATGAGTTAAAGCATTTAATATTTTACCACCATTTACGTGGTTTTGGGGAACCAAGATTATGTCAAGATCTCATACCAAAACAAGCCAAAATCTGTCTGAGTTGAGCGTCTCTTCTTCCACAAACCATATTTTAGATGATACTTTAAATGTCATTTTAAATGTTTTATTGAAACATGTACTGATGAAAAAAAGAAACAAACACAAAAAAACACAAAAAAACAAAATGTCATCTTGACAAAAGATTTATACATGACTCAGAAAGTATTTATTTCAATTTTGTACCTTTCCATTTTAATACATTATACTGTATTGACTCAACTGAGATAATATAAACAGTTCATTTTAATAATATCATTGTGTGTGGCTGATTATTTCTCTGCACCTGGTTCTTCCCGTGAATGCTGATAAGCTTCACAAGCCTCAGATGGGAACAAGTTCATCGCAGGTAAGGGGGAGAAAGGATATTAACCAAGAGGGAGGGATGAATCTGTAAATTTTGATTTCTCTCTGCTTCTCATTTTCCCAGCCTCAAATTCAGTTCTCTACATTTCTGTAGCATTTTGCCTTAAAGACTTAACAATCTCATGAAAATTCATAAGCATTTCAATGCAAATGTCTCCTAATAAACACACTTAGAGTTTGTATTAATAATAACGTAGAACGCCCTTCCACCAGATGTCAGGGAGATAAACAACAATACAATTTTTAGAAGACACCTGAAGGCAGCCTTGTATAGGGAAGTTTTTAAATGTTCGATATTTTACTGTGTAGTGTATTTTGTTGGAAACCACCCAGAGCAGCTGGGGCAACCCAGTCAGATGGACAGAATGCAGATAATAAAAATATTAGTAGTAGTGTTTAGCAGCCACTGAGAGCCTTATGCTCCGTGAACTAACACCCCTTTTAAGCTAAATTGGTGGCCGCTGGGAGAGATCATCAGGGGGTTTGGGCTGGGTGCTCATCAGTATGCAGATGACACCCAGCTCTACCTCTCTTTTAAATCAGAACCAGTGAAGGCAGTGAAGGTCCTGTGTGAGTGCCTGGAGGCGGTTGGAGGATGGATGGCGGCCAACAGATTGAGGTTGAATCCTGATAAGATAGAAGGACTGTTTGGGGGGGGACAGGGTGTGGGTGGGTGTGGGGGACTCCCTGGTCCTGAATGGGGTAATTGTGCCCCTGAAGGACCAGGTGCGCAGCCTGGGAGTCATTTTGGACTCACAGCTGTCCATGGAGGCACAGGTTAATTCTGTGTCCAGGGCAGCTGTTTACCAGCTCCATCTGGTACACAGGCTGAGACCCTACCTGCCCGCAGACTGTCTCGCCAGAGTGGTGCATGCTCTAGTTATCTCCTGCTTGGACTACTGCAATGCTCTCTACGTGGGGCTGCCTTTGAAGGTGACCCAGAAACTAAAACTAATCCAGAATGCAGCAGCTAGACTGGTGACTGGGAGCGGCCGCTGGGACCACATAACACCGGTCCTGAGAGATCTGCATTGGCTCCCAGTACATTTCTGAGCACAATTCAAAGTGTTGGTGCTGACCTTGAAAGCTCTAAACGGCCTTGGCCCAGTATACCTGAAGGAGCGTCTCCACCCCTATTGTTCAGCCCAGACACTGAGATCCAGCGCCGAGGGCCTTCTGTCGGTTCCCTCCCTGCGAGAAGTGAGGTTACAGGGAACCAGACCAAGGGCCTTCTCGGTATTGGCGCCCGCCCTGTGGAACGCCCTCCCTTCAGATGTGAAGGAAATAAGTAGCTATCTTATCTTTAAAAGACATCTAAAGACAGCCCTGTTTAGGGAAGTTTTTAATATTTAATGCTGTATTGTTTTTAACACTTGATTGGAATCCACCCAGAGTGGCTGGGGAAACTCAGCCAGATGGGTGGGTATAAATAATAAATTATTATTATTATTACTTCTTGTTGAAACAGAGGTTTTAACTAAAATACTGTGGGCAAAGTACTTTCTTTTTGTTGATTCTGAATCGTGAAACACTCAGCTTTATTGAATAGTCCTGAGCTCTGGTATCACGAAAGAGGGAGAAAAGTTTCCCACTCTCCAATTGCTTTACACAATGCATAAATTTATGCACCTCTATCAGGTCCTTCTCTGATTCACTTTTCTAAACACAAACAAAAAAAATCACCCTGATAATTCCAGTTGTCCTTTTCCGTTCCTTTTCCAGCCCCACAATTTCTGTTTTGAGATGGGGTGACCAGAAGTGTAGGTAGAAATCCAAGTGCAGTCACACAATGGTGTTGCATAAGGACATTATGATAACGGTATTTTCAGTTCCTTCCCCAGGTGAAATCCTTACTGGAGGATTTGCCTTTCCTCACAGTTGGGCGCACAATGAATTCATGTCTTTATTGAGCTATCAGTTATTAAAGTCTTCTTTTCCTCATTCTGATGTCATACCCTCCAACATTTATCCAGTGAAAATAGGGTTAGCCTATTCCATAATCATATTTTTATTTCTACCCTGCCCATCTGACTGGTTTGCCCCAGCCACTCTGAGTGGCTTCCAACATATATAAAAACATAATAAAACATTAAACATTTTTTAAAAAACTTTCCTATACAGGGTAGTGCTGGGCGATATATCAATATATCGTCCAAAACTGGTTTGAAGTTCACATCGTGATAATTGTTTCATAATATTTGAGCTGGCAATATATTGTGAATCACAATGTGTGTAAGGGCTAGGCGATATCTGGTTTTCAACATCGCAATAATTCACCAGCTAAACATCATGAAAACTCACCAGCTGAACATCACGATAACTCACCAGCTAAATGTTGCAATGTTATCAGCAGCTAAAACCTCACAATACAGTGGTACCTCGGGTTACATACGCTTCAGTTACAGATGCTTCAGATTACAGACTCCGCTAACACAGAAATAGTACCTTGGGTTAAGAACTTTGCTTCAGGATGAGAACAGAAATCGCGCGGCGGCAGCGCAGCGGCAGTGGGAGGCCCCATTAGCTAAAGTGGTACCTCAAGTTAGGAACAGATTCAGGTTAAGAACAGACCTCTGGAACAAATTAAGTACGTAACCAGAGGTACCACTGTATCACCAGGTAAACACTGCAATATTGTCTTCTTTCTTCTTTGGCGATCCCTCGTAGCCGTGTAAGATTGTCTTCCATAAACACGGTTTTAACAATGAGTCCGTAAGTGACTATGGAGGCCAATTCTGGATCCACACGTCCTTCCACAGTGGGGACATAGGTTTCCGGGTGGGAGTTGATCACGGTGTGGATCTGCAATATGATCACCAGCTAAACATTGCAATCTGCCACAATGTCTGTACAGTGGTACCTCTGGATGTGAACGGGATCCGTTCTGGAGCCCCGTTCGCATCCTGAAGCGCAACCTGAAAACATTCATCCCGAAGCTATTTCAACCCGAGGTATGACTGTAATAAGGCTGGAACTATACAGAGATGAACAGAACAATGTCCTGGCAACTGCTACTACAGTACATGGGGTCTAAAACAGATAAATGACAATATTATCAATCTTCACACACTCAGTTTCATCAGCAGGAAAGCCAAAATGCATCCCAACAGGACTTTGGGTTTGGGGCTTGGCTACCAAATGGTGGTATTCGCATAGCTGTCAACTTTTCCCTTTTCTTGCAAGAAATCCTATGCGGAATAAGGGAATTTCCCTTTTAAAAAGGGAAACGTTGACAGCTATAGGTATTTGGGACAATCCAAAGTATGGTGATAGGTCATAGTGAATACAAATAATCAGGGACTGCCAGACTGCCAGCAGGCCTGCTAGGTGGCAGAAGCAGCAGTGGCAGAAACTGTTAAGTTGTGGGTGAACGTATCAGACGACACAGCGACTCGCCGAACAGCTCTTTATTCAGAGGCCAGAACAGAACTGAACTGAAGGGTTCAGTCAGCCTGCTTATATAGGGCTCCAGTACAACTTAACTGTAACAACTTTCTAAAACTATCCAATCACTGAACGTCACTTTCGATCCCTTATTTGCATAACTATCTACAGTATCCCCCTGCTGGCCCAGGGTGAGAACTTCAGTACATAATAGAAACAGCTTGCCTTGACCGCGGTACGTGTCGGCAGTAGCGGCGGCAACCTGCAAGGCCTCATGGTGCCGCAATCAACAGCTGCCTGTGAGTCCTCGTGGCAGCAAGGGAGTGACGGCAGTGGCAGCGGGCTGAGAAACCTCACGACGGCGACTCGAAGTGGCGACCGTAACAGCATTGGCCTCTGCAGCCTTGCAGTGGCGACAGGATATGGCAACAGAAGCAGCAGTGGCCTGAGAGTCCTTGTGGCAAAGGCTTGTGGGGATGCACATCAGTGATAGGAGGGGACGGCAGTAGCAGTATACTGTGAGGCCTTGCGGTGGCGATGAGAGATGGCGGCAATAGTAGTGGCCGCCTGCGGGGCCTCAGGGGTGCTGATTTTTGTGCCACTGCTACCACGCTGCCGCTGCTTCTCTCTTCACACAACACCCCGTCGTTGCTGATTCTGCCGCAGCCGGGCGGCTGCCGCTTTCTGCCACCTAGCAGGCTTGCTGGCAGTCCCAGATTATTTGTACAGTCATGCCTCATGTTACATTTGATTCATGTTACGTTTTTTTCAGGTTGTGTCCCGTGGCGACCCGGAAGTACCGGAAAGGGTTACTTCCGGGTTCCACCGCTTGCGCATGCGCACAAGCGCTAAATCGTGCTTCACACATGCGCACAAGCACCAAATCGCACTGCGCACCTGCGCAGATACTGCACTTCAGGTTGCGGGCTTTTCATGTTGCGAACGGGCCTCCGGAAGGGATCCCGTTCGCAACCACTGTATTCACTATGACTCATCACTGTACTTTGGATTGTCCTTAATACCACCATTAAAGCTAAACGTAAAGGGACCCCTGACCATTAGGTCCAGTCGTGGCTGACTCTGGGGTTGCAGCGCTCATCTCGCTTTACTGGCCAAGGGAGCCGGCGTACAGCTTCCGGGTCATGTGGCCAGCATGACTAAGCCGCTTCTGGCAAACCAGAGCAGCGCACGGAAACGCCGTTTACCTTCCTGCCGGAGTGGTACCTATTTATCTACTTGCACTTTGACGTGCTTTCGAACTGCAAGGTGGGCAGGAGCAGGGACCGAGCAACAGGAGCTCACCCCGTCACGGGGATTTGAACCGCTGACCTTCTGATCGGCAAGTCCTAGGCCTTGCGGTTTAACCCACAGCACCATTCGCGTCCCTCCAATTGCTTTACACAATGCATAATTTTATGCACCTCTATCAGGTCCTCCTCTGATTCACTTTTCTAAACAAAAACCAAAAAAAAATCACCCTGATAATTCCAGTTGTCCTTTTCTGTACCTTTTCCACCTCCACAATTTCTGTTTTGAGATGGGGTGACCAGAAGCATAGGTCACCCAAGTGCAGTCACACACACAATGGTGTTGCATAAGGACATTACGATAACGGTATTTTCAGTTCCTTCTCCAGGTGAAATCCTTACTGGAGGATTTGCAAAATAAACCATGGAAAGAGAAGAAGGGAAATCATTGATATTATAAGGATGTTTAAATGACTATTTTAAATTGTAAAACAGAAAATTTAATAAACATTTATATATATATATATATATATATATATATATATATATATATATGGCCTCATTTGGATTCATTTAGGCTTGCCTGCTGCTGAAAGTGACCATGAGGTGATTGACAATATCATCATTTATCCATTTTAGACCCTTAAGTAGTAGCAGTTGCCATTGTCCTGTTTGCCTCTGCGTAGCTCCATTTTTATTATAGATATATCACAATGTTTAGCTGGTGATATATTGCAATACTGAAAACCAGTTATCGCCCAGCCCTAATACAGGGCTGCCTTCAGATTTTTTCTAAAAGTTGTGTTGTTACTTATTTCCTTGCCTCGGGTGTCACATAACTCCATACCCTCCAAAAATTTCCCTATGGAAAAGCGGGACATTCCGGGATCAAATCAGAAACC
This sequence comes from Podarcis liolepis, assembly GCF_965112155.1. Lineage (NCBI taxonomy): Eukaryota > Metazoa > Chordata > Lepidosauria > Squamata > Lacertidae > Podarcis > Podarcis liolepis. Next base: position 120,150,240 of record NC_139557.1, read on the forward strand.
GGAATGGCTTCTATAAATTCAGGATTGTCCCTGGAAAATAGGTCTGTGATGTTAGGATTGCAGCAGAGAGCACCAAATTACCTTTAGTTCTCCAGTTCTTCTTAGTAGTTCCACAGAACTGGTATTTACTAATCACACAATGCAAGGATGTGGGCTCATTGCTTACAGGCTAACAGATTGAGGTTGAATCCTGACAAGACAGAAGTACTGTTTTGGGGGGACAGGGGGTGGGCAGGTGTGGGGGACACCCTGGTCCTGAATGGGGTAACTGTGCCCCTGAATGGCCAGGTGTGCAGCCTGGGAGTCATTTTGGACTCACAGCTGTCCATGGAGGCACAGGTCAATTCTGTGTCCAGGGCGGCTGTTTACCAGCTCCATCTGGTACGCAGGCTGAGACCCCATCTGCCCACAGTCTCGCCAAAGTGGTGCATGCTCTAGTTATCTCCCGCTTGGACTACTGCCATGCGCTCTACGTGGGGCTACCTTTGAAGGTGACTCAGAAACTGCAATTAATCCAGAACGCAGCAGCTAGACTGGTGACTGGGAGCAGCCGCCAAGACCACATAACACCGGTCTTGAAAGACCTACATTGGCTCCCAGTACGTTTCCGAGTACAATTCAAAGTGTTGGTGGTGACCTTTAAAGCCCTAAACGGCCTCGGTCCTGTATACCTGAAGGAGCGTCTCCACCCCCATCATTCGGCCCAGACACTGAGATCCAGCGCCAAGGGTCTTCTTATCTTTAAAAGACATCTGAAGGCAACCCTGTTTAGGGAAGTTTTTAATATTTAATGCTGTGTTGTTTTTAACACTCGATTGGGAGTTGCCCAGAGTGGCTGGGGAAACTCAGACAGATGGGTGGGGTATAAATAATAAATTATTATTATTATTATTATTATTATTATTATTATTATTATTATACACTCATAGGGAGCTCTCTAAATCATAAGATGTTAGGGAACACACACCCACAAAAATAATTCGTGCTAGGAAATGCCAGTTGTCCAAAGGTCTCTGAAGCGGATGCAGATGGAATGGTTAGAAGCAAACCAGTACCAGGAGCGGGGAACGCTGCACAGGAATTTTCTAATCCAGCCAATCAGTGATCCAAGAGCTGCACAGCGCTGACCTGAAAGAAGAGATGTCATGCAGAAAAGGCCACAGGGAAATTTGGAAGGTTTGCAGCATCTAGAGATGAGAGACTGCATGATGTAGGAGATGAACAACCGAGAGACTGGTAAATACTGCTCGCATTTTTCCATCCTGGCTAGGGATCTGGCTGCCATTACCACGATTTGTGTTCCTGGCTGTCACATGTATCCTCGCTCCCAATCCAAAGTGTGTGGAGGAGGAAATCCCCTCTTCCTCCATCCCACCTGTAAAGGTAAAGAGACCCCTGACCATTAGGTCCAGTTGTGACCGACTCTGGGGTTGCGGCGCTCATCTCGCTTTATTGGCCGAGGGAGCCGGCGTACAGCTTCCGGGTCATGTGGCCAGCATGACTAAGGCACTTTTGGCGAACCAGAGCAGCGCACGGAAACACCTTTTACCTTCCTGCCAGAGCGGTACCTATTTATCTATTTGCACTTTGATGTGCTTTCAAACTGCTAGGTTGGCAGGAGCAGGGACCAAGCAACGGGAGCTCACCCCGTTGTGGGGATTCGGACCGCTGACTTTTCTGCTCCTGTGGTTTAACCCACAGCGCCACTCGCATCCTTTCCCATCCCACCTGAGGTGTGGCTAAATGCTAAAATTATCTGCTAATACGCTGTGGTCACTTTCAAACCCTTTCCAGCCTCTTGGACAACATTCCGAGGTCACGTATGGGTGGATGGCAAAGCGGAAAGCAAAAGTGGGTACAGCAACGAATGTCAATCTTATCTTTGCACATTAGGCTATGCTATAGATACAGATACTGCTATGTGCTGTGGTTTAAACCACTGAGCCTTGGGCTTGCCGATCAGAAGGTCGGCGGTTCGAATCCCTGCGACGGAGTGAGCTCCCGTTGCTCGGTCCCTGCTCCTGCCAACCTAGCAGTTCGAAAATACGTCAAAGTGCAAATAGATAAATAGGTACCAGTCCGGCGGGAAGGTAAACGGCGTTTCCGTGCGCTGCTCTGGTTTGCCAGAAGCGGCTTAGTCTTGCTTGCCACATGACCCGGAAGCTGTCTGCAGACAAACGCTGGCTCCCTCGGCCTATAGAGCGAGATGAGAGCACAACTCCAGAGTCGTCCGTGACTGGACCTAACAGTCAGGGGTACCTTTACCTTTACCTTTTTACAGATACCTCACACCTCTGACCTCCAACCAGGCAAGCAAAAGGGATATCGAGAGCTCAAGGACACATTCCAGACAGGCAAAAACACTTTGGTGTTTGTTTGTTATACGTCCTGGGTTGCCTTGGGCAAGATAAAACGACTAAGAAATTAATCATAATAATATCTATCCTATCTAGTGCCCTGCATCCTGTATGCAACGGTGGCCAACGAGATTGGCCTGGGAGCTACCGGGGAGGCGATGCTTTGGTGAAAGTGCGAGCTTCACCAGTTGGATTTCCAGCTGCATAGCTGAGAGCGAGCCAAGAGATAAGCTCTTGCAAGGGGGTGCAGCGATGGAAACGAAGCACCGCCCGCAGAATATTAGCAGCGCAGCCGGAGGAAGGAGAGAAATCCAACAGGTAAAGATCAGCCCGGTTGAACTCCAGCCTGTTAAGCAGCAGCCGCTTTGAAACCCCGCAGCCTAACGCTGCGGCCGTCTACGCTACTGCCTGCTCCGTGCTCCGCGCAACAACGAGGGCGTAAGCGCCGCCGCCCTGTCCCTTCCCTCCTTCCCGCCATCCCCGGGCGGCTCTCGTTAAGCTCAGGGGCTCCCTAGTTCTTCCTTCCTCCGCTTTCTTCCAATCGGGCGCCCATTTTAGACGGCCGCGAGGCGCGCCTGGCAGGAGCTAGGCCCCAAACGGCGGCAGATTGGTCGTCATCACCGCGCGCCAGCCTCTTTGGGAGGCCCCCTTCCCCCAAGATGGCGATGCTGGCAGAACGTGAGTATGAAACCGGCTGAAAGGACGGCAGGGAGAGGAATGAAGGCGCGGCGAGGCCCGCTCTTCGTCTCGCGGCCGTTGACGACGTCCCGTCACGCCAGGAGGGTCCCGCTGGGCCCGGCTTCCGCCCACCCAAAGGGTCCCGCTCAGCCCCAGTCACCTGCTCCCGACCGAGGACAGCCAGATGCCTCCGGGGCATAGCTGTCAACTTTTCCCTTTTCCTCACCATCAATCTTTATTACGGTCCAGAGACCCAACAAATCATTACAAAGCAGTGCACAATTCAGGCAGCCTGTTGTTGTTTAGTCGTTTAGTCGTGTCCGACTCTTTGTGACCCCATGGACCAAAGCACGCCAGGCACTCCTGTCTTCTACTGCCTCCCGCAGTTTGGTCAAACTCATGTTGATAGCTTTGAGAACACTGTCCCACCATCTCGTCCTCTGTCGTCCCCTTCTCCTTGTGCCCTCCATCTTTCCCAACATCAGGGTCTTTTCTAGGGAGTCTTCTCTTCTCATGAGGTGGCCAAAGTCTTGGAGCCTCAGCTTCAGGATCTGTCCTTCCAGTGAGCACTCAGGGCTGATTTCCTTAAGAATGGAGAGGTTTGCTCTTCTTGCAGTCCATGGGACTCTCAAGTGTCTCCTCCAGCAGCCTACTTCCAGGTTAAACAAGCATTTTATCATTGGTTCTTGCAACCACCCATAAAAACTTTGCCACTGCTAATGTTCTAGCGTTTGTCCGGTCTTCCAATAGGAACCTGACATAATGAGCCTCTGATTTTCCCGGGAAAGGTACCAGCAAGGGTAATATCAGTTCCACCCTGGCTTGCTCATATTTTGCACAGTGCAGCAAAATATGTTTTATAGAATCGATGTCTTGAGCACACGAGCAAAGTCTGTCCTGGTAGGGAATTCCTCTCAACCTGCCATCCAACACTGCAGAAGGAAAGACATTTAGTCTGGCTTTGGAGAATAACCTTCAATAATTTGGTACTGTCAGGTTTTTAATGTAAGGTGTTAACTTAAAGACATGCCCATATTGTACTCCTACTGCCAGCGGGTACTCCTACTTTCTTGCGAGTAATCCTATTCGGAATAAGGGAATTTCCCTTTAAAAAAGGGAAATGTTGACAGCTATGCTCCGGGGTCCTTGCTTCCAAGTAGGGTTGCTGCCTGCCCTGCATAACTCAGGACTGCCCCGTATTTCAGTGTAGAATGCTGTGCGTCCTGTATTGAGACAAATTTTGTCCTGTATTTCAGGCAGGGTGGATGTGATTTAAATCAAATCTATTTAAATCACAATTTAAATCACTAGTCAGTAAATTTAATTTTTCTTCTTCTTACAGAAATACATTCCTGCTGGTATAATCTTAATACAGTGGTACCTCAGGTTACATACGCTTCTGGTTACAGATTCCGCTAACCTAGAAATATTACCTCGGGTTAAGAACTTTGCTTCAGGATGAGAACAGAAATCACGCGGCAGCAGCAGGAGGCCCCATTAGCTCAAGTGGTACCTTGGGTTAAGAACAATTTCAGGTTAAGAACGGACCTCCAGAACAAATTAAGTTCTTAACCCGAGGTACCACTGTATTTACAACCAGATGAAGGTTTCATTTTTGGAATAATAAATGTTCAGAGTAGTTTTTACAGTTATATAAAAAACTGCCGATTTGGTTATTCTGTTAGAAATACATAGACAGACAATTATGAAATTATTTATGAAACTGTTTATATCTGCACAACTTTTCTGCTGTACAGTGGTACCTCGGGTTACATACGCTTCAGGTTACATACTCCACTAACCCAGAAATAATACCTCGGGTTAAGAACTTTGCTTCAAGATGAGAGCAGAAATCGTGCGGCGGCAGCGGGAGGCCCCATTAGCTAAAGTGGTGCTTCAAGTTAAGAACAGTTTCAGGTTAAGGACGAACCTCTGGAACAAATTAAGTACTTAACCCGAGGTAGCACTGTACTTTATTGGAAGAAGAAAAATAATCATTTCCTTAATAGCAATTTAAACAATTTATTTAACTAAAACAATAACATTATAGCATATGTATCCATGATTGTTAACTGATGTGGTTAAACTTTTTAGACTGAGTTTCAGCACACATGAAAAACTTAAAACAAATCCTTATTTCCTGATTAATAGCCTTTGGACTACAATGTAACTTAAACAGAAAACTATCTTTAGAAAGATTTTTTCCTCCAAAAGCATTTTATTTTAAAAATCCAATTTAAATAAAAAAAATCAATTTAAATTTAAAAAAAAATCCCATTTAAAGTGATGGATTGCTTTAGAGTCACTTCAGCACCATATTGGAAAAAAATAAAAAATACAAATCATTCACCAACTCCTCCCCCCCCACCCCACCCTCGCCCTGTCCTGTATTTTGCCAGAACAAAGATGGCAACCCAGCTTCCAAGGTATATGTTAGAAGGAAATCAGGAAACAAGAGGAAAGTGGCTCATTGAGACCTGTGTTTTATAACGTGCTTTTTTGTGTACACTGCTCTGAGGTTTACGAGCCTGGTTTAAGAAGATCCCTAAAATTTAACCATTTTTCCTGACTTGCTGAGAAGCTGAAAAGGAGCAACCCATGCTTGTTGCGGGTTCAGTTCTTCTGGACACGTCAACTGGCGGTCATTGCCACCTCGTATAAGAGGCACTGCTGCTTATTCTTACTCTCCATATTTGTTTGCTCTGCAGTGCCCTGGCCCCTGTGTGAATTTAAAAGCCTAGAGGCAGTTAGTGGAAGGGCTTCATGGAAAGAAAATGGTTTGTCAGTGTCCTTAAGCCAGTCCTGGCCAGGAGGGGAGAGGGAAGAGCAAGCCAGAGGGAAAATTTCATTTCCAACTTTGGGGACTTAAATTAGCTTTCTCTCTCTTCTCAGCACGCAGGAAGCAGAAGTGGTCTGTGGATCCCCGGAACAGCGCTTGGAGTAAAGATGAATCAAAATTTGGCCAAAAGATGTTGGAAAAAATGGGGTGGTCAAAAGGCAAAGTAAGTCTGCGTAGCACAAAAAATATATGAATGGTTCAGAGGTGTGTATCTGCCTTGTACAAGCCAGAAGGTGTGTGCTGAAATGGGCAACACTTCTGTCGTAAGGAGAAGGGGTTACCCTGGGATTGTAGAGCCAGTCACTGAGACGTGACTAACCGCCTGATCAGTCCCCAGCCAAGCCACTTGCAGCCTTCCCTTCCCTAGCCTTCCAGCTCCTCAGTTAGAAATTGTGTTTGTGGCAGCAGGGCAAGCTGCCCTGCTGCATGTTTTTGACCTGCTAAGCGGGTAAACCAAACTGGTGAACTGTTCTTTCCTTCTCTGACACACACACATGCGCACACACACAGGTTTAATGAAATTTCAGCAGCTGGCATTGCTTTGCGTTTATGACTTTAGAAATGCATTTTTTTATATTGCATTTTTACATTGTTCACTGCTCCCAGCTCCCATGGAAGGAAGGTCAGTATGGAAATGGAATCCATCAATTGAAGGGTAGCTAACTCTGGCTCCATCCATCAACTAGGGGATTCAGGGATGCTGGTTGATGTCTGTCTCTCTGTGTGTGTGTGCATATATATAAAAGAGTCATGACCGACTCTGGGGTTGCACCGCTCATCTCGCTTTATTGGTCGAGGGAGTCAGCGTACAGCTTCCGGGGCATGTGGCCAGCATGACTAAGCCGCTTCTGGCGAACCAGAGTAGTGACAGAGTACAGTGGTGTCCCGCAAGACGAATGCCTTGCAAGACGGAAAACTCGCTAGACGAAAGAGTTTTCCGTTTTGGAGGTGCTTCGCAAAACGAATCTCCTATGGGCTTGCTTCGCAAGACGACAATGTCTTGCAAGTTCCTGCTGGTTTTTTTCCCTCCCCCCCCTTTTTCTAAGCCGCTAAGCCGCTTATCAGCTGATCCGATCAGCAGATAAGCCGCTAAAAGCCGCTAATAGCGCTAATCCACTAATCCTTCAATGGGCTTGCTTCGCAAGACGAAAAAACCGCTAGGCGAAGAGAATCACAGAACGGATTCTTTTCGTCTTGCGAGGCACCACTGTAGTTCCCTTCCCACCGGAGCGGTACGTATTTATCTTTGACGTGCTTTCGAACTGCTAGGTTGGTCGGAGCAGGGACCGAGCAACGGGAGCTCACCCTGTTGCGGGGATTCGAACCGCTGACCTTCTGATCGGCAAGTCCTAGGCTCTGTGGTTTAACCCACAGCGCCACCCGCATCCCTATGTGTTTGAGATATGGTGTTTTTATCACTGTTACAACCTGTTGTATGCCACCTTGGAAGGCACACCATTGAAATGCAAGTTGGAAACCTTTTTGAGACAAATAAAATAATTTGCGAGGTGTTTCAGCCTCCCTCAGCTGATTTCATTACTCTTCTTCTCTTTCTGCCAGGGGCTTGGAGCTCAGGAGCAAGGGAACACCGAACACGTCAAGGTCCAACTGAAAAACAACACTCTGGGCTTAGGAGCAACCGCCAACCAAGGGGTGGGTGGAGTGAATGGAAACGAGGTCTACATCTGCTCAAATCAGGCACGAGCATTCAAATTCACATTTATCTGCCTATCTTGAAATTCATTTTGTGAGTTTTCCGTTCTCTGCAGAGCTCCAGATCCTCAGGGTTTGCAGAAGGGGAATCAACCCTGTAAAATGAGCAGATATGCAGACAGGCTTGATTTGTATTTAAAGTTCACGGAAAGTGACTTTGACTAGTTCTTGTTTTGGGTTTGCACAGAATAATTTGGATTTTTGTGCAAGTGCAGTCTGTCGTTTGAAATTGAATTAGATCACTTGTCATTTTAGCAACTAGACAAACAGCTCTTTTCCAGCATCATACCAAGCCCAAGGTTACAATTAAGGAGCTATTGCTTGGTGTGATATCTCAGTTGATCAACCATGGTTTGCAGTCATCTGCCAATTTGGTTTTGAAATGATGATGGCTATCTGCCTCCACAGTAGAGACAGCAACACTCCTGAAGACCAGTTGCTGGAAACCACAGGAGGAGAGAGTTTCTCTTGTGCTCAAATCCTGATTGCAGGTTTCCCACAGGGATCTGGTTGGCAACTGCAAGAACAGGGTGCTGGGCTGCATGGGTCAATGGCCTCATCCAGCAGGCTCTTCTTGTGTCCTTGTGTATGGATATGTGGGTGAAACCACGAAAACAGCATTGCAACACAACGTCCCCTCTCCCTCTCCTCCTCTTGGTTTGCTCTCAGTGATGTCACAGAACCAAAACTGATTGCCTGTGTGGCACAATGATGTCATCACGGTCACAGTACGTTCCCCGATTAACAGGGATGGAGCCGTTTAAAATGCCCTTTTCAGGTTTGGGTTGTGTTTTCTGAAGCGTGGAACCCGAACAGCGGCAGATGTGGGGGTTGGGGGAGGGTCATTGGCTGCGAACAAACACATGAAATGAATGCAGGAGTGGAAAGAAAGGTTTGGGGGTGGCAATTTGCAATCATTCCTTCCTTTCCCCCACCAGCACAGCTGCTACTCGATCGCGGCAACTTCCACAGCGAAAATCAAACCTCATGAAAATTCAGTGCAGCATGAAAGCGGAATTTAAGAAAATCAGTTTGCTTGTGGGTTTACCTTTGGGGTGCTAGACTAGATCACCAATAGCCTGATCAAACAGGGCTCTAATTACTTTGTTAGTCATGTCTGCCAGTCTGGTACATGCAAGCAGTCTGGTACCAGAGGCCTTCTCTGGTGCTTGTACGGTCCGTCCGTCCCCCCAAAGGCTTAAGAGAGACATATTGTAGCCAGTGGATTAGGTTGTGATGTGTATTTGGTTGTGAGTCCGTGTGGTGCCCACATCAGTTTTCCTGGTTTGCAAAGAAAACTGAACCCCGAAAGACCGGTGACCCTCTTGTGTGATATTTTGCAGGACAACTGGATCGCCCATCAGGATGACTTCAACCAGCTTCTGGCAGAGCTGAACAACTGCCACGGACAAGACGCCCCAGGTACGGGAGTGAGCAATGAAAGGGCTCTGTGACTTGTTCCCATTGAATCAGCTACCAAATAAACTTATGCTATGCAATCCTTGGCCACACGAGGGCACTGCTGGCACTTGTGTGATTAAAATTGAAACCACAAACTATACCAGTGGCCAAATTTGTGGAAACCTTTTGGGAAAAGTGTATTTTCAAGGTTTGATGGCTAATAACACCTGATTGGCTCTCTAAACACTCGTGTTCATTGGCTACATTCAAATAGAGGAAAGCTACTGCATATCAACCTAAGCAAGTTTTGCTTCCTTTTTCTGGTTATTTGGCTATAACCTTTGATAGAATATAGATAATTGAACAAACTTTGTTGCACTACATTCTTCATTAAATTATCTTTCCATTCATATATAATTTTATGGTATTACTCCCAAAAAAAGTGGTGTTATGAGCCATGAAACCTCAAAAATACACTTTTTCCAACAGATTTCCACAATTTTGGCCACTAGTGTAGACACAGTCTGGCCAAACAGAATGAGAGGTGTGTATTGCTGAAGGTGTGTGGGAGCACCTTTTAAAAAAATATTAACATTTCATTTTTAAAAATCTGTTCTAAAAAAATAAAGTAATACAGAGAAAAAAGATGGGTAGCGGTGGTTGGGAGAACAAAGAAGTTATAATAAAATAAAAACAATTACAGAAATTCAGTGAATATACTCCCATACATTCTTATATAAACTGATACGTTAGTGTCCGAATATACCGCATTTTTCGCTCTATAAGACGCACCAGACGTTTTTGGAGGAGGAAAAAAATATTCTGAATCTTAGAAGCCAGAACAGCAGTGAAAGCAGCAATCCCTCTTGCTGTTCTGGCTTCTGGGATAGCTGCGCAGCCTGCATTCGCTCCATAAGACGCACACACATTTCTCCTTACTTTTTAGGAGGGAAAAAGTGAGCCTTATAGAGCAAAAAATACGGTATATGTAGATGTTAAGATTCTACTACATTCTATACAAACTCCTTCCAAACGTTGTCATATTTATCCAAACAAAGTCTACATCTCTAAGCAGTCCATTCATAAGTTGCAAGCATTGTCCTATTATCAATCCATTGATTAAATGGTATCATACATGTATAGTCTTCCAGTTCATCAGTATCAGTCTCTTGGCCACCATTAGGGCACATAGAATCCATTTTTTGTTGTCTCGGGAGTGACTTGAGTTGTGCCTCACTTCCTAGGCTTGACTTTTAGCAACATTGGAAGCTGCCTTATACTGAATCTGGCCATTGGTCCATCTTGCTCAGTTTTATCTACACACTGACAGTCAGCTGCTGTCCAGGGTTTAGGCAACAAGTCTCCCCCAGCCCTACCCGGAGATGTCAGGATTTGAACTCGGGACCTGGATGCAAGGCAGATGCTCAGACACAGAGCTATGGCCCTTCCCCATAGACTAGTTTAGACCAGCCCTTGAACCACACAACACATAGCTGAGACATTGACTGACAGGCATCAGGCTTGGGATGAACAAAAGGGGGGGGGGAAATATTGCACAACTTGGTGTACTAATGATAGAATTCTGAAGGCTAGATTGTGAATTGCTGTGAATCAAAGGAAGAACATCCATTTCATCCCTGCTAGAATTCACCAGGGGCACAATGCAGAAGTTAAGCTTTTAAAGCCCTACCAGCTCCATCTGGTACACAGGATGAGACCCTCCCTGCCCGCAGACTGTCTCGCCAGAGTGGTGCATGCACTGGTTATCTCCCGCTTGGACTACTGCAATGCGCTCCATGTGGGGCTACCTTTGAAGGTGACCTGGAAACTACAACTAATCCAGAATGCGGCAGCTAGACTGGTGACGGGACAGCCGCCGAGACCACATAACACTGGTCTTGAAAGACCTACATTGGCTCCCAGTACGTTTCCAAGCACAATTCAAAGTGTTGGTGTTGACTTTTAAAGCCCTAAACGGCCTCGGCCCAGTATACCTGAAGGAATGTCTCCACCTCCATCGTTCTGCCCGGACGCTGAGGTCCAGCGCCGAGGGCCTTCTGGCGGTTCCCTCATTGCGAGAAGCAAAGCTACAGGGAACCAGGCAGAGGGCCTTCTTGGTAGTGGCGCCCGTCCTGTGGAACGCCCTCCCATCAGATGTCAAAGAGATAAACAACTACCTGACATTCAGAAGACATCTTAAGGCAGCCCTGTTCAGGGAAGTTTTTAATGTATGACATATTAATGTATTTTTGGCCTTTGTGGAAGCCGCCCACAGTGGCTGGGGAAACCTAGCCAGATGGGTGGGGTACAAATAATAAATTATTATTATTACTAAACGGCCTTGGTCCTGTATACCTGAAGGAGCGACTCCACTTCCATTATTCTGCCCGGACACTGAGATCCAGTGCCAAGGGCTTTCTGGCGGTTCCCTCCCTGCAAGAAGCCAAGTTACAGGGAACCTGGCAGAGGGCCTTCTCGGTAGTGGCACCCACCCTGTGGAACGCCCTCCCATCAGATGTCAAAGAGATAAACAACTACCAGACTTTTAGAAGACATCTGAAGGCAGCCCTGTTTAGGGAAGCTTTTCATGTCTAATAGGTTACTGTATTTTAGTGTTTTGCTGGAAGCCACCCAGGGTGGCTGGGGAAACCCAGCCAGATGGGCGGGGTGTAAATAATAAATTATCATTATTATAATCATTATTATTAGTATTATTATTATTAAGTCCTTTGCTGCTGAAGTTAATGTGGGAATTGTAGAATTGTGGAGAGTTCTCAAGGCTCATCTAGCCTATCCCGCCGCAGTGCAGGGATCGCTGCTAAGGAATCCCTGACTGACAGCCGTTCAACTTCTGTTTAAAAACCTCCAGTGAAGGAAAGTGTTTTAAGCAGGAAGTGTGAGGAGGGTCTCTCGGATCAGAAACCGAGTGAGATTCTGCAGAAGGCAGCACACGTCTTTGCCTCATACAGCAAATTCTGCTTGTGTTTCCAGAGGCTGCGTCCAAGGAGGAGAAAAGAACCTTTAGCCTGGAGGAGAAATCTAAGAGTGCCCGGAAACGAGTTCATTATGTGAAATTTGCCAAAGGTAAGGGAGAAAGCAAAAGGAGAACAAAACCAAATCACCAGTCATCTCCTGGATACAGCAACTGCTTGCAATCAGGGATGCGGGTTTCCTGGGAAATATCGAATTGGGGGCTTGTTTGTTTTCTGGGAAATTTCCCCAGGCTTTAAAAATCAGTTGGGATTCATTAGAGCATGTTTTGACCTCTGTTTAGTAAGCATAAGTCTGCCCTGTTCATGGTATGTCCCGTAGGCTACAAAGGTTTTTGCTTTTGCGACTTAAATGTGCTTTAAACCTTACTCAGAACTTAACTTGGATATTACTTTTATCAGTAAACTCAGTGTTTATAAGACAACACAGCAGCACATATTTCCTTTAAATTGCTTAAATGTGAAGATAAAAGATTTGAAGGCAGTTAACGTTCTAATTCAGCTCTGCTAAGGAGGTGTGCATTAGATAAATTGAGAGATTCCTTAGGTAAATCAAGTTATCAGTGGATGGGGAGTTAATTACAACATTGAAACTACCCATTTGAATTGATATTATTCATTATATTACTGTATATAGTAGAGGCAGCCAATGTGATGCCTTCCAGATGTTACTGGACTACAACTCCCATCAACCCTTGCCAGTACGGCTGATGGTCAGGAATGATGGGAGTTGTAGTCTCATCTCTCGTGGTAACCATGTTGCCTACTCATGATTTAAAGGTGTTGAAATGGAACATCGTTGTTTCCAGTGCTTAGATCAGGAGTCAGAAAACTTTTTCAGCAGGGGGCCGGTCCACTGTCGCTCAGACCTTGTGGGGGGCCAGGCTATATTTTGGAGGGGGGGGAATGAACGAATTCCTATGCCCACAAATAACCCAGAAATGCATTTAAAATAAAAGCACATATTCTACTCATGTAAAAACACGCTGATTCCCAGACCGTCCTCGGGCCGGATTTAGAAGGCAGTTTGGCCGTTTCCGGCCCCCGGGCCTTAGTTTGCCTACCCATGACTTAGATCAACAGTGCTCGCCACACTTAAAATTCATTGCTGTTATTTAACACTGGCAATTTGCCTAAAATTCTCTAAGCGCCATACATATATTAAAGATATGGCAATCGCCATCTGCTGGCTCTCAGTCAAATAAGACACAGCATGAGAGGAAAAGACAATGAGGAGGGGAGAGGAAAGCAAGTGCTGGAGCAGCTGCTCCTTCAGCTAGTAGCCTTCACTAGTCCTCTGCTCCATGAATTTGCGCAGTCATCTTTTAAAGCCATCCAAGTTGGTAGCCATCACTGTATCTTGTGGGAGAGAGTTCCACAGTCCTTTCCTTGTTCTGAATCCTCAGCCGACACTCAGCTGTGTCGGATGCCCGTGAGATCTAGTGTCATGATAGTGTCTCTTTTGTTTCACCCCAGGAAAAGATCTCTCCTCCCGAAGCGAAGATGACCTGTCTTGCATTTTTGGGAAGCGGCAAGCCAAGAAAACACAGGTATGGGGCTCGTTTTGATTTCCCCCTCCTTTCACCTGCACTTGGTCTAGTTGCAAGTTGTCTTTCCCTGTGTACAAAATCCACATTAGGGTGACCAGGTCATCTGGACAAACTTGGCTTGCAATCCTATTTTTGCCCTGAGCTCCTTGGAGTAAAGTGAGGGGTGTTAATCCAATTGATCAATCAATAAAACAGTGGTTCTCAACCTGTGGGTCCCCAGATGTTGTTGGACTACAACTCCCATAATCCCTGGGCTCTGGCCTTGCTAGCTAGGAGTGATGGGAGTTATAGTTCAACAACATCTGGGGACCCACAGGTTGAGAAAGGCTGCAATAAAATACAGTGGTCCCTCGCAAGACGAAAAGAATCTGTTCTGTGATTCTCTTCGTCTAGCGGTTTTTTTCGTCTTGCGAAGCAAGCCCATTGAAGGATTAGCGGATTAGCGCTATTAGCGACTTTTAGAGGCTTTTAGCGGCTTATCTGCTGATCGGATCAGCTGACAAGCGGCTTAGCGCTATTAGCGGCTTTTAGCTGCTTTTAGCGGCTTATCTGCTGATCGGATCAGCTGATAAGCAGCTTAGCGGCTTAGAAAGGGGGGGGGAGGGAAAAAAGCCAGCAGGAACTCGCAAGACATTGTCGTCTTGCGAAGCAAGCCCATAGGGGATTCGTTTTGCGAAGCACCTCCAAAACGGAAAACTCTTTCGTCTAGCGAGTTTTCCGTCTTGTGAGGCATTCGTCTTGCAGGGCACCACTGTAATAACACTAATAAAACACATATTGGGACGTACATTTCATTGCACATGATAGGATTTAGAGTAAGTATGCATATCATTGCGATGTTAAGTGGCATTGGCATGTTAAATCAGTTGCACACACACACACGTCTGCTGTGCATTGACCAGGCATAGGCACACTCGGCCCTCCAGGTGTTTTGGGACTACAACTCCCACCATCCCTGACCACTGGCCCTGTTAGCTAGGGATGGTGGGAGTTGTAGTCCCAAAACATCTGGAGGGCTGAGTTTGCCTATGCCTGCCACTGACTGTGCAGGCAAAGCCAGGTCGGGGAGTGTCATTCAGATGTCAGGAGATTGACAGGATAGTAGCCCTGCTCAGCTGTCAGACGTGGCCTGTAGGGAATGAGAGGTCCTGTTTTGTGGCATAGGAGAAGGTTGCCAGCCCAAGGCTGGCAGGTGGAAATCAGTCCCAAAGCTGGTAAATCAGAATGAAAAAATTATGGTTAAAAAAACCCAACCCCAGCTGGAAAACATCTTGCCATTGAAAATGCATTTTATTTATTATTATTTTTCTAAAATTCATAACACCGCTTGATTCAGAGGGGTTTGTGTAAAAATGATTAAGCCGTGAAATGGCCGATAAGAAAAATTAACAGTAATTAAAAAAAAAAAACCTTCCAAGAAGGGAAAGAGGATTAAGTCCCGACCAGAGAAGAATGGCAGGTTAAGTTGATGGATTATTATGCCGAAATGGCAAAAATGACCAAAAGAATCAGAAACCGGGAAAACCAAAATTTTAATAATGAATGGGGAAAAATTGTGATTTATCTTGAAAAACCATTGTAAACAGTTAAAATTGTTAGTAGGATGGGAATACCACTTGTAGTTTAATGGTTAATTTTGGATATACAGTGGTGCCTTGGGTTAAGTACTCAATTTGTTCTGGAGGTCCGTTCTTAACCTGAAACTGTTCTTAACCTGAACCTGTTCTTAACCTGAAGCACCACTTTAGCTAATGGGGCCTCCTGCTGCTGCCACGCCGCTGGAGCATGATTTCTGTTCTTATCCTGAAGCAAAGTTCTTAACCTGAAGCACTATTTCTGGGCTAGCGGAGTGTGTAACCTGAAGCGTATTTAACCTGAAGCGTATGTAACCTGAGGTACCACTGTAATGGAGAGAGAAAAGATTTGGATCATCATAAAAGATGCAGAAGGAAATGAATAACGATAGGACTCACAAAGGGGAGGAAGGAAGTCCAGGAGATGCTATGGAATCTTGTCTTTATGTTGTATGTTGGATACATGTTTGTCAAACTGTAATTTGAAAAATCAAATAATTTTTTTTAAAAACCCTTCCAAAATTTAGAATGAAAATAAACTGAAACCAGATTAAAGCACGCGCCAGCTTTCTGTAAACACTTGGGTCGGCTCGCCTAAGCAAACGTGTTTCCAACAGGCACCGAAAAGAGCACAGTGAACCCGCCTGCCTGATATCAATCGGCGGGGACTTCCAAAGCGTAGGTGGTGCCGCACTAAAAGTTCTTAGAAATGGGTGTTATGTGGCACTCGTAACAGCGCCAGTTCTTCTTACTAAAGTAGCTGATTGGGTAAGGCAATCTTGCAGGTACACTGGTCCAAAGTTATTAAGGGCTTTATGCACTGATAGCAACACCCTTGAACTTGGCCCGGGACCATTTTCTGTCACGGTGAGTCAGAGGGAGCCAACGCGTAGCCCTTCTGATGCTGCGGCCGTCTCTCCCCCTGGGGAGGCGTCATAGCCCCTGTAGAGAGCACCGCGTTGACTATCCCTGCGTTGAGCTATCCACAGTACCGCACGGAGCAGCTCTTTCTGATGTAGGTACCGTTTCCATCGCGATGGAATTTGGAGCTGTCGTGCTGGTGTAAATCAAATCCACGATTGCAACATTAGCAGCGAGATTGCGATGAGTCACCTGTGGAAACTGTCACCGGTTGATAGGTCTAGATCGAGATCTAGGCCAGATTAATTTTCCTTTTTCCAATGCAGGAAAAATTGTGTGTGTGTGTGTGTGTGTGGCTTATGTTTGGGAGTTGAACCAGCGTATCGGACCTGATCCATAAAAAAAATATTCAGCTTCCGGAATCGGCTGCTAGCTTGGGTGCCTTTGGAAATGGGGATTAGGCGGGTTCGCAGAGGAGGTGTCACGACAAGCCGATCTGCAGCAAAACATGGCCGTGTGGAGTTTCCCAGTTCTGGGTTCCAGCCAGCCATGCCCTGCCCTGCTCCAGGAAACTCCGTTCTGTTACGACTCTTGCCTGCCTGCCCCCGCACCCCCCAGTTTTCCTGCCCCACCTCTCAAGAAATACCAGTCCATGCCCACTAAATTTTCTCAGAACTCACTGGGCTAATCTGGAGTTCCCCCTCCCTTGTTTTCTATTTCTCAGAAAGCTTTAAACCCCGCTCCACCCCTGAGCACATTTGATGGCTCCCAAGCCTGATAATAACTTCCTAGTCTAAATAACTCAGTTCGTTACAGCTAATAACACCAAGCTTGCAGGTTCGATCCCTGCTGCATATTCCTGCGTTGCAAGGGGTTGGACTAAATGATCCCCAGGCTTCCTTCCAACTCTGAAATTCTGTGATTCCTCCTGTGTGGACAGTGCAGAAGATGTTTCGGGAGAAGCGCTCGCTACCCCTCCCCCCCCCAGATGTGGCCACATGTGGGTCTCTGTTTCCGTTCCTTGGAAACTTGGCACCAAACAGAGGGCCTGGTTATGAAGCCCTGGAGCACATCAGTTTCGGACCTGAAAGAGCAAGGGATCGCTGGCTGTGAGTGTCCCCGTATCTCTTCCGGCCGAGATAGGAAGAGTCCTGGTGTACATCAGGAACTGGGGTTCTTCTGACAGAAGGAGGCTCACCAGGGCTTCAGCCATCTCTGCGTTTGCTCTGTGGTCGCCTTGGGCGAACAGCTCACTGCTACCGATAGCAACTGCAACCCAAGCCTCTGGCTGGGACATCTTCAGCCTCAGAGCTTCCCCGCGGTCTCAGCTCCTATATCCTTGAAAGACTGCGATAACCGAGGGATTCATATTTTTTCTCTCTCTCTCTTTCCTTTTTTTCTCCGTCGCTTATCCAGCAGCTGCTTAGCCGGTGACACAACACTGACATCTCCCGCTATCTCGCTCCCAGCCCGTTGGGAAGCAGGCGTGTCAAAACTGACCCTAACCAGTGATGCTTTTGCTTTTGGGGGAGAGTTCAGGACAGAAAAGTCAGCCACGGAGAATCGGGTTTTCTTCCCTAAAGGACCATCTGCAGCAGGAACAGACTATTCCCCCAGCCTTGGCCAACTGGGTGCCCTTCGTGGTTGTTCTGATTGGCGTCATAGTCCCAAACCAGAGAGAAAGAGCATAAGAGAGTGTGCAGGATCAGGCCAGCGGTCCATCTTGCCCAGCACCCTGTCCTCACAGGGGCCAACCAGATTCTTGCAGGAAACCCACCAGCAGGATTTGAGCACAAGAGCAACACTCCCGACTCCTGTGGTTTCCAACAACAGGGATACAGAAGCTTTGTGAGAGCCAGTGTGGTGTAGTGGTTAAGAGTGGTAGTCTCGTAATCTGAGGAATCAGGTTCGCGTCTCCGCTCCTCCACATGCAGCTGCTGGGTGACCTTGGGCCAGTCACACTTCTTTGAAGTCTCTCAGCCCCACTCACCTCACAGAGTGTTTGTTGTGGGGGAGGAAGGGAAAGGAGAATGTTAGCCGCTTTGAGACTCTTTAAAAAGGGAGTGAAAGGCGGGATATCAAATCCAAACTCTTCTTCTTCTTCTTCTTGTTGCCTCTCAGCTGTGGAGGTAGAACATAGCCGTAATGGCTAGTAGCCCTCGATAGCCCTCTGTGGATTTCTCAGATTTTCTGTAGCATTGAGTTCCCTAGTTCAACGGCACAACCTCTGGGGAGCACCAGGTTGGCAAAAGCTGGAGTATAACACCGAGAGCCTCTCCCTTCCAGCAGGGGGCGCTAACTCTCCAGTCCCTTCACAGAGATGGGTTTGTTGAGTTTTCCCAGCTTCCAGGGGTTTGCAGTGAATTTTTTTGTGGAGGGGAACAGCTCACGAAGGGTTGTTGTTTAGTCGTGTCCGACTCTTCGTGACCCCATGGACCAGAGCACGCCAGGCCCTCCTGTCTTCCACTGTCTCCCGCACTTTGGTCAAACTCATGCTGGTAGCTTTGAGAACACTGTCAAACCATCTCGTCCTCTGCCGTCCCCTTCTCCTTGTGCCCTCCATCTTTCCCAACATCAGGGTCTTTTCCAGGGAGTCTTCTCATGAGGTGGCCAAAGTCTTGGAGCCTCAGCTTCAGGATCTGTCCTTCCAGTGAGCACTCAGGGCTGATTTCCTTCAGCATGGAGAGGTTTGAT
Source organism: Podarcis liolepis (assembly GCF_965112155.1). Classification (NCBI taxonomy): domain Eukaryota; kingdom Metazoa; phylum Chordata; class Lepidosauria; order Squamata; family Lacertidae; genus Podarcis; species Podarcis liolepis. The sequence goes on from NC_139557.1 coordinate 120,168,897, forward strand.
CTTCTTGCAGTCCATGGGACTCTCAAGAGTCTCCTCCAGCACCAGAATTCAAAAGCATCCATTCTTCGGCGATGAGCCTTCTTTATGGTCTGGCTCTCATTTCCATACATCACTACTGGGAACACCATAGTTTTAACTATACGGACCTTTGTTGGCAAGGTGATGTCTCTGCTTTTTAAGATGCTGTCTAGGTTTGTCATTGCTTTCTCCCAAGAAGCAGGCATCTTTTAATTTAGTTCCCTAGTTTAACAGCGTACAGTGGTGCCCCACAAGATGAATGCCTCGCAAGACGGAAAACTCGCTAGACGAAAGAGTTTTCCGTTTTGGAGGTGCTTCACGAAACGAATCTCCTATGGGCTTGCTTCGCAAGACGAAAATGTCTTGCGAGTTCCTGTGGGTTTTTTTTTCCTCCTCCCCCCCCCCCTTTTTCTAAGCCGCTTATCAGCTGATCCGATAAGCTGATAAGCCGCTAATAGCGCTAATCCTCTAATCCGTCAATGGGCTTGCTTCGCAAGACGAAGAAACCGCTAGACGAAGAGAATCATGGAACGGATTCTTTTCGTCTTGCGAGGCACCACTGTACTGCATGAATAAGTCCTTTTCTCTGTGCTGAACCTTCCAGCATTCAGCTTCATAGGAGCCCAGGCCCTCCAGGATGATGATGATGATGATGATGATAATTTATTATTTATATCTCGCCCTTCTGGCTGAGTTCCCCCAGCCACTCTGGGCGGCTCCCAATCAAGTGGATATCATGGAATCATAGAGTTGGAAGGGCCAGTGTTGTCCAACCCACCGCAATGCTGGAATCCCAACTTCTCAGCTCATCAGGAACCGCTCTTGGCTGCTTGCAATAAAACTCCTGAGAGCCAGGGTGGCATTGGGGTTGCAGAGCATCTGGGGGGGGGGGGCAGGGCTCAAACTTTCAGTCTTCCAGGAAGCTCAGTGGGCAACGCTGGACCTCTTGGTACCTTTCAGCCTGAGCCCACCCCACAGGGTTCTACTGATGATAAAATAGGGGCAGGGGGCTAACAGCTTTGTTAGTTAATCAAATCATCACAAGGCTAATTGCACATGCGCAAGATACGCACATCAGAGAGGAATAAAAATGTGGTTTGGGGACCAGGAAAAGATGGTCACCGCATTTCTTTTATTTTTATTTATTTATTCAATTTATACACCGCCCTATAAGGGACGCGGGTGGAGCTGTGGGTTAAACCACAGAGCCTAGGACTTGCCGATCAGAAGGTCAGCGGTTCGAATCCCCGCGACGGGGTGAGCTCCCATTGCTCTGTCCCTGCTCCTGCCAACCTAGCAGTTCGAAAGCACGTCAAAGTGCAAGTAGATAAATAGGTACCGCTCTGGTGGGAAGGTAAACGACGTTTCCATGCGCTGCTCTGGTTCTCCAGAAGTGGCTTAGTCATGCTGGCCACATGACCCGGAAGCTGTACGTCGGCTCCCTTGGCCAATAAAGCAAGATGAGCGCCGCAACCCCAGAGTCAGCCACGAATGGACCTAATGGTCAGGGGTCCCTTTACCTTTATACCGCCCTATACCCGGAGGTCTGAGGGCGGTTCACAAACAAAGACCACCACGTATAAAATCAAACCAAAAAACAATAACCCAATAACCCCCCCCCCAAAAAAAGAACCACATTCAATAAGATCAACTAAAGGCATGGTTAAAAATGAACGTTTTTGCCTAAAAGTGTGTAATGAAGTTGCCAGGCAAACTTCCCTGGGGAGAGCATTCCACAGACGGGGAGCCGCTGCAGAGAAGGCCCTGCTCTCATGTTGCTACCCTCTCAAGGAGACGACACGTGAAGGAGGGCCTCGGAGGATGATCTCAGGGTCTGGGTAGTTTCATATGGGAAGAGGCTGTCTTTGATGCTGATTCTCTGGAGTTCTTACGATCCCAGCTCTTAACTGCTAGAATAAATAACTGTATTTATTAGGATTCACTCTTCTACCTGACTCCCAAGTCTTTCCCTACAAAGGCAAATCTTCCTGTTCTTTCTCCCTCCCACCCATCTCAAGGGGGCTGAAGGCCAGCCAAGTATCGTCCCACTGGGGACTTCCGTTCCTTTCCCAGTGCCACGTAACACACACACACACACTGGCTGCCACCCCTCTTTTCTCGCCACCACCGCTAGCAAACGTCAGGCCTCGTTCCGGTCTGAGAACTCGCTTCCTTCGAGACAAATCGTGAGGCTGAATGAAGCTGTCATTAGTAAGCACTATGGGGGGGGCTGTATTCCTCCCCCCTTTTTTCCTTTTTATATTTTCTATCTCAAAACAATAGCTGTCTATCCGAGCGGACCTAAATAAGAAACGTTGACACCTATTCCTCCCGCTTCTACGGGAGACAATGAAGCAATTGAAAATATTGATTGGCAATTAGACGTGTCTCTCCTGAGACCTCTGCCTCAAAAAGCCCAGAGCTGTCCTTGAACTTGGGACCGGGAATTTCCTTACATGGCTCCCCCTCTGTTTAGATCTCCTTGCTGTAAGGCAGAAAAACACATGGCGTTAGTTCCTCTCTAGTTGGACTTCCTTGACCCCACCCATTGCACGCTCCCTCTCGTGTGTGTGTGTGAATATGCACAGACATGAACGTGCATACGTAATATATTAATTTCTCCTCAGTTGCTCCTTCCTCCGTCCAGCTGTGTTTCCTGACAAAAGGCCTTATCACTTGCGAAAAGTGTTCCTGGAAGAGATGTAGGATTTGGGGAACAAGCTGTGGGTCAGAACTGACTAAATGTAATCCTGGCATTGTCTTGCAGCGAGAGGAAAGTGGCTGCTCACAGGGACATGTTAAAATAAGGAGCTCTGGCCTGCCAACAAACGCACCTGCCTCTTTCTTTCTTTCTTTCTTTCTTTCTTTCTTTCTTTCGGGTCCCTCCTTGCCATATGATCCTCAATCGGGAACCGCTTTCCTCTCAAGCACGTGGTCAGCAGCCTGCGTGGAAAAGTGACCCGTCGCATCCCTTCCCTTGTTTAGTCATGTTGAGTGGGCATTTTTCCGGATGACACTCTCTCATCTTAAGGCAATTTCCTGATTACGAACACATTTTCTCGCTAAGGTTTCCTCTCCTGAATCACATTTCCTGGTGGTTGTCGTAGGAATCAAGCAGGGACTCATAGAATCATAAGAGTTGGAAGGGACCCTGGGGGTCATCTAGTCCAACCCTCTGCCCAAACACAGGGCTCGAACCCACAACCCTGAGATTAAGATTAGTTCTCTTTTTTTAAAGAAAACGAAATTAAAAATACGTATGCCTATATAAAGGGGTACTCATAGAATCATAGAGTTGGAAGAGACCACAAGGGCCATCGAGTCCAACCCCCTGCCAAGCAGGAAACACCATCAGAGCACTCCTGACATATGGTTGTCAAGCCTCTGCTTAAAGACCTCCAAAGCAGGAGACTCCACCACACTCCTTGGCAGCAAATTCCACTGTCAAACAGCTCTTACTGTCAGGAAGTTCTTCCTAATGTTTAGGTGGAATCTTCTTTCTTATAGTTTGGATCCATTGCTCCGTGTCCGCTTCTCTGGAGCAGCAGAAAACAACCTTTCTCCTTCCTCTATATGACATCCTTTTATATATTTGAACAGGCCTTTGACCATTTTGGTTGCCCTCCTCTGGACACGTTCCAGTTTGTCAGTGTCCTTCTTGAACTGTGGTGCCCAGAACTGGACACAGTACTCCAGGTGAGGTCTGACCAGAGCAGAATACAGTGGCACTATTACTTCCCTTGATCTAGATGCTATACTCCTATTGATGCAGCCCAGAATTGCATTGGCTTTTTTAGCTGCCGCGTCACGCTGTTGGCTCATGTCAAGTTTGTAGTCAACCAAGACTCCTAGATCCTTTTCACCTGTACTGCTCTCAAGCCAGGTGTCACCCATCTTGTATTTGTACTCAAGTCAACCAAGCGTTGTGAGCCCTGCCAGTTTGATTAACTGGTGGTGTTTGAAGAGGCAAGGAGGCTCATGAAACCACTTCATGTGGGAACTTCCTACTAACTTCACTTAGTGAAACAAACAGGAAGCGAGTCAACTCTTTACAATAACCAGCTAAAGGATGGAAATATATATGTTTACATGTTACATGTTGTCTCTTATGTGTGTTGTCTGTTAAGCGTATGTGAGTCTGTTCCTTGCGTCTCTGTCATTTTAGAAATGTTTAAAGGGTTTGTGTTTAAAATTGGCCACAACATCCACAGACCGCCTTTCTTAAGTGTGCGTAGTTTAAAACTGCAAGCTTGCTTCAAGTTTTAGTTTAAAGAAACCATGTTGGACCCGATCAACTTAAACATGGCATGTTTTTAACACTGGGAGCTGCCCAGAGTGGCTGGGGAAACTCAGCCTGGTGGGCGGGATATAAATAATAAATTACAGTGGTACTTCAGGTTAAGTACTGAATTCGTTCTGGAGGTCCGTACTTAACCTGAAACTGTTCTTAACCTGAAGCACCACTTAAGCTAATGGGGCTTCCTGCTTCTGCTGCACTGCCGGAGCACAATTTCTGTTCTCATCCTGAAGCAAAGTTCTTAACCTGAAGCACTATTTCTGGGTTAGCGGAGTCTGTAACCTGAAGCGTATGTAACCTGAAGCGTATGTAACCCGAGGTACCGCTGTATTGTTATTATTGTTATACAAGAGTCCCATGCTCTACCGACTGAGCTACCCCAGCTGACGGTCGTGGGGGGCATCCCATTTGGCAGTGCATCAGCCATTGTGGGCTTGGAGCAATTGATTGTTGTCAGGGGTTCAGGAGCAGAGGCAAGGGCAAGGGAGGAAACAGAGAGCGAAGGGGAGGAGGCAGAAGAAAAGATGAGTGATGACGACGACCCGAGATCTCCGAGTCTTTCCAGTGAATCAGAAGATTCACAGAAAGGAGCACCAGTGGCCAGGGCAAGGGGGGAGTCTAGGGGGGCACCCCAGGAAGATAGAGCCAGAGGGGACTCAGAGGAGAGCAGTTGGAAATCGGGACCAGCGTCACCGCCAGAGAGCAGGGAAGAGGAAGGGAGCCAGGGGGCAAGCGCTGGCAGCTCACCACAGGAGGGAGGGCATGAGTCAGGAGTGGCCACACCTCCATCGGGGAGCGAGGAAACGGTCAAACGGAAAGTGGAAAGTTGGGCGCGCGCGCCAAGTTCAAATGCACAGGAAAGTGACGCAGTGGGCAGCCCTGAAAGAGAGCCAGGTCCTAAAGCCCGGCGCAAGGAGACAGGAGGGTCCGGGGGGTCGGCGTCAGAAGAATCCAGGAAGGAAGAGACCCCGGGGGGTAGAGGGACCCAGAGGAGGACAGTCAGGCGGAAAAGGTGGAGCAGGGCTAGGATATTAAGTTGGTGCACAAGGGGCGGAGACTCAGACGGAGCTTCGCCGATCTAGCCACTAGATGTAGAGTTGCACGCAGCAGCTTGAGAATGGAAACTGTAACTCAATAAAGACTTTTACTTAATGATCGCTGGCTAGCGTGATCCTCTGTGAGCTAGGATCTTTAAGCAGCTCTGACAGTAAGCTCCGTCCCCTAATTGTGGGCATCTACAGCCTCGAGGAGAGGAGAGAAGCAGGTGCCTACTAGCGAGCTCACGAACGGCAGCCGACATGACGGCTGAGCAGCAGATAGCGGAACTCAGAGAAGCAGTGTCACAACTGAATGCCGAGGCTCTCGCATCCAGGAAGAGAGAGGAGGAGGCAGCTGCCGCCTGCAGGGATCTCCAGGTCAGGTTAGACGTGCTTACAAAGCAAGGGCAACTGACACCCAGACAGGAGGGAATTGGGTTGGCAAGACGAACAGGCGGTCTGGTCTCTCACTTCGATAGGAACCTACAACAGTATCCCAACTTTAGAGCAGACGTACTGTGCGCACTGCAACTGCTGAATAAAGACTTTAGAGATGAGCAAGAGAAAGTGGGATTCATCATGTCCCATTTGCATGGGGATGCTAAAGCATGGCTGCGCAATTTGTGGAGAGATAAGGATCCGGCGCTCCAAAATGCGGATGCCTTTATTAAAGCGATGGATGGGTGTTTTTTATCAAGCATTGACGTGGATCTTGCCCGGAAGGAGGTGCATGGACTAAGGCAAGGGAGGGCCAGCGTGAGGCAGTACCATGCCCGCTTTTTCGCTTTGGTCAGTGCCCTGGAATGGGACAGAGATTCGGCCCCTGTAAGAGACCTCTTTTGGGAGGGGTTGCACAGCTCGATTAAAGATGAAATCGCGAGGGGGGAGAGACCCCGGACCACGCAGGAGATCGTTCAAAGGGCGCTGGTGGTGGGGGTGCGGATGGAAGAACGTCCATGGAGCAGGGACGAAGGGCGTGGAGGGCGCAAACCAGCCAGGGGCTCCTCCTTCCTTCCCAGAGAAGCAGCGCGTGCGCAATCCACGCCTCCGCCAGGAGGAGGGGCGGAACCTATGGAGGTTGGAAGTGCAAGGGCTCAGTCAGCAGCCAGAGCCCTAGCACCGGCAACAGTGAAAGCGAAGCCTCCTAGAGGGAACAGGAAGTGTTACATCTGCGAGGATCCAGGGCATATGGCGAAAGAGTGTCCCCGGAGGCTCCACAAGCACACTGCAGCCTCAGCAATGGTGACTGCAGCAACGCAGCACGGAGAACCACAGCAGGGAAACGACGCAGTCTGGCTGGAGGAAGAGGCGCTGGGGCCCAGCCAGACGTGTTAGTGACGCAGTCCCCAGAGATTTTACAGCCCGTGAACCCCCTCCCGCCCAAACCAGTAGTGAGGCTCACCGCATCGCTCCAGCTGCCCAATGGAATCACCATGGACGTGCCAATCACCATTGACTCAGGAAGCAATGCGGACTTTATAGGGCAGGACTTTGTCGACCGGCACGCTATACAGTTGCTGCCTGCCACGCTGCCCCTGCAGGTTGTCACGGTGGATGGCAGGGAGCTGCTCGGGGGGCAAGTGGTGAAGCAGACGCCACCAATGGTGATGCGACTTGGGAATCACAGAGAAATCATCAGCTTCAACGTCACTCAACTATCGGACACGCCCATTGTATTGGGCATGAGATGGCTGGACAAGCACAGCCCAACGCTGGCTTGGTACCAGAGGCAACTGACTTTCGGCTCTTCCTTTTGTGCTGAACACTGCATCGTGCCCCGGCAGGAAGGAGAGGAAGAGGAGTCACAGCTGCTGCTAGGCACGCTGCAAGCGATTCCCCACAAGTACGCAGAATTTTTGGAAGTTTTCTGCGAGAAGGAGGCAGACAGGCTACCCCCTCACAGACCATATGACTGCAAGATTGACCGGCTGCCGGGGGCGGCGCTGCCTAAAGGGAAGCTGTATTCCATGTCAGAGGACGAACTGCAAGAACTCAAAGAGTTCATAGATCATAATTTGGAGCGCGGTTTCATCCGGGAGTCCAAGGCAGCGGGGGGCAGTCCTGTATTCTTTGTTAAGAAGCGGGACACGCCCCAAAAAAGACTTGTAGTGGACTATCGCATCTTAAACAGTGTGACCAAGCCATCGGACTTCCCCATGCCCCGAATCGATGACCTCCTAGCAAAGGTGCGGAAGGGCAGCGTCTTCACCAAGTTGGACCTGCGAGGGGCGTACAACCTCATTCGCATGCGGGAAGGAGATGAGTGGAAGACAGCCATGTTCACGCCACTGGGCACCTACGAATATAGAGTTATGCCTTTTGGATTGCAAAATGGCTCTCACGTTTTTCAAGCTTTCATGCATCACGTGTTGGCGGGACTTCTCTACAAGACGTGCGTCTGTTTCTTAGATGACATCCTGATCTTCTCGGAATCGCAGCAGGAGCATGACAGACACGTCAAGGAAGTGCTGAGCAGGCTAAGGCAGCATAGGCTCTACGCCAAGCTGGAGAAGTGCCAATTCGACGTGACTGAGGTGGATTTTCTGGGCTACAAGTTGTCTGACAAGGGGCTCGCCATGGACAGCGCCAAGGTTCGAGCGGTGTTGGATTGGAAAAGCCCACGCAACCGGAAGGAGGTCCAACGGTTTGTCGGCTTTGCGAACTTCTATCGCAAGTTTATCAAGGGCTTCGCTATGCAGACAGCGGCCATCACGGACACGCTTAGCTCCAAGAAAAAGAAGTTCATCTGGACAGAGCAGGCGGAGCAGTCCTTTCAGGCACTCAAGCGTCTCTTCGCGTCGGAAGAGCAGCTGCTGCATGTCGACCCCAGCAGGCCGATGAGGGTGGAGACAGACGCCTCGGACAGAGCCGTGGGGGCAGTCCTGCTGCAGAAAGACCCGCAGGGGGTTTGGCGGCCGGGAGCGTTTTACTCCAGGAAGCTCAGCAAGTCCGAGCAGAACTACACCATCTGGGACAGGGAGTTGCTGGCCATTCATGCAGCGTTCAAAGCGTGGAGGCACTTCCTGATCGGAGCCAAGCACACGGTGCAGGTTTGCACGGACCACAAGAATCTGGAGCACTGGCGCACAGCACAGTTCCTGAACCAGAGGCAGATACGTTGGGCTGAGTTCTTTGCGAACTTCGACTTCCGAATAGAGTATGTCCCGGGGGACACCAACATCATGGCGGACGCTCTCTCCCGTAAGCCACAGTATCTGGAGGACGCAACGCCAGCGGCCGCCATGCACATCTTCGCACCAACAGTGTGGGCGTGCGCCGCAGCAACCGTGGACCTGGAGGCGGTGCGACGAGCGTTGCAGGATGACTCTTTCGCGCAAGCAAAGATGGCAGAGGTGCAAAGGGGCAAGGCAGCGACCGACGGTTTCCAGCTGAGAGATGGATTGCTCATCCGTAAAGGGGCCATCTACGTGCCGGGAGACGAACTTCGCGCCAAGGTGCTGCAGCAGCTGCACGACGCGCCCACTGCCGGGCACTTTGGCAAGGAGAAGACGGTGGAATTAGTAGCCAGGGATTTCTGGTGGCCCGGAATGAGAGGGGAGGTCGCGGACTACGTGGCGAGGTGTGACACCTGCCAGAGGGCCAAGCCAGTGCACAGACCGCCGGCCGGACTGTTGGAACCGCTGCAAACTCCGGTCGAACCATGGGAGAGGGTGGCCCTGGACTTTGTCACGGATCTGCCCAGCTCGAGGGGCAAGACGGCAGTGCTGGTGGTGGTGGATTTGTTTTCCAAGATGGCACATTTCATTCCGTGTGCTAAGGTGGCCACGGCGGAGCAAACCGCCAAACTGTTCATAGACCACGTGTTCAAGGTTCACGGTCTGCCACAGTCTATTCTGTCCGACCGGGGGCGGCAGTTCATCTCGAATTTCTGGCAGAAGCTGATGGGCTTCCTGAACGTCAAGATCAACCTGGCGTCGGCGAGACACCCGCAGACCAACGGGCAAGCGGAGCGGGCCAATGCCATCATGCAGCAGTACCTGAGATGTTATGCGAATCAACAGCCTGCGACGTGGGTGGATTACCTGCCGCTCGCCGAGTTCGCCTACAACAACACGAAGCATGTGTCCACGGGGGTCACGCCGTTCTTCGCCAACAACGGGAGGCACCCCAGAACCTTCCCGGGACTGGAAAGACTGGGGGAGGGGGAGCCGCAGACGGCAGATGCGTTCGCGTCGGAGTTGCAGGAAGTCCACGATCAGCTGCGGCGCCACCTGGAGCTGGCCAAACACGCATACAAGGTACAAGCGGACAAACACAGGAGGGTTGGCGAAGAGATCCACGTGGGAGACTGGGTCTGGTTAGCAGCCCACGCAGTGCCGGCCAGGTCGTTGGCCAAGAAGAAACTAGGGCATAAGCAACTGGGGCCCTACCAAGTCGAAGAGCGGGTCAACCCGGTAGCTTTCAGGCTGGCGCTTCCGGAGGGTTCCAGGATGCATCCGGTGTTCCACAGATCGGTGCTCACTCCCTACAAGGCACCGCACAGGTTTCAGGAACCCGGAACGGCACCAAGTCCGTTCAGAGACAGAACCGGGCATGCGGGAGTGGCACAGGAGGAGCGCATCAACGAAGTCACGGACATTTTGGACTCCAGATGGGGGGAAGAGGGGGTAGAATACTTTCTCGCCAAGGAGGGCACCCCGGCCAGTGCGAACAGCTGGGTACCGGGCTACGCCTTGGACGAACCTCTGCTCAAAGACGAGTTTCATGCCCTCTTCCCACATAGACCAATGCCAGCAGACTTTTTCGACGACTGGCTTTTCACGCCCACGCTTTCGGCCAGCACGTTCCGGGGGTTCGACTCGGACAAGGACCCGACACGAGACGCCCGTTCCCCGGAGGGGTCACCCTCGGGATCTGCCTCAGAACCCTCGTATTGGTGGGACGATAGACCAGAGGAGCAGTGGCGCAGGAAGTGGCTGGAAGGTCCAGGACGAGCGACGCCGCCAGGAGGAAGTGAGGGAGAGACGGACATGGACGTTTTCGGGGACGACCCTGGTTTCGAGCACGGCGGCACAGAGATGGAAGCGGAGGTGACCGTCGTCGACGAGAGCAGGGAGGAAGACCCGGGAGACTTCAGATGGAGACCCGCCACGGGAAGCGAACGATATCCGACGTTCGTCCCTTTGACACAGCAGAACCCAGCTCCCGCACCAGAAGGAGGGGAGGGGGGAATGGGGGTCTTCGAGGGGGGGATGGATGTCAGGGGTTCAGGAGCAGAGGCAAGGGCAAGGGAGGAAACAGAGAGCGAAGGGGAGGAGGCAGAAGAAAAGATGAGTGATGACGACGACCCGAGATCTCCGAGTCTTTCCAGTGAATCAGAAGATTCACAGAAAGGAGCACCAGTGGCCAGGGCAAGGGGGGAGTCTAGGGGGGCACCCCAGGAAGATAGAGCCAGAGGGGACTCAGAGGAGAGCAGTTGGAAATCGGGACCAGCGTCACCGCCAGAGAGCAGGGAAGAGGAAGGGAGCCAGGGGGCAAGCGCTGGCAGCTCACCACAGGAGGGAGGGCATGAGTCAGGAGTGGCCACACCTCCATCGGGGAGCGAGGAAACGGTCAAACGGAAAGTGGAAAGTTGGGCGCGCGCGCCAAGTTCAAATGCACAGGAAAGTGACGCAGTGGGCAGCCCTGAAAGAGAGCCAGGTCCTAAAGCCCGGCGCAAGGAGACAGGAGGGTCCGGGGGGTCGGCGTCAGAAGAATCCAGGAAGGAAGAGACCCCGGGGGGTAGAGGGACCCAGAGGAGGACAGTCAGGCGGAAAAGGTGGAGCCGGGCTAGGATATTAAGTTGGTGCACAAGGGGCGGAGACTCAGACGGAGCTTCGCCGATCTAGCCACTAGATGTAGAGTTGCACGCAGCAGCTTGAGAATGGAAACTGTAACTCAATAAAGACTTTTACTTAATGATCGCTGGCTAGCGTGATCCTCTGTGAGCTAGGATCTTTAAGCAGCTCTGACAATTGTATTCCATGAGGACTAGAAAGCTGCCTTCATTTTGTTTTTCTTGCTCCCAGATGGGCCGTGACAGCACCACTAAACCCCCCCCCCCAATATATATGGTGAAGGGTTAAGAAATTGAGCCCCGAATGCACGCTTGGGGTTAATGTCCCTGGATGTCTTGAAAAGAAGGGCAAATGTGTGGAAGATTTCGACAGCTGCTATGCTCTGCCTCTACAAGTCAAGAGGCAGCAGTCCTTCTGAGACCGCTCCTGTGTTCGAATCCTGCTCGTGAGAACACTGGCCCAATCCAGCAGGCCTCTTCTTACGTTCTCACGTGAGCCAAATTCTGACCTGATCCAATCTCTTAAAACCTTTTGGTTAATCAGGAGAGAGTAAAATGTATTGCTGTGCAGAAAACTGCCTTCTCAGAATGTGCAGTTTTTGTTCCCTGTCTTCTTTCTTCCCCCACCCTTTTCCTTGGTGGAAAATCTCGCCTCCAGCCATTCATTCCTTGGGGGGTTTGTTAGGGCCCGATGCGAAACCGAGGCGGGAGGGGAGGGATGTGTGTGAGAGAGAGAGTTTGCTCTTTTTGATTTATCATCCTGCCTTCCCGTTCGGTCACTTCTCTAGGCTAAAAGAGCCACGTTGGCTGTAATGTGTCGCCATTAGAGACCAAACATTAGCTGGGATAACCCATCATGGCTCACAGTGAAAAATGTCCCCTGATTGGCTAATTAATCAGTCAAAAGGGGAATGACACGACTCTTCGGGTTGAGGGACTCCTCCGCGGAGGTAAGCAGCCGCGTTGATGAATGGTTTCCCGGTAAATTCATATATCAAGAAAACTTAGTCATTTTTAACTGTGCTTTGGAGGAAAGCTGGCTTCCTTGCGTGCCCCCCCCCCCTTGCCCAGCACTGTTTCTTCTTCTTTTTCTCCTCTTCTAGCTTTTGCACTCCCCCCTTCTTCCTTTCCCACCTCTGTTTTTTGCTGCCATTGCTTTTTACGGCTTCGTTGGAACGTGAGAAATGGGGGGAGTGGGGCAGAAGGCTCTGTGGGGGCAGCCGCAGGAGATATTTTGCCAAGACAGGAGTGGAGGACTCTGCCCAGCCCAGCCCCATTTCCTCTGGCAGAAGGGCAGGGGGCACGTGTCAGTGGTGGGCGGGGCCAGAGACAAAAGTGGGCGGAGCAACTAATGGTCAATTTAACATCATTAGAGTGGTACCTTGTTGCGAACGGGATCCGTTCCGGAGGCCCGTTCACAACATAAGCAGAACGCAACCTGCGTGCACGGGTCACAATATGCCGCTTCTGCACATGCGCATGATGTCATTTTGTGCGCGGGCAGCAAAACCTGGAAGTAACCCTTTCCGGTACTTCCGGGTCGCCGCGGGACGCAACCTGAAAACGCTCAACCTGAAGCAGACGTAACAAGAGGAACGGCTGTATTATTATTACTACTGGTAAAGGTAAAGGTACCCCTGACCGTTGGGTCCAGTCTCGGACAACTGGGGTTGCGGCGCTCATCTCGCTTTACTGGCCAAGAGAGCCGGTGTTTGTCCACAGACAGTTTGTCCGGGTCATGTGGCCAGCATGACTAAGCCGCTTCTGGCGAACCAGAGCAGTGCACGGAAACGCCATACCTTCCCGCCGGAGTGGTACCTATTTATCTACTTGCACTGGTGTGCTTTCGAACTGCTAGGTTGGCAGGAGCAGGGACTGAGCAACGGGAGCTCACCCCATCACGGGGATTCGAACCGCCGATCTTCCAATCAACAAGCCCTAGGCTCAGTGGTTTAGAACACAGCACCACCCGCGTTCCTTCATTACTACTACTACCAAGCCTGCAGGTTCAATCCTTGTATGGGACAGCTGCATATTCTTGCATTGCAAAGGGTTGGACTAGATGATCCTCAGGGTCCCTTCCAGCTCTACGATTCTACTATATTAATTTATATCCCGCTTTCTTCCTGGACCAGGACTGAAGGCTGCTTAACACAGATTTGAACAACTCAGATAAAAGTACAAAAAGGGATTATTGGTTTCCTTTCACTCTTATTTTTATTATGTACAGTCATACTTCAGGTTACAGACACTTCAGGTTGCGTTTTTTTGGGTTACGGACCGCCGAAAACAGAAGTACCGGAATGGGTTACTTCCGGGTTTTGGCAGTTGCACATGCGCAGAAGTGCTAAATTGCGCTTTGTGCATGCGCAGACGCACCGAATCACAACCCCTGCGATTTCTGAACGTGCATCCCACACGGATCACGTTTGCAACCCGAGCATCCACTGTATTCTGCGTTGTTTTATACTGTATTTCTGCATTGCAAACTGCCCTGAGATCTACGGATGAAGGGCAGTGTACAAATTCAATAAATAATAACAAGAAGGTGAAAAAAAAATTAAAAAATGATTAAACTCCCAACACAATAAAAGCAGTACAAGGAAACCAACCTGTTAACATACAGATAGTAAAAGCAGCGCGGCACTATCAAAAGCCTTTTCCTTAAAATAAAATAAAATAAAAAGTCAGTCCCCCAAAGGCCTATTGGAATTGAACAGTATTCACCTGCCAGCAGAAAGACGTCAAGGAGGGAGCCAGTGTCATAGCACTAGAACTCGTTGACATCCAGTGGACCTGAATGTTGGAAGATCATAGAATCATAGAATAGAATCATAGAATCATAGAGTTGGAAGAGACCACAAGGGCCATCGAGTCCAACCCCCTGCCAAGCAGGAAACACCATCAGAGCACTCCTGACATATGGTTGTCAAGCCTCTGCTTAAAGACCTCCAAAGTAGGAGACTCCACCACACTCCTTGGCAGCAAATTCCACTGTCGAACAGCTCTTACTGTCAGGAAGTTCTTCCTAATGTTTAGGTGGAATCTTCTTTCTTGTAGTTTGGATCCATTGCTCCGTGTCCGCTTCTCTGGAGCAGCAGAAAACAACCTTTCTCCCTCCTCTATGTGACATCCTTTTATATATTTGAACATGGCTATCATATCACCCCTTAACCTCCTCTTCTCCAGGCTAAACATGCCCAGCTCCCTTAGACGTTCCTCATAAGGCATCGTTTCTAGGCCTTCGACCATTTTGGTTGCCCTCCTCTGGACACGTTCCAGTTTGTCAGTGTCCTTCTTGAATTGTGGTGCCCAGAACTGGACACAGTACTCTAGGTGAGGTCTGACCAGAGCAGAATACAGTGGCACTATTACTTCCCTTGATCTAGATGCTATACTCCTATTGATGCAGCCCAGAATTGCATTGGGTTTTTTAGCTGCCGCGTCACACTGTTGGCTCATGTCAAGTTGGCTCATGTCAAGATTCGGGACAGAGAAAAGAAATGGCTTCTTTGCACATAGTTAAACCGTGGAACTCACTGCCACAGGACCCAATGATGACCGCTTTCTAGATGGCTCTAAAAGAGGATGAGACAGATTTGTGGAGGAGAGGGCTACTAGCCAGGATACCTATGCTCTGCTGGAAGCCACAGGAAGGGAGAGGGCGTTTGCGCTCATGTTCCCACAGGCTTCCCACAGGCAGGGGGTTGGACTAGATGACCCTCAGGGCAGGGGGTCCCTTCCAACTCTACAACTCTGATTCTCTGACTAGATGGGCCGTTGGCCTGATCCAGCCAGAGGCTCTTCCTGTGTCCTTAGGTAAAGGAATTTTGAATCGGACCTTTCTGTCTCTGGAAGCTGAGGCCAAGGAGGGAGCGAAGGAACAGCGCCAGTTCCCCCCCTTGGAAAGTGAAATAGCTGCTTCCAGTTTTGACAGTTTGTACTTAATGCATCACTTGAGCTGTTGACTCCCTGACATGTATTCATTACAGCTCGGTCTCCCTCTGGTCGAACCATTGCAGGCGGCAAAGCAATTTTCTCTCTCTCCTTCCTTGTTTTAATTTTATAAGGAACGGAGGTGGCTTGGAGGGGAGAGAACGTGGAATTTCATTTTTTTAAAAAGCCAATGGAATGCTTCACTGTATTTAATTGCCATGGATATTTCTCCCAAGGTGCCATGTCCGCCCTGCATCCTTATCTATTGTTTTAACGAAATTGACGTCCCGTCCCCCCGATTAAATTCACTGTTCAAGGTGGCAGTGTTTTCAAATGTCCCGCTGTCTGCCAGGAGCCTTGGCACTTTGACCATACGACAGTCTCCGATAAATGGTCGTTACAACAACAACAAGCCTTAATAAATTATCTTCATGAGTAGGTAGAGGTCCAGTATAATGTATATCCCCAGCATAGGAGATAAGAGTGTTTGGTCCAGGGAGGTCTGAGATTGGAATTCTTGCTGCGCTGGGAAGGTGACCGGGTGGTTGTTGTTTATTCTCAAGAGTTTCTACCTCACAGGGTTGTGGAATAACCCCATATAAGGTAAAAGGTCTGGGACGCGGGTGGCGCTGTGGGTTAAACCACAGAGCCTAGGACTTGCCGATCAGAAGGTTGGCGGTTCGAATCCCTGGGACAGGGTGAGCTCCCATTGCTCGGTCCCTGCTCCTGCCAACCTAGCAGTTCGAAAGCACGTCAAAGTGCAAGTAGATAAATAGGTACCGCTCCGGTGGGAAGGTAAACAGCGTTTCCATGTGCTGCTCTGGTTCGCCAGAAGCGGCTTAGTCATGCTGGCCACATGACCCGGAAGCTGTACGCCGGCTCCCTCGGCCTGTAAAGCGAGATGAGCGCTGCAACCCCAGAGTCGGCCACGACTGGATCTAATGTTCAGGGGTCCCTTTACCTTTACCTTTAAGGTAAAAGGTAAAGGACCCCTGGACAATTAAGTCCAGTCAAAGGCGACTATGGGGTTGCAGTGCTCATCTCGCTTTCAGGCTGAGGGAGCCGGCATTTGTCCACAGACAGCTTTCCGGGTCATGTGGCCAGCATGATTAAACCACTTCTAGCACAATAGAACACCTTGACGGAAACCATCGTGAATGGAAACGCGGTTTACCTTCCCGCCACAGCGGTACCTATTTATCGACTTACACTGGTGTGCTTTCGAACTGCTAGGTTGGCAGGAGCTGGGACAGAGCAACGGGAGCTCACCCTGTCGCAGGGATTCGAACCGCCAACCTTCTGATCAGCAAGCCCCAGAGGCTCAGTGGTTTAGACCACAGCGCCACCTGCGTCCCTATAACCCCATGTACACCTCCATGGGCTCTTTGTAGAAGAATGCAGCCCACCTAATCTCTGAAGGAAGGGGCATGCAAAGAGTGGCTTGTGGAAAAGGTCCTTTGTTGGAGCTTTTGAAGTGGTACTGCGAGTTCTTGAGTTGTTGGTTATACGTCGCTGTTTGTTTTTATTCTAAGCCTTTTTGTCTTCATCTGGAGAAAGGTTCCCACAGCTACTTACAATGATTAATAACGGAGAGTTCCCCACGTTAGGCTTAACAGTCTAAAGCACGAGGCACAAAAGGAAAGAGGTATTGGGAGGGAGGAGGAAAAAGGTGAACTCGGTCACCTGTTCTTAGTTAAGCAGGCCAGTCTCTCTCATTGCATGCGATTCCAAACCTGCCTGTCTATCGGTTTCTCTCACTCACACACGTACATAATAATAATAATAATAATAATAATAATAATAATAATAATAATAATAATAAATTTTATTTATATCCTGCCCTCCCCAGCCGAAGCCGGGCTCAGGGCGGCTAACAACACTAAAATAGTGCAACATTATAAAAACATCAAAGAATTAATTAAAATCAAAATTGATGGCAACCATAAACTAAAGTATTGTAAAGATTGCCAAAGGAGGGAGTCAGGCTGCGCCCTGACCAAAGGCCTGGTGGAACAGCTCTGTCTTGCAGGCCCTGCGGAAAGATGTCAAGTCCTGGAGGGCCCTTGTCTCTTGTGACAGAGCGTTCCACCAGGTTGGAGCCGCAGCCGAAAAAGCCCTGGCTCTAGTTGAGGCCAGCCTAACCTCTCTGAGGCCTGGGACCTTCAAGATGTTTTTATTTGAGGACCGTAAGTTCCTCTGTGGGGCATACCAGGAGAGGCGGTCCCATAGATACGAGGGTCCTAGGCCGTATAGGGCTTTGAAGGTTAAAACCAGCACCTTAAACCTGATCCTGTACTCCACCGGGAGCCAGTGCAGCTGGTATAGCACCGGTTGAATGTGATCCCGCAGCGAAGACCCCGTAAGGAGTCTCGCGGCATTCTGCACCCGCTGGAGTTTCCGGGTCAGTCTCAGGGGCAGCCCCACGTAGAGCGAGTTACAATAATCCAGTCTGGAGGTGACCGTCGCGTGGATCACAGTGGCTAGGTCAGGGCGAGAGAGGTAAGGAGCCAACTGCTTAGCTTGGCGGAGATGAAAAAATGCCGCCTTTGTTATAGCTGCAATCTGCGCCTCCATGGAGAGGGAGGTATCGAAGATTACACCCAAACTCTTAACGGACGGTGCTGGCACTAATTGCACCCCCGCAAGAGATGGGAGTTGCCCCCTCAATCCCATATCGTCCCGTCCCAGCCAGAGGACCTCTGTCTTCGAAGGATTTAACTTCAACCGGCTCCCATGTAACCATCCAGCCACAGCTTCCAGACATCTGGTCAGTGTGTCTGGGGCCGAGTCAGGATGGCCATCCATCAACAGATAGAGTTGGGTGTCATCAGCATACTGATGGCAGCCCAGCCCAAAACTCCGGACAAGCTGGGCGAGGGGGCGCATAAAGATGTTAAAAAGCATCGGGGAGAGTATCGCACCCTGGGGCACTCCACACACCAAGGAGTGGCGGGATGACAGTACCCCCCCAAGCGCCCCCCCAAGCGTACATGCACGCCAGCCAGGTCTTGAGCTATTTAGTCCCCTTGGCCTACTTGCTTTTATATTTACTTATCTATAAACAAAGTTAATTAAAGAGCTTTTGTCCCACCCTTCTGCTGAGAAAGACCCAAAGCGACTTGCAACCGAACTTTGCCGGAAAGCAAGCAGGCCAAGGGAACTAAATAGCTCGAGACCTGGCTAGCATTATGAGCTCAGTTGGTTAGAGCGTGGTGCTGATAATGCCAGGATTGCAGGTTCGATCCCCGCACGGGACAGCTGCTTATTCCTGCATTGCAAGAGAGTTGGACCAGATGATCCAACTCTATTCTGTGAATCCAGAGCAGCTTACAGCTGGCCAAGACAACATCCCCTGCCCTCATTCTCGCAATCCGAAAAGACGCCATATGGAAACGAAAGGGATTGGGGCGAAGTCAGTGGAGTCGTCCTGCTTCCCTTCTCTTCCTCTGCTGCACCCTGATGTTACCGCTGCCCACACTGGGGTGGGGGTGCTGGGAGAGCGTGTGCACATTTTTTGTTTTGCCCCCACAGCCATTTTTGCCAGTTGGCATCCCAGGTGACAATCAAACAGCGGGCTTTGCGTCTCCGCAGCTTGCCCTCTTAAACCACCGCGGCGCCCCAGAGCTCTCAGTTCCCAGCCGACGGAGTTGTCCTGCTTCCCTTCCCTTCTGCAGCCGGATGGAGGGGGCGGCTGTCCCAGCACCCTCGGTAGCTCGCCCTCTTAAACCACCGTGCCACCCCAGAGCTCTCCACTCCCTTCCATGACAGCCTGTTGTTCTCGGGCGAGGACGCCGTGGGTGCCAACAAGGGGCTTGCACAAACACAGGGAACGCCGGGCAGAGTGTCGCCGTTTGTGCGCCAGGAGATCTGGCTGGCAGTTCAGCTCTAGTGCCCCATGATTTATGTGCTTAGCCAAGCCTACATTTTGGGCGCCGCCTCCCTGAATTGCTGCCCTGTATTTCGTACTGGTTTTCCCAGTAGTGATGTATGGAAGTGAGAGCTGGACCATAAAGAAGGCTGATCGCCGAAGAATTGATGCTTTTGAATTCTGGTGCTGGAGGAGACTCTTGAGAGCCCCGTGGACTGCAAGAAGATCAAACCTCTCCATTCTGAAGGAAACCAGCCCTGAGTGCTCCCTGGAAAGACAGATCCTGAAGCTGAGGCTCCAAGACTTTGGCCACCTCATGAGAAGAGAAGACTCCCTGGAAAAGACCCTGATGTTGGGAAAGATGGAGGGCACAAGGAGAAGGGGACGACAGAGGACGAGATGGTGGGACAGTGTTCTCGAAGCTACCAGCATGAGTTTGACCAAGCTCCGGGGGGCCGTGGAGGACAGGGGTGCCTGGCGTGCTCTGGTCCAGGGGGTCACGAAGAGTCGGACACGACTAAACAACAACAACAACATTTCGTTCAAGCGAGGGCCCATTCCTATGTCCCTTGCCTTTAAGTATTTGGGAACATGGGATTTGCCTTAAATCATTTTTTTTCGGGGTGGGGACGCAGACCCCCATTTCTTCTCCTCCCCACCCTGCCTCAGACAGCCACCAGAGAGTTACCCTCTCCATTTCTTCACCCCCACTGCCCACTCCGCCTTGGCACAAAGAAGGACGCCTAAATAGGGCTTTTCTGTTCCTTCGGGAGAAATTAAGCATTTCTTCTTTTTTTTAAGCCTACTTAGCTTGTCAGCCTGGATTTATATTGTCATAGTTCACTAGGGAGAGATAATAGGGACGGCTTTGATGTTTGAAGCCACTGCCTTGCTTGGCACAGTGACCGTTTTAGCAAGCAAATGCCAGATCAGGCTACTTTTATTTATTTATTAAAAGTATATACTGGCCTTCCTCTGAAGGTCTTAGGGCGGTTCCCAAGATAAAAATACAGGCTAAAAGCACAAATAAATAGGGGGAGACAGTAACACACACCATTTAAAAGGCTGTGAATCAGCCAAATGTGTGGTTGAAGAGGAACGTTTTAGCCTGGTGCCTAGAGACATATAACGACAAACCACCCTGGGGAGAGCATTCCACAAATGGGAGCCACTCCAGAAAAGACCCTGTTCTCATGTTGCCACCCTCCAGACATATTTTGGAGGAGGCACACGGAAGCAGGGCCTCAGCGGATGATCTCAGGGTCTGGGTCCTTATCTCACAGTGGCCAGTCGGATGGCTGTGGGAAACTCGCAAACAGGATTTGAGCCCATGATCCGCTCTCCCTTTCCCTCCAGCTGCGGAGGCGTTGTGGCTAGGAGCCATGGATGGCCTTCTCTATGAATGACTCCATCCTCTTTTAAAGCCACCCAAGTTGGTAGCCCTCGCTGCCTCCAGTGGCAGTGAGTTCCAAAGTCCAGCTATTGTTATCACTGTCATGTTTGTTTATATCCTTTCTTTTCCCCTAGCCTGGGACTCCCGCAGCTGTTAAACTGCTAAGAGAGAACCCCACCGAATGTGGAGGGTTACTGCTGTCCCTTGGCTTTGCTGATGGCAATAACGTCATGCTCATTCACCCAAAGGGGCAGCAATAACATGCGCAAAGCCATGAATGCGCAGTTTTGCCCCCTGCGTTTATTTTACTGCTCTCCAAAGACAAATTCTCCTGCTTGCTCCCGAGTCTGGAGAATGTCTCAAATTGGCCGGCTTCTCTCCTCTTTTCTTGGCTGGCTTTCTGAACTTTTCCTGTCCTGGTCTCCCAATATCTCAATGTAAACACACACAAACCGGATTACATTCAGGGAGCTGTCTGCACAGACCCAGCATACTTTCTCTTTAATCGCTGGAAAGGAAGGAATCTTTCTCTCTTGTCTCTCTCTTTCTTAATGCTGTGTTCAGAGGCTATGTGTTTCCAAGAAACAACCGGTTGCCTTAATGCCTGTGTTTACTGTGTAGAAAGAAGAAGAAAAAGCCAGAAATGTAAAGTTGAAAGGGACCCTGAGGGTCATCTAGTCCAACCCTCTGCAATGCAGAAACTACAACTAAAAAAATCCCTCTGTCAGGTGGCCATCTAACCTCTGCTTAGAAACCTCCAAGGAAGAAGAATCCACCACCTTCCGAGGGAGACCGTTCCACTGTCGAATAGCTCTTAGACCAGAAAGCTCTTCCTAATGTTTAGTCAGAATCGCCTTACTTGTCAATTGAACCCATTGGTTTGGTTCCTACCCTCTGGGGCAGCAGAAAACGATCCTGCCTTGTCTTCCACCTGGCAGCCCTTGAGAAATTTGAACAGTTTCAGCTCATCCTTGGGCTCCCAATTCCCATCAGCCCTGCTCACTGTAGCCTAAATGGCAAGGTATGATGGTAACATCTGGAGGGCCACACTGTTCCCCAGACTGCTTTATGTTGCTTGTGGACATTCTGTGACATCACTGCATTGCAGCCAGTGGCGAGGCAAGGCAGTCAAGTGCTGCTTGTTTGTTTATAAGTCAGCTTGTGTGGGTCTGTTGGTGAGCTGTTCTGACCCTTGCGATGTCATAGAATGCCCACAAATATTCTAGTTACAGATAGGTAGCCGTGTTGGTCTGCCATAGTCAAAATACTTCTTCTGTGTATCTGAAGAAGTGTGCATACCAAGCTCATACCAAGAACTAACTTAGTTGGTCTTTAATGTGCTACTGGAAGGAGTTTTTTTATTTTCACAAATATTCTGTGACTGAGCAGGAAAGGAACAGTCTTGAGGAACATAGGAATCTCCCTATATATTGAGTCAGATCATTGGTCCATCTAGTCTGGAACGCTCAAATGTTTCCTTTCCTTGGTATTGGAGATCCTTCCAAGTAGAGATTGAGCGTGATTGAAACTGGCTGGTTTCGCATCCAGATCAGGGATCACATCCTCGATCTCGCCAGATGTTCAGAGGTGCCTCAGTCAGTGCAGTTCAGAATGGTCAGCGAAAGACAGCTCCTCCATCTTGGGGACCAGATTGGGTGCCAATATCTAGTAGGAAAAAAGACCTAGAAGATACATATATTTGCAACACCAGCTTCAAATATTGCGCATTTTTAATATTCAAATGTCAAAGCTGCATTATTCAAATTCGGATCCCTGTCTAAGGACCTGTTCACCTCATTTACCGTTCAGATGTTTAGAAGTGGGGCGGATAGGAACCACGAGCCAACCCCTTCGCTTTCTGTTGGCCAACGCGGCTTTCCCATACAGTGATTCTTCCATATCCGCTATCATCTTCATTAAAAAGGTTTGTAAAGCATGCAAAGCAGGCAGGCTTATGCAAACGAAGCAATTTTGCTGACTTGCTTAACGAGGACTCCTCTTGGCATTGACTTCAAACAGCCCTGATCGCAGCTCTTGAGCATCACTCTGTGTACAAGTCTGTACATTAAAAATAAAAATTGAGCCCTTCAGTTGGCAAGTCGTATCAGTTAAATTGACGCCAATTCCCATACCTTGCTTGGCATGGGGGGAAATCAAGTGGTATAGGACAAAAGAGATGCTGGAGATTTTTCACCCTGCCAGTCACGAGGAGTGGAATTTTGATGAATTTTGATTTAGAAAGCAGAGGGGAGGCAAACTGCCTCCCCTCTACTTTCTAAATCTCTCTTCATCATTTGAAAATTCTCAGTGTGCATCCTCAATTTTTTGCTTGCTCCCCAACCAAAAGCCTTGGTAATTTGTTTTTTTTTAAAAAAAAAAAACTTTCTGCTGATTCTCTTCCATCTTGTCCACACACGTATCCCTAATCACACTTATCTATATAGTTTCCTTCCATCCTGCCTCTCCTTCGCTCGAGGCAGCTTGCAGATCGATAGAAACGCAACAGCAAAATCCAATTAAAAAGCTAACAAACCCAATACACCAAACCAAATCCAAATGTCAGCAAATCAAGCTGACATTATGTTTGAAGATCCGCCTTAAGTCTCAAACAGCCTTCAGGAAGCCATCTGAAGGCTGTTTGAGAAGTATCTTGAGATACTTTGGGAGGTTTTTTTATGTGCCTTCAGCCAGAGGCCACAGCAGAGAAGTCTCTGCTGTTCCACAGCAGCAAGTGCACCCATTACAGAGCCACCATCTTGGTCCGGGTACAAGGGTCCAGAGGTGGATTTAGGGCAGTTTCCCCGCACAGGGTGCCAAGCTGAGGGGGCCTGCTCCCCAAAGACTGGTAAGCTCTTTCTTCGGAAAGGAGGTGGGGGGCTCTGGCAGGGTCCTAGAGCCCTCCCAGCTCCTTCCTAAAGCCTAGTTAGTGCTTGCCCAGCTTTGGGAAGGAGACGGGAAGGCTCCATGACCCTGCCAGAGCTCTCACACCTCCTTTCCCAAGCCCTGCGCCTTGCTTTCCTAACTTTGGAAAGGCACTGAGAGGGCTGAGAAGTGGGGCGTCAGATTTTGTCCTCGCAGAGGGCACCATATTACCAAGGTCCACCCCTGTTTGAGACATCTAAGCATGCGGAAAGAGAACTGGAATCTAAAGGTATTCTTAGGTCAGCTCAAGGCCGATGTAAGGCCAATCTAATAAATAATGATAATAAATAATAATCATCTCCAAGAAAGGAAATTCCAATTCAGCATCAGGAAGAACTTTTAGTTTGACAGTGGAACCCCTTGGGAGGTTGTGGGTTCTTCTTCCTTGGAGGTTGGTTTTTTAAAAAAGATTTATTCATTTTTCTTTTTCATTCATTTGTTGTTGTTTAGTCGTGTCCGACTCTTTGTGACCCCATGGGCCAGGCACTCCTGTCTTCCACTGCCTTCTGCAGTTTGGTCAGACTCATGCTGGTAGCTTCGAGAACACTGTCCCACCATCTCGTCCTCTGTCGTCCCCTTCTCCTTGTGCCCTCCATCTTTCCCAGCATCAGGGTCTTTTCCAGGGAGTCTTCTCTTCTCATGAGGTGGCCAAAGTCTTGGAGCCTCAGCTTCAGGATCTGTCATTCCGGTGAGCACTCAGAGCTGATTTCCTTCAGAATGGATCAGTTTGATCTTCTTGCAGTCCATGGGACTCTCAAGAGTCTCCTCCAGCACCAGAATTCAAAAGCATCAATTCTTCGGGGATCAGCCTTTAAGATCCAGCTCTTGCTTCCCTACATCACTACTGGGAAAACCATGTTGTTGTTTAGTCGTGTCCAACTCTTCGTGACCCCATGGACCAGAGCACGCCAGGCACTCCTGTCTTCCACTGCCTCCCGCAGTTTGGTCAAACTCATGCTGGCAGCTTCAAGAACACTGTCCCACCATCTCGTCCTCTGTTGTCCTCTTCTCCTTGTGCCCTCCATCTTTCCCAACATCAGGGTCTTTCCCAGGGAGTCTTCTCTTCTCCTGAGGTGGCCAAAGTCTTGGAGCCTCAGTTTCACGACCTGTCCTTCCAGTGAGCACTCGGGGCTGATTTCATTCATTACATACATCTCAGTTTCTTAACATTTATTATATATTCCTCCCTCCCTCCCCTTCTAGGCTTCCCCCAACTTCCGCTTCCATTTGTTTCTCTTTTCACCCACTTTGCTATCTCTTAACAGAAAAAGTTATGAATAACATATCATCAAGCCTAAAAACCTAAAAATAAAAGTAAATACACTGTAATATTTCACTATTTTCTAATACTGATGATGTGAATGTTTATTTAAATCCTGCCATCAAGTCTATTGACTTTCTTTGTTTCTGTAAATATAATATAAATGGTTCCCATTCTTCTTCAAAGTCTCTGTTGTCTTTTTCTCTTAGTCTATCTGTCATTTTTGCCAGTTCTGCATAGTTCATCAACTTCTCTTGCCATTGTTCTTCCGTTGGTATTTCTCCAGTCTTCCAATTTTGTGCAATCAACATTCTTGCTGCTGTAGTGGCATACATAAATAAAGTCCTCATTTCTTTTGGTATGTCTTGGCCTAAAATACCTAGCAAAAAGGCTTCTGGGTTGTTTTTTTACAAAAGTTATTTTCAACATTTTCTTCAATTCATTGTATATCATTTCCCAGTAGGCTTTTACCTATTACAATCCCACCACATATCATAAAATGTGCCGTCTGTTTCACATCTCCAGCACTCTTTCTTTTCATTTTTATACATTTTTGCCAGTTCAGCCGGTGATAAATACTGTATTTTTTGCTCTATAAGACTCACTTTTTCCCTCCTAAAAAGTAAAGGAAAATGTGTGTGTGTCTTATGGAGCGAATGCAGGCTGCGCAGCTATCCCAGAAGCCAGAACAGCAAGAGGGATTGCTGCTTTCACTGCGCAGCGATCCCTCTTGCTGCTCTGGCTTCTGAGATTCAGAATATTTTTTTTCTTGTTTTCCTCCTCCAAAAACTAGGTGCGTCTTGCGGTCTGGTGCGTCTTATAGAGCGAAAAATACGGTGCTATCTGTACATCATTTTCATATAATTCTCTTTCAATAACATACAATCTGTAAATTTCAAATATACTTTCCACAATTTTATCCAGTCCTGAAATTGTGTCCTACATCTTGCGCTCCTTCCTTGGAAGTTTTTAAGCTGAGGTTGGATGGCCATCTGTCACGGATGCCTCCCTTGAGATCCCTGCCTTGCAGGGGGTTGGACTAGATGACCCTTGGGGTCCCTTCCAACTCTGTTATTCTTAGGCATCATGCAGCCTCTTGTGCAGGGCCTTAAGCAACAACGCAGTCCGTCTTCTGCCAGCTCCTGTGCCGTGGGGGGGGGGGGGTCACACAGCAGTGCCCCTGCCAGAACATCCTCTACAAGTTCATCTTTGGATGAAGCCCAAAGTGGAGAATGCCAAGGACTTGCATTGCAGAGGGTTGATCTAGATGACTTTTGGGGGTCCCAGCTCTACAGTTCTCTGATTGCGTGGACCTACGTGAAATCAAAACCCTCTGATCTGTCATAAAAGCATAGTGATGGGTCCAGTTGTCGTTCACACCCCATAATTTATCCAATTGACCTTTTCCCTAAGAGTCTTGTTATTTTTTTCACCATCAGTCCACATGGGAGCTCCTCCCTTTTTGAGAAAGAAGGCTGGATATTTATAAGAACCCGTAAACAAATGATAGATCAGTTCCAACAGATGGGTGGGATATAAATATTAAAATTATTATTATTACAAAGGGGAGATAGGGTTAGGTGAATTAAGAAAAACAAGATGTGGTTCTGATTAATGTAGACATTTGTTTTGATTCCAGGCTATAGAAAACAATGAACGCTGTAAAGGAAAAATTTGTATATTGAGAGTGAATATTGAGATTGAATGAGTAGATTGAATATTATGTTAAATGGACAATTCTTGATCCTGCTTGTAGAATATATTGTCTTTTAAGGAAATGAAATCTGAATCTTGAAATTCTGTTCATTGTGGTGGAGGAGGTAGTTTGTGTTTATGTTTCTATCCAAGCAATACGACTGTTGTATTGCAGTTTGCAATGGGAAATAGAAAACTAATTTTTAACAAGAGAGGGAAACTGCTGGATATCAAGAGGAAGTCCAGGCCTCGGGAGCAGAGCGTGTTATTGTGGTTCTGGGGGAAAGTCGTCCCCTCCAGATCAAGCGTGCTGAGAAACCACAAAGTCCACTCCTTCTGGTTTTAGAGGTGCGTGGGGGAAATCGTTCACTTTCGACCGGCTTGGCCTCTTCCGCCCACCCCAGCCCCCCGACGGCAATCTCGTTCGAGCAAGCGAAAAGCTTCCCTCGCCAGCCTTGGTGTGGTGCGTCTGCGCCGGGAGAGTAGCCGGAAAAGCCGATAAGGCTCCCAGGACAGAAGTCTTTGTCCTTATCTCGGCAGAGCACATGTGCTCACTGAGAGTGCATCCTTTTCCTGTCCTCGGATCGGGAGACGTAAACTGACCATCTCCTGACAGCCGGGACTTCAAACGGGGGGCCCGGAACGTCTGCAAGGCGGGAGTTCTTTTTTTTCCTTCTCCCTCCCACCCACCCCACGACTTCAGAGGCCAAAATGGCAAAAGTAGGTCGCTCCTTGTTTTGGGAAGCGATGCAGAGAGCTGGCCACGGAGCAGTGAGACAGGGTGGTACTTTTGTTTTGTTTTCGCTTTTTTGATCCCGTGAAACTTTCTGGTCATAACAGCCGTGCCCGTCCAAAACTTTCTGCATGTATATTTTAGTTTTGACCGGCGCAAATCCAAAACGGCTTTCTGCCTTGCTGCAGTTTGTTTTTAAGACGTTTCCCAGGAAGGAACGTTAAGAAGGCTGGCAAGGAGAGACTTTATATGCCTTTGTTCTTCAGCTCAGATTGTACTTAAGTTAGACCCGGAGAGAAGAGTGTGATTTCTTAGGAGGAGTCTTGCAGCAGTGACCCAGCGTTTAGGGACACTCAACCATCGAGGTCGTTTGGAGGCAGCGGTGTTTCAAACGGCTGTCAGGAACGTGCCAAGGAGAGGTTGACTGGAGCCTTTCGCCAGGGCAGGGCGTCCCGGGTGCCAAGCATCTGAAAGATGCCTTGCGTGGCACTGGCACACGGGTCCCTTTAATTAATAATAATAATAATAATAATAATAATAATAATAAATTTATGTCCCACCCTCCCCAGCCGGAGCCGGGCTCAGAGTGGCTAACAACAATAAAGGTAACACAGTTTACATAAAATCACAATCAATTAATTAAAATACATTCTGTTGGGTTTTTAAAATAATTTTTTTATTACGTTTTCCATATACATTCCACCAAAATTTAACATCCACTTCTCATTCAACTACACCTTTTAGACTTCCCTCAGCATGTCTGACAATTCTCCGTATTGTCACTTTTACTCACATTTCTCAATTTTACATTGCACTATAACATTATTAACCTTATCATATTTTTTTAAACAATATTTCTACCAATCATTTTCACAGAGCTTCTTGAAAACCAACAAACGTTAACTGTTCATCACATACATTTTTGATATACTCTGTTAATTTATTCCAGTCCTTGGTAAATCTCTGGTCTCGTCGGTTCCTAATCCTCCCTGTTAATTTGTCCATTTCTGTGTATTCCATCAATTTCATTCTCCATTCTTCTTTCGTAGGCATTTCTTCCTGTTTCCACTTCTGGGCCAACAAAATTCTAGCTGCTGTTACTGCGTACAATTAAAATACATTCTGAAATCAGTTCATTCTAAAATCAATTCAGCATCAAATTAATGGCAACCATTGGACTATGAGGATTACAGAAGGAGGGGGTCAGGCTGTGCCTTGGCCAAAGGCCTGGTGGAACAGCTCTGTCTTGCAGGCCCTGCGGAAAGATGTCAAGTCCCGCAGGGCCCTAGTCTCTTGTGACAGAGTGTTCCACCAGATCGGGGCCATGGCCAAAAAAGCCCTGGCCCTGGTTGAGGCCAGCCTAACCTCCCTGTGGCCTGGGACCTCCAAGATGTTTTTGTTTGAAGACTGTAAGGTCCTCCGTGGGACATACCAGGAGAGGCGGTGCCATAGGTACAAGGATCCTAGACCGTATAGGGCTTTAAAGGTGACAACCAGCACCTTAAACCTGATCCTGTACTCCACCGGGAGCCAGTGCAGCTGGTATAGCACCGGGTGAATGTGATCCCGTGGCAAGGACCCCGTAAGGAGTCTCGCCGCTGCATTCTGCACCCACTGAGGTTTCTGGGTCAGTCTCAAGGGCAGCCCCACGTAGAGTGAATTACAATAATCCAGTCTGGAGGTGACCGTCGCGTAGATCACAGTGGCTAGGTCAGGGCGAGAGAGGTAAGGAGCCAACTGCTTAGCTTGGCGGAGACATTGGTGCGCCAATGTCTCCTCCAGTCTTTGCCCACCTGCCTGCCCCAAACATTTTGTACTATGCCCTGTAGGAGAGTCCCAGGTTTGCAAAGGAGAAACCTGCCAGTCCTGCTAGCTGAGATGCCCAGGGCTGAAGCTCTGCTCTGTTGGGTGCATTGTGTTGCCAGCCTTGTATTATCTGCGGGGACTTACCTTCTTCCTGATTTAGAATTTCACCCCAGGGGCCCCGCCCACCCAGGCCAACCAATCGGGTTCTTCTGGACAGGAAGGGTCGTAAGAGACTTCCTCTCCCAGTTCAGGATTTTGCCTCTGCAATGACACCTTTCCTGGTTCTGCAGTATTTCTGTCTCCCTCTTGACCCTTGGCTCTCCTACCTTAGCTGCGATTTAAAAGAAACCACCTTGCACCAATTCAGACCATTGCCCTGCCTAGCTCAGCATTGTCTGAATGACAGTGGTTTTTTGGTTTTTTTTCAAAAAAATTAATGATTTTCACAAAATTATAAACAAACAAACATAAATCATAACCTTATTATAATTACTCTTATTAACATTGTTAAGTGACTTCCTCGCTTCCCCTTGGTTGGATTTCAATGCATATCCATTTAACAGTTTCCCAAATCAGAGTTCTTATAAACTTAACTTAATCATTCTATTTTTTCCATTCAAGATTAAACATATTAGTTCATCACTTAACTTAAATAAAATCCTAGGCCGATCTAGTACTTGCAAGCTATTTCCAATTAATTTAACTTAACATATTTATCTAAATAGTCATTAAATTTTGACCATTCTTCCTGATACTCCTCCTCATTCTGGTCGTGGACTCTTCCGGTCAGGTTGGCTAGCTCTGAAAAATCCATCATCTTCATCTGCCATTCTTCTACAGTTGGTAATTCTTGCGTTTTCCACTTCTTAGCTAGTAAAATTCGAGCAGCAGTTGTGGCTTTTTGAAGCAGCATGGAAATGGATCACACAGCTAGATGGGATTCTTTTCTCTTCCGCCCTCCGCAGGCCACTTTTTGGCAACAGGTTGGGGCTGCCCACCTGCCATCTGGCGCCGGCATGGGTCGAAACAAAACCATACGTGGACAAAGGCGCTGAGCATAAGTAGAACCTTCTGGATTTGGCCAATGGCTCATCTGGTCCAACAACCTGTTCTCGCCATGGCCAACCAGTTGCCTGTAAACCCGCAAGCAGGATTTGGATACAAGACAACAAGCCCCTAAACTACTGCTCCTTGGCATGAGGTGGTTGTTGTTTAGTCATTTAGGCGTGTCCGCCTCTTTGTGACCCCCTGGACCAGAGCACGCCAGGCACTCCTGTCTTCCACTGCCTCCCGCAGTTTGGTCAAACTCATGCTGGTAGCTTTGAGAACACTGTCCATCCATCTCGTCCTCTGTCGTCCCCTTCTCCTTGTGCCCTCCATCTTTCCCAACATCAGGGTCTTTCCCAGGGAGTCTCCTCTTCTCATGAGGTGGCCAAAGTATTGGAGCCTCAGCTTCACAATCTGTCCTTCCAGTGAGCACTCAGGGCTGATTTCCTTAAGAATGGAGAGGTTTGATCTTCTTGCAGTCCATGGCGGTTCCCTCACTGCGAGAAGCCAAGTTACAGGGAACCAGGCAGAGGGCCTTCTCGGTAGTGGCGCCCTCCCTGTGGAACGCCCTCCCACCAGATGTCAAAGAGAACAGCAACTACCAGACTTTTAGAAGACATCTGAAGGCCGCCGTGTTTAGGGAAGCTTTTAATGTTTGATGTATTACAGTATTTTAATATTCTTTTGGAAGCCGCCCAGAGTGGCTGGGGAAACCCAGCCAGATGGGTGGGGTATAAATAATAAATTATTATTATTATTATTATCATGGGACTCTCAAGAGTCTCCTCCAGCACCAGAATTCAAAAGCATCAATTCTTCATCGATCAGCCTTCTTTATGGTCCAGCTCTCACTTCCATACACCACTACTGGGAAAACCAGAGCTTTAACTATACGGACCTTTGTCGGCAAGGTGATGTCTCTGCTTTTTAAGATGCTGTCTAGGTTTGTCATTGCTTTTCTCCCAAGAAGCAGGCATCTTTTAATTTCGTGACTGCTTGGCATAAGGTTCTTCCTACCAAGTCAAGACAGTAGTCCGTCTAGGCTTGTGTCGCCTGTGCTGGCTGGCAGGCATCTTTCTATAGCCTCATTTTCGGGGGCCTTTCTCAGCCCTGCCACTTGTAATCCATTGACTGGAGATACTGTTGTTGAAAGCAGCCCTGATGTCTACAGACAAAGGATGGGATATTGAGTATTTAGAGCAGGGGTCAGCAACCTTTTTCAGCCATGGGCCGGTCCACTGTCCCTCAGACCTTGTGTGCGGCTGGACTATATTTTTTGGGGGGGGGGGGAATGAACGAATTCCTATGCCCCACAAATAACCCAGAAATGCATTTTAAATAAAAGCACACATTCTACTCATTTAAAAACACCAGGCAGGCCCCACAAATAACATAGAGATGCATTTTAAATAAAAGGACACATTCTACTCATGTAAAAACACGCTAATTCCCGGGCCATCCACTGGCCGGACTGAGAAGACCTTAGGTTGCCTACCCCTGATTTAGAGGGAGAAAATAATCAAAGCAAGTAAAATCTTGAGCCTCTGCACACAGTGCATCCTTGTGTTATGCCCCCTGCATAACCCCTTTTTTTAAAAATGCACCACGGAAAACAAAGTTATTATTATTATTTAGTAAATTCTTATATTGCCCTTCATCCAAAGATCACAGGGCAGTTCACACCAAAAAAAGACACAGTGAGAACACAGAATACATAGTAAGGCAAATATAAAAGCAAAGCAAAGCCATAGCTCCTCTCCTGCATAACATACTATGATTTTGAGATTATTGTTGTTTACTGCTGCGGCGGGAAGGTAAATGGCATTTCTATGCGCTCTGGTTTCCGTCACAGTGTTCCGCTGAGCCAGAAGCGGTTTAGTCCTGCTGGCCACATGACCCGGAAAGCTGTCTGTTTCTGGCTCCCTCGGCCAGAAAGCGAGATGAGCGCCACAACCCCATAGTCGCCGTAGTCACCTTTGCCATCGCCTGCTACCAGATCCTTTTTAAACTTGAGGCTCTAGGGGTTGAAATAAGATCCAGTAAGCAGGGGAAAAGAGCAGCCCCAGAGAGCAAAATCAGCATACCCTTCCTTGCCCACCAAGACTGACGCGCCTGGGCACAAGCTGTCAGATTGCAGGACAAAAGTTCAAAAGTTGGCCCAGGGATGGCATCGCCCTTGCAGAATGCCCCGTGAGAACTCCGTGTCCCAACATGCCCTTCTATCTTGATCACGGGCAGCCGGCTTGGCTCAGATTTACGGCGCATTTCGTCGGGACCTGCCGGCTTCCCGGCCCAGCCGCACCTCCACGCAAACACGGGGCCAGGAGCTGCAACTTCGTTTTGGCAAGAAACGCCTGCGGTGGCCTTTTTGCCGGGGGGGGGGGGTGAGCAAGCCTTAGGGTGTTCCTCTCTCCCCTTTGGGACAGAAACTACAAATTGAGAACAGAATGTTATAACAGCTTGAGGTGCTTGTTGTTCTTGTAGCTGCTTAAGTCTGTCCCGTAACGCTGATCTACGGCCCAGTCCCAGGGGACTTCCAAGCAACACGCATGAGCAGCTTGACGCAATTCACTGCCACGAAACGTGGTTGAGCTTGGAGAGGGCAAAAGACAGGTGGGGACCTTGTGGCAGGTCTCTGGACGGTGTGAACACCAGACCTGCAAGGATTTCCGATGCCCAGTTGTTTACCAGGGACACCAGCAATATGACAGAGTTTTCACACCACGGTAAACTCTAATAAATGGCTTGTGGCGAATGCGCAAGAGGCCCTCTTTTCCTAGCCATCAGGAGCAGCGAGTCACGGGCCTAAAATATAAATGAGCCTCCTACATATGTACCTTAAGTATGTATACGAACTCAGCGAGAGGTGTGAGCTTGCTTTCACCGTGTAATCTCATTTATGTTAGGTCTAATTTGAGACAAACCAACTCTCATTTCCTTATCAACACAAAGAAGCCTTTCTCCTTTCTGATCTTTCATGCTTGTCAGAGTTGAAAATCCCTGCGCACAACAACAGGTCATGGAAAAGTATGGAAGAATAGGCAGTGCTCTTGAAGAGAGGTTGGGTAATGCTTTTGGTTGTATATCCCCCCAAAATTACAGTGGTACCTCGGGTTACAGACGCTTCAGGTTACAGACTCAGCTAACCCAGAAATAGTACCTCGGGTTAAGAACTTTGCTTCAGGATGAGAACAGAAATTGTGCTCTGGCGGTGTGGCAGCAGCAGGAGGCCCCATTAGCTAAAGTGGTGCTTCAGGTTAAGAACAGTTTCAGGTTAAGAACGGACCTCCAGAATGAATTAAGTTCTTAAACCTCAGGTACCACTGTATTTTGATACTATACTACATTGATTGTCCTTGAATCTTCCCGCCTGTCCTGCCACCCTCTCCTGCCACGCCTTTTGACAACCACTGCTCTGAAGAGAGGTGGGCCTCTGGAAGACCACTGCACCCAGAGTTTGGGGTAAAAGGTAAAGGGACCCCTGACCCATAGGTCCAGTCGTGGCTGACTCTGGGGTTGTGGTGCTCATCTCGCTTTACTGGCCAAGGGAGCCGGCGTACAGCTTCCGGGTCATGTGGCCGGCATGACTAAGTCGCTTCTGGCGAACCAGAGCAGCGCACGTAAACGCCGTTTACCTTCCCGCCAGAGTGGTACCTATTTATCTACTTGCACTTTGACATATGTTTGAACTGCTAGGTGGGGAGGAGCAAGGACCGAGCAATGGGAGCTCACCCCGTCGTGGGGATTCGAACCGCCGACCTTCTGATCGGCGAGTCCTAGGCTCTGTGGTTTAACCCACAGCACCACCCGCGTCCCTTAGGGTAGCCTTTCCCAACTTGGTGCCCTCCAAAACATTTTGGACTTCAGCATCCTTTGATCCCAGCCGGCAGATGAGATGCTGGTGGAGGTACATTACAACCGCATCTTACATATGTTCCGGGATATACACAACCGCCTGCCTCGCTTGGGAGATTTAACTTGTGCGATTTCAACCAGCCAGATGCCAGGGACTGGGCTGAGGAGGGCTGCTGGTTTGCATAGTTCACAGGCTGGAAAGGGTAAAAGCTAGGAAATATTGGGGGTGCCTGGGGAGCAGCAGGAAGAAGAAGCCCTGGGGGAGAGTGAGCTGGCAGACTCCGTCTCTTTGGAGAGCATTCCTGAGTCCCCCGTCTCCCAGAACTAGGCGGGCACTGAGGGTGATGGAACAGAAAATTCAGAGGCAGAAAGCCCAGATCATCCGGCGCAGGAATGATGTAGAACAAGGGTAGGCAACCTAAGGTCCGTGGGCCGGATCCAGCCCAATTGCCTTCTCAATCCGGCCCGCGGACAGTCCGGGAATCAGCGTGTTTTTACATGAGTAGAATGTGTCCTTTTATTTAAAAGGCATCTCTGGGTTATTTGTGGGGGCATAGGAATTTGTTCATTTTCCCCAAAAAATATAGTCCAGCCCACCGCATGGTCTGAGGGACAGTGGACTGGCCCCCTGCTGAAAAAGTTTGCTGACCCCTGCTCTAGCCCATGGGTAGGCAACCTAAGGCCCGGGGGCCAGATCCGGCCCAATCGCCTTCTAAATCCGGCCCATGGGCAGTCCGGGAATCAGCGTGTTTTTACATGAGTAGAATGTGTCCTTTTATTTAAAAGGCATCTCAGGGTTATTTGTGGGGCATAGGAATTTGTTCTATTTTTTTATTATTTTTTTTCAAAATATAGTCCGGCCCCCCACAATGTCTGAGGGACAGTGGACTGGCCCACAGCTGAAAAAGGTTGCTGACCCCTGATGTAGAATAAGAGAGACGGAGCGGGATTGGGCTTTACTTGGAGCAGCGCCATTATTTTATAGAGACAGTGTTGCTTTGTCTCTCTCTCTCTGTGAATACTGAATAAATTACGTGGTGTGGGTTAAAGCACATAGCCTAGGACTTGCCGATCAGAAGGTCGGCAGTTCACATCCCCGCAACAGGGTGAGCTCCCGTTGCTCGGTCCCAGCTCCTGCCATCCTAGCAGTTCCAAAGCAAGTCAAAGTGCAAGTAGATAAATAGGTACCACTCTGGCGGGAAGGTAAACGGCATTTCCGTGTGCTGCTCTGGTTCACCAGAAGCGGCTTAGTCCTGCTGGTCACATGACCCAGAAGCTGTACGCCGGCTCCCTTGGCCATAAAGCGAGATGAGTGCCGCAACCCCAGAGTCGGCCACGACTGGACCTATGGGTCAGGGGTCCCTTTACCTTTACTTTACCTTTTAAGAACTCTTTTTTCTTACCTGTTTGCCTGCTAACGGGGAGGGATTGTAATTCCCTGAAGCCTTGACACCAGCCTCCCAAGCGCGTATGGTTGAAATCACGCAGGCTAAATGCATGTGAGATGCAATGTTACTGTACGGGCACAGGAGGTGCCCGTGGGTGCCGTGTTGGTGACCCCGATTAGGAGGTCCCAACCTGGAGACCAGAGCTATAAGGAATTCAGGGCTACTGTCCGTAATCTAGTTGCTGCCACACAACTGTTCTGCCACAAGGGCAAACTGTAAGCTTACCCCCAGCCCCTGGGCGAGTTCCCAGCTCCCCAGGCTTTGCATCTGAACTTCCTTTGACACCGGGTTGCAAAAAACGAGGGCTCTGCCAACATATTCCTGGGTGAGCAACGGGCTGCGGGGAAGCCTCCGGGTTTTTCTCATAATCCCTGCTTCTCTCCCGATTCGGGATTCCAGCAAAACAGGAAATGCCTGTTGCTTCCACCCTCTGGCAGGATTCATCGGGTTGTGCAGAGTTAATTAATTCTACCTGCTACCCCCCACCCCCACCCCGCTCCCAATTAACAAATCTGCTTGTTTTATTTCATGACGAACCAGATTATTTGTTGTTCTTCCTTGAAGCTTCTTTCTTTTTTCAAGATGAAATAAAACTTTTGGCACATATACAGAACAAGGCTGCTAAAAGATTGTGGATCTTCTTTTGCGCATAGTTATAACATGAAACAAAAGTGGAAAGGGGTATCTAGAGCTAAACATAGAGGAACAAATTTGCATACAGAGATTGAAGCTAATAAATTAACATCACAAGTTTCCAAATAACAAATGGGTTTACGTTATCCTGTACCTTACTACTCCAGTACATTTTTTAAAAAATACTCCGTTTCTTAATCAATGCATAATTCTTGTTTCCTTTCCTAAGTTTAACCACGCATACGGCGTCCCTGATTTTAGTTATCCAGTCTCTCGAGGATGGTGTTCTCAGTCCCCAAATAATAACGCAAGCAGCAGTTAAGAGATGTTGCGTTAATTCCCATTGATGTCGTCCCCCTTGTTTGCCTAAATAAATAAGTAAGCGAATTGCCTTTCTCCAGTCTCCCTTCCCCGCCCTTCCCAAAGGGTAACCAACCAAAGGTCCCAGAGTTGCCAGTTCTTCCCAATTTCAAAAGCCTAGTACTTGGTTTCCTCATCTCTCAGAAGCCAAGCCCTTCGCTTGTTGACACAGCTTCCTCCTATAATCTCCGCTGGAATCCTTTTCCGTCTTCAGGGTTTTTCCAGGCTCCTGATGGCATCATTTTTTCCAAAAGTCTTATCTTGGCCATCTCCTTTAACACCCCATTCTTTTTATTTAAAAAAATATATATTTTACAGTTTAACATTCCACGCATTTATCATATAAAAGAGAAATAATAAAAGAATCTAAATATCCCCCTCACCCTATGACTTCCCTCAACTTCCCCTTCCAGTTCATTAAATGTTTACTACTTCTGCTTAATTTGTTTTCCCCTATTTCGTTAATCTTTTAATTAAATGCTCTTACTGTATATTCTTACCATTTTTAATACCATATTTCCTTTCCAATTATGTCTTACACTTAATTAATTTCCAAATTGTTGTTTCTTAATCTTTACATTTGTTTTCTTAATTGTGTTTACTCAAATCCTGCCAGTCAGTCCATTTCTTTACAGTATTTCTGTAGATACAGCATAAACGGTTCCCAGTCGTCTCTATTGTCATTTATCTCTTAAGTCTTCCTGTGAGTTTCGCCATTTCTGCATATTCCATAAGTTTAACTTGCCATTCTTCTTTCGTTGGTATCTTGTCATCTTTCCGTTTTTTTAACACCCCATTCTTAATCCACCCGACTGGGGGCCTGTTAGTGCAAATTTCTTTTTTCTTTCTTTTTTACTTTTAATTCTGATTTTTCCTTCCTCCCCACCCCATTTCCTCAAGCCTTCATTCTTCCTTCCAAATCCCCACTGGTTACTTGGCCAAACCCTGTGGACAGAACAGTCTGCAAATCAAAACACTCAGCTGCCTAACGGCTTCATCAGAGGCTGCCATTTGCTGCTGGAGAAAACCAAGAAAGGATATTGCTCCCTCTCCGTTCATGAAATACCTTTCTTGTCTTGCTAGCAGACCAGCCAAAGGGACGGTTGCCTATAAGCATGTGCAGAGGGCTCTCGCCACTGAGTCCCCATTGTTGGCCCTAGTTAAATTGAGGCAAATCACTCTTGCGGACAGACGATTGATTGATTGATTGATTGATTGATTGATTGATTGAAATTATATACCGCCTTTTTTCCTCAAGGTGGTTTTTTCCCACTCCTCATTTTAATCTTCATTTTAACAGCCCTGTTGCAGGGATTAAAATTTCTCTAGGACGGGTTTCCTTTGGCATTTTCATTTATCCCTCACCAAGACAACAACCTGTTCAGTTTTCTTTTTTTGAGAGGTGTGTTATCTGAAACTTTACCTTGACATTCCGAATCTTAAAACTGTGAGACTTAAAGATTAAGACAGTAATGACTTCAAAAAGGATTGGGAACCTTTTAAGACATACACACACACACACACACAGAAACAGGAAACAATACATTGAAATGAACTCACTTCCAGGATTTGAGTAATACCCTTGCAATGGACAAATACAAATAGTAAATACAAATAAGGACTAAGAGACTTAAGTACAGATTAAGAAATAAGTTTATTTTATCACAGAAGGGATACAAAACTATATGCAGAACAAAAATACTGTATTTTTTGCACCATAACACTCACTTTTTTCCTCCTAAAAAGTAAGGGGAAATGTCTGTGCGTGTTATGGAGGGAATGCCTACGGGTGGCATGCCTACGGATTTTCCTCCTCTAAAAACTATGTGCGTGTTATGGTCGGGTGTGTGTTATAGAGCGAAAAATATGGTAATACAGTCATACCTCAGGTCACAGACGCTTCAGGTTGTGTTTTTTCAGGTTGCAGACCGCTGAAACCCGGAAGTACCGGAAAGAGTTACTTCCGGGTTTTGGCGGTCGCGCATGCGCATCTCGCTTTGCGCATGCACAGAAGCACCGAATCGCAGCACACGCAGATGCGGGTTGCGAATGTGCATCCCGCATGGATCACGTTCACAACCCAAGCGCCCACTGTACAGTCCAAACCAGAAAGGGAAGTTGGGGGAAGTCGTGGCGGGGGTATATTGAGTATGTAAAATGTAATTTGAGTTTCTTGAGCGTTTTAAAATTTGTTTAAAAAAACCTTAATAAAAATTATTTAAAAAAATAAAAAATAAGTTTCAAAACCAATTGCTAAAATTGTTAGATTTTTTTTTTTAACTCTGCACTGTTGCGCACAGATTACTCATCCTCCTTGGGGAACGATGACGATTCCTCAGCCTTCCGAGTGCTCAGTCATGCTTTGACTTGATCTATTTGACTGTGGGTTGAGACAAGAGAGATCTTTGGATGGGAGGGATAGGCCTCTTCATCTTTCTGCCTCGTCATAAAACAGGTCCTTCCATCCTTGGCTCCAGGTGTGCATTAGCGTCTTTGGCCATCATCTCTGTTGCTTACACCTCAGCATATTTCTCTGTCTTTAGGATCCCAAGCAGCTATCATGTCAGGAAATATTTCCTAAAACGTGCGACTCGTGTTAGCCAAATCGCCCGTTCGCAAAGGAGGCTTCCTACTTTCTGTCACGTCGCTGCCATTAGGTGTAATTGGGTCACCTTCGCTCGCTGTCAAATGCCAAGACGCACATCGGACTCACTTGCCCTCAGAGGAGACATGCCCAGAACAGTGACTCATGCAGAAACACACTGTGTAGACTCCTTTCAGCAGGCTGCCTAGGGGAGGCAGTGCAATTAATTTATTTACCGTATTTTTCGCTCTATAACATGCAGCAGACTGTAACACGCACATAGTTTTTAGAGAAGGAAAACAAGAAAAAAATATTCTACATGAAGTAGTGGATATATGATTTTTGTGGTTCATGCTGTGGCCACAGACATGTGATCTGACAGTGAGTTTGGAGTAGCCCAAGGCAAAAATCCTGAGGATCCATGTGGATCCATGCTTTGTAACCACGGAGGAGGGAGGGAAGGGGAACCATGGATCCTCTGCTCACGACTGCAGCAGATCCCCCCCGCCACCCGCAGGCATTCGCTCCATAATATGCACAGACATTTCCCCTTACTTTCTAGGAGGAAAAAAGTGAGTGTTATGGTGCAAAAAATACGGTATTTTTCCATTTGGGGAGCTGTAGTAAGTAATTAATGATTTGAAATATATACCGTATTTTTTGCCCTATAGGACACACTTTTTCCCCTCCAAAAATGAAGGGGAAATGTGTGTGTGTCCTATGGGGCGAATGCAGGCTTTTCGCTGAAGCCTGGAGAGCGAGAGGGGTCGGTGTGCACCGACCCCTCTCACTCTGCAGGCTTCAGGAAGCTATCTGCAAACCTTGGGAGCCCAGCGCGACTTCCCGCCAGGCCCCCTAGGCTTGCGGACAGCAGCCTGCAGCCCAAAACCTGGGGAGCGCAGCGGAGCGCACCCCAGGCTTTGGGCAGATATCCACAAGCCTGGGGAGACCGGCGGGAGTTCCCACCGGGCTCCCAAGGCTTGCAGATAGCAGCCTGTTCTGCGGTCTATGGTCGGGGGAAGCTCGGGCTTCCCCCACCCCAGCCCAGCACCTGGGGGGGGATAATATTTTTTTTCTTTATTTCCCCCCCCCCCCCAAAAAAAACCTAGGTGCGCCCTATGGGGCGAAAAATACGGTATATTTTTCCTGATTAAATTTATGCCCTGCTTTTCCTCGCAAAGGAGCCCAGGGCAGCAAATAATGAATGATAATAAAGACATATTTAAACCGCCTTAGAAACAATTCTGATACAGATGCGGACTGCGAAAGATCTCAACTTACTATTGTTATTCTTATTTATTAATTTATACAGTGGTACCT
Organism: Podarcis liolepis; assembly: GCF_965112155.1. Lineage (NCBI taxonomy): Eukaryota > Metazoa > Chordata > Lepidosauria > Squamata > Lacertidae > Podarcis > Podarcis liolepis. Next base: position 120,208,907 of record NC_139557.1, read on the forward strand.
CTGGATGCAAACGGGATCCGTTCCGGAGCCCTGTTCGCATCCTGAAGTGAACGCAACCCGCACCTGTGGGTCGTGATTCGCTGCGCATGACCTCATTTTTGAGCATCTGCGCATGCGTGAGCATCGAAACCTGGAAGTAACATGTTCCGTTACTTCTGGGTCACCGTAGAGCGCAACCCGAAAACGCTGCACCCCTTTGTAAGTCACTTTGGGACTTTTTACACAGCAGACTGTGTAGCAGAGGCTTGACAACCATATGTCAGGAGTGCTCTTATGGTGTTTCCTGCTTGGCAGGGGGTTGGACTCGATGGCCCTTGTGGTCTATTCCAACTCTATGATTCTGGGCGGCTCCCAATCAGTGTAAAAAACAGTACAGCGTTACATATTAAAAACTTCCCTGAACAGGGCTGCCTTCAGATGTCTTCTGAATGTCAAGTAATTATTTATCTCTTTGACATCTGATGGGAGGGCGTTCCACAGGGCGGGTGCCACTACCGAGAAGGCCCACTGTCTGGTTCCCTGTAGCCTCACTTCTCGCAATGAGGGAACCACCAGAAGGCCCTCGGCACTGGATCTCAGTGTCCGGGCTGAACGATGGGAGTGGAGACGCTCCTTCAGGTATACAGGACCGAGGCCGTTTAGGGCTTTAAAGGTCAGCACCAACACTTTGAATTGTGCTCAGAAATGTACTGGGAGCCAATGCAGATCTCTCAGAACCGGTGTTATGTGGTCCCGGTGGCCACTCCCAGTCACCAGTCTAGCTGCCGCATTCTGGATTAATTGCAGTTTCCGGCTCACCTTCAAAGGTAGCCCCATTCTATGACTGCTAGTAAATTGAAATCATCATCATCATCAGATCATAAATCAACAGGCAGTACAGCAAAGGATTAGCACATAACCAGACCTGAGCGCTAATGCTGTGAGATTGCCTGGGTGAATTTTCCTCCAAGAAGAGGCTCAAGGTGCTCTCCCATTTTGTCCCCCATTTTATCATCGCAGCAACTCTCTGACGGGAAGAGCTGTGGGGCAGTGGAACAGACGCCCTCGGAAGTCTGTGGATTCTCCTCCTCTGGAGGTTTTTAAGCAAAGGTTGGATAGCCATCTGTCGGGGATTCTTTCGCCATGATTCCTGCGCTGCCGGGAGTTAGACTAGACAGCCCTTGGCATCCCTTCCAGCTCTTCATTTCTTGCCCAGCATACAGCAGGTACCAGCCAATTTTCACCTGGCCAGCCTGCTTGGAAATAGCCATTTGCTGTACCTGCCTGGTTTCCATGGCTCCCTTGCAGGGAACCCTTCATGCGAGGCATTCCTGGCACCGCCCCGTCTTTTCCCAGATGATTGATGGTCTCCCACCAGTGTCCCTGAAACCGAATGTGCAAGTTTGTTTGGGGCCTGACACTGCCTTTACCTGTCTCCATGCCCCGCTGCCTTCATGCTCAGCGGCCCGTGGTTATTAAAATTCCTGTTCGATTCAGGGGCCTCTGGCAGGCTTCCCTCTCTTCCAGGCCTCGCGGGTTTCTCTGAGCTCCAGTCTTGTGGCCAAGCCAGGTCTGGCGTTGGCTCGAAGGGAGTTAAAAGCCCTGTGTTCCTGTCAAAAACTGTGCTCCGCGCACCTCCTTAGTGGTAATTAATGTGTCTCTGGCCAGATTTGCAAAGGCGGCTTTGGAAACGCATCTCGGCCTGTACAGGTTGCTTACGTGTGTCAGAGCAGCCTGTGGAGGAAGCGATCGGCTGGAGTTGGCAAAGGGGTGGTGGAGACATTTGTCATTGTGTAAAGTGTGGCGTCGGAACAGGTATGCAGTCAGAAGGAGAAGGGAGGGAGCCTTTCATAAAATCATAGACTTGTAGAGTTCGAAGGGACCTCCAAGAGTAATCTCGTCCAACCCCTGCAGTGCAGGAATCACAGCTAAAGAACCCCTGACCAACCTCTGCTGAAAAACCTCCTTCGGAGGCAGCCCATTCCACTGCTGAACAGCTCTTACTGTCAGAAAGTTCTCCCTAATGTTTAGTTGGAATCTCCCTTCTTGTAACTTGAAGCCATTGGTTCGAGAGCGGGAGAAAACAAGCTTGTTCCATCTTCCATGTGGCAGCCCTTAAGATATTTGAAGATGGCTCTCATATCTCCTCTCAGTCTCCTCCTAAGCATACCCAGCTCCTTCAACCATTCTTCATAAGGCTTGGTTTCCAGACCCTTGATCATCTTGGTTGCCCACCTCTGCACACGTTCCAGCTTGTCAACATCCATCCTAAATTGTATCGACTTTCAGAACCTCAGGGATGTGGGTGGCACTGTGGGTTAAACCACAGAGCCTAGGGCTTGGCGATCATTCGGCGGTTCGAATCCCCGCAACGGGGTGAGCTCCCGTTGCTCGGTCCCTGCTCCTGCCAACCTAGCAGTTCGAAAGCACATCAAAGTGCAAGTAGATAAATAAGTACCACTCTGGTGGGAAGGTAAACGGCGTTTCCGTGTGCTGCTCTGGTTCGCCAGAAGCAGCTTAGTCATGCTGGCCACATAACCTGGAAGCTGTACGCCGGCTCCCTCGGCCAGTAAAGCGAGATGAGCACCGCAATCCGAGAGTCGTCCGCAACTGGACCTAATGGTCAGGGGTCCTTTACCTTCAGAGCCTCAGAATGTTCCTGTACCTGGATCAGGCCAAAGGGGACCACATATTGCCCAGCATCTTGTTCTCACAACGGCCAACCAGAAGGCCACGAGCAGGACCTGGGTGCTTCATCGCTCTCCCTGCTTGTGCTTCCCAGCAACTAGTATTCATAGATAATTGAATCATTGAATGGTAACCCAACCCCCTGCAATGCTCCAACAATGGAGGTAGTGCACAGATGTTGTAGCTAGTATCCTCCATGAATTTGTCTAAGCCTCTTTTAAATCCATCCATGTCTCTTCTCCCTCCCCACACATACTCTCAATGGCACATCTGCCCAGTAAGTACATGCCCCAGGATGCATTATCTCTTCACTGTATAAATTTATTAGTTTCCTTTGAAATTAAACCAGCCCCCTGCTCTGTCAAATGCAATTTTCCACTGCCTTTGGGCTCACGGGCCCTTTTCATATATATTGCTTTCCACATTCACGCCTGACGGGGTACGCAATCGTCTGCCCTCCTGGCACGGCACTTGGGAATTAGTGTCCTAATGAGGGAGAGTATGCAGATTTGCTTCGTTAGGAGCAGAGCAGGGAAGCAGCTTCCTGCTAGACCTCCGCTCCAAAGCCTTAGCCCAGTGCAACAAAAATAACATTGCACTTGAGTTTCCAGGAGTGTTTCTTGGGGCACTTAAAAAAACTCTGGCTCATATACTCCTTTAGAAAAAGGAAAAGGAAAGAAAGAAAAGATTTGCTTGGTCCCTGGGCTGGCCTGCGTCCAACTCTTAGGTGTCTTTGTGTTCACGGGGCTTTGCCCCATGAAACAAAAGACTCTTGCAAGCCTTCACTAACTTGGCGCCTTCCAGGTGTTTTGGGCTGAGCCTGATGGGAGTTGTAGTCCAAAAGATCTGAAGGGCATCTGGTTGGCGAAGGCAGAGCGATACTTTTACGAGATGGAAGATGGAGCAATCTTGTTTTCTGCTGCTCCGATGTCCTTCACTGGAGGCTTTTAAAGAGAGGTTGGGTGGACCATCTGTCAGAGATTCCTTTTTCCAATGAAGGAGAGTCTCTCCAGAGCAGGAGAAAACAAGCTTGTTCCCTCTTCCATGTCACAGCCCTTCAGATATTTGCAGATATCTATCAAATCGCCTCTCAGTCTCCTCTTACCCAGGTTAACATCCCCAACTCCCTCAGCCATTCCTCATAAGTCAATGAGATTGTGTGGATGTAACATTAAACAGATTTCCATTTCAATTCCAAATCAGCGTTCACCATGACCTCCTTTTACTCTCCCCAGTCTTTTTACGTTAAGAAAGAGAGAGATAAAACTTGATTCGCATTAGCCAATGGCCATAGCAACAGTAAAACATTACAGTATACGCAGAAAAGGAAATTTGATATAAAAGCACCTGAATCAGCAGTCAGTTAGTGGCCCTTGTTTTGATTGCCCCTGCTATGAACCTAGCAACCTTTGCTGTTATCTGCTCATTTTGATCTGATAGAAGAAAGGACATTGTGGCAGTGGCTGGGCGCCCTGGGATGGTTAGTACGAGTTGGGTGATGATCTCGTTCCTCAGGTCTTTGTAGAGAGTGCAACTTAGGAGGACGTGTGCCGCTGTTTCGGTGCTACCATCTCCACAGGGGCAAAGACGTTTCTCAGGTGGGATCTTTTGGAATTGACCCTCAAGTACCGCAGATGGCAAAACATTCAGTCTTGCAAGTGTAAAAGCACCTCTGTATTTGGGGATAAGAAGTTTGTGCAGATATGGGGCCAGAGAATCAAAATGGAGAGGTGGAAAATGAACATACCAAGGGCAGAGTTTCCTTCTAGTGGCCAGGTTGTTCTGATGCTCTTTTAGACATTGACCAGTTAGACTGTTTTCTTCAGTGGGGCCCTTTTTACGTTAATATTTTACTGGAGCAGTAAGTGCCATCTTGGATTTAGCCTAAGCAGCCTGCTGAACTGAGAAAGCACTTTTATTATGTACAGCTCTGAGAAGGTTTTGTGCAGGGGATACTCATTAAGGTTTATATGAGGCTTACTAGACTTAAAGAATTGTAGAGTTAAAAGGCACACCAAGGGTCATCTAGTCCAACCCCCTACAATGCAGGAATCTCAGCTAAAGCATCTGTGACAGATGGCCACCCAAGCTCTGCTTAAAAACCTCCACGGAAGAAGAGTCCACCACCTCTTGTGGGCATCTGTTCCACTGTCGAACAGCTCTCACTGTCAGAAAGTTCTTCCTGATGTTGGGTTGGAATTTCCTTTCTTAGAATCATAGAGTTGGAAGAGACCACATGGGCCATCGAGTCCAACCCCCTGCCAAGCAGGAAACACCATCAGAGCACTCCTGACATATGGTTGTCAAGCCTCTGCTTAAAGACCTCCAAAGAAGGAGACTCCACCACACTCCTTGGCAGCAAATTCCACTGTCAAACAGCTCTTACTGTCAGGAAGTTCTTGTAAATCGAATCCATTGGTTCAGGTCCTGCCCTCTTGAGCAGCAGAAAATAAGCTTCTTCCATGGGACAGCCCTTGAGATCCATGAAGATGGCTATCATATCATAGCTCAGCCTTCTCTTCTCTTCAGTGTAGTGTAGTGGTTAAGAGCGATAGACTCGTAATCTGGTGAACTGGGTTCACATCCCCACTCCTCCACAGGCAGCTGCTATGTGACCTTGGGCTAGTCACACTTCTCTGAAGTCTCTCAGCCTCACTCACCTCACAGAGTGGTTGTTGTGGGGGAGGAAGGGAAAGGAGAATGCTAGCCGCTTTGAGGCTCCTTAGGGTAGTGATAGATATCAAATCCAAACTCTTTTTCCTTCTCTTCTTCTTCTTCTTCTCCAGACTAAACAATACCCAACTCCCTCAACTGTTGGAAGGCAGTTTGGCTCACTGACTTCATCTCTCTCCCTTTTCACTCTGCAGGCTGCTGCTGTTGGCACAGAATCTCCAAAGGAGGACCAGAAAGAGGAGGAGGACCCATCAGACGAAGTGGATTCTGGCAACACTGTAACCAGTGCCCTTACCGTGCAGGAGTATTTTGCCAAGCGCATGGCCACGTTGAAGAAAGCCCAGCGTGAGGCTGACTTCAGGACAGCTGAGTCTCCTCCAGCGATGGCTGAGGAGTCGGAGTGTTTGGTAGCCCAGCCCATGAAGAGGAAGTACCCCAAGCATGGTTGTTATGAAAGTGAGGATGGCCTTGGAGGACCAGAGGCAAAATGCCCCAGGGATCTTGGCTCAAGTGAAGAAGTGGAGAAGCTCAACACCCAGAAGAAGAAGAAGAAGAAGAAGAGGAAGAAGAAGAAGAAATCTAAGCACTCCAGTCCTGGCGGTGGCAGCCTTAGTTGCAACGGATCTCAAAATGGCGCCCAAGAGAAAGGAAGTTGTGGCTCAGGAACTTCCGATGCAGAAAGCAATGACTCAGAAGAGCCAAGAGGAAAGAGAAAGAACAAGGGCAAAAAGCTAGTCAGGGATGCAGTGGCAGATGTCAAAAAATTGAAGAAGAAGAAGAGAAAGAAGGAGAAACCCTCCAGTTAACAGTTAATACACTCTGCAGACTGTTGACCTGGTTGAATTGTTGGTTTTTGGTTGCCCTAATGTATTAGCCAGGTGCCCAAATGTGCCCACATCCATACATAGAAGTAGGGAGGTTATCTCTCCCTCTTTCTCACACATGCACAAGCACACACCATGCATTGAAGGAACACGTCAAGAGTTCCTCGTGAAGCCACATACTGCCCACCCCCCTTCTTCTGCCCTGCACAGTCACCTTCAATTTTGGGCAGGTAGGGGTGTGATAACCCCTCACCCTCTCAGGTTCGTTCAGGAGGGTCATTGGACACCCTTGTTTTCTGAAGCAATCCTGGGCTCGTATTCATAGTTCCTTCCAACCCCCAAAACCAACACAAAATCACCAAAAGGAGAGGACCTTCGATTCACGCTCCAAACAAGACAGTCAAAGGAGGACTGTTTCTACTCAGTTCTGGTTTTATTCCAGGCTCCCTTGATAACTTAGGAACTGAATCAGCAAGCCTTCAACCCAGTTGCTCCAGAATCCACTGGTGATTTCGGTGAATTGAATGAATTAACAGGAAACTCCTGGGAAAGAACATCAGTGGTACCCTGATTTCCACATGTTGGCAGATAAGTGATGGGATCAATACAAGTGGTTGTCTTTGGCACACCTGTCCTGCCGGTGGGTGCTACAGGGGGTCATCTACCTGGGCAAGGTGGTGGTCCCCGTCTTCTCAGTGGACCAACAGTAACACCCCAGACAGCACCAGGTGGCAGGATGTTTCCACCATTTGCATTTTCCCACAATGCCCCTAGAGGTACACTGCCTCCAGGGGGATTGTGGGGAATTGAGATGGAGGCTAGACCCAGCTCTTTGGAACCACAATATTTTTTTAAAGGGAGCCCCAAGGCAGCCATCGCCACTGGCCTCTGCCAGGGCATTGGTGCCCCAACTTTGTGCCCTCCAAATGTTTTGGACTATAACGTCCATCAGCACAGCCACGTGACACGGCAGTGGCAGCAGGGTCTGATGGGATTTGTAGTTCTGGAGGACACCAGGTTAGAGAAAGATGACCTTGGCTCTTTGATCCTCAACACCCGCCATCACAACAGAGCACACTCGGATTGTGTGTTCTCTCGCCTTTCAGCACTCCTCCCAGCCTTTTCTCTTAATTATGAAATGCCTTGATTTATGACGCTTGGGTTGGCTTTTCCAGCTTGCGTAAGGACTCGCCATGATATAGGATGCCATAGACTGATTTGCTGCCACGTTGGCAGAAACCAATCACCCTACCGGGCTTCGGGGAAATGACCCAGGCGGCTTCTGTAACAGAGCCCCAAAGAAATGTCCCTGCAGAGATTGGACAGGGTGGGGTATCTGTTAATTAGTGGTTTGCAAAAAATCAAAAACCTGCATTCCTTAGGTTTTGTTGGCACACTTCAAAAGAGCACCAGGCCTTGAGTGCAGGCAATGAATCACTGCTAGCAAAACTCTGCATCGCTGCCTATTAATGCGTGAATCCAAAGACGCCCTTCAGCCTTGGTTGCTAACTCCAGATTGCCTGTTTGGGTAGTTGTGGGTTTCGGGCTCCCTTGCAAGCCTTCCAAAGAAGGAAATGAAGCTTTGGGACGGAGGCCTTCTCCAATGGAATTTGGTGTGTGTTGGGTTGTTGTTGTTGTTTTAAGAAATAAAATCTCCCCCGTCTACACTTTGATCTCTGTTTTGGTGTCTGCGAAGCTTCACACGCAAAATGCAATTACTTTAACAAAGGGGAGCGCCAATCTCGGTGGAAAATCAGGTGCGAGACCAACACGGTAAACAGATCGAGCAAACGGGGTGTGTAAGAGGCCTGTGGCTGGTTTGGAAAAGATCGGGAGATCAGCGTATTATTCGTAATCCCTGCACACGCATGAGTACAGTTTGCTCTTTCGCTTTGGCGCATGAGATCGCAGCATTGCGGAGTTGGAAGGGACTACGAGGATCATGAAGTCCCAACTCCCTGCAATGTAGGAATCTTGCCCAACGTGCAACCCACGACCCACATTCAACCCACGAGATTAAGAGTCTCATGCTCTAACCAACCGAGCTATTCCAGCTGTTAAAATGCTTTCCTCCCTGACATCCCATTTTCATCCCTGTTTCCTATCTGTTGCTTCCCTCTCGAGCAGCCAAAATACAATTTTGCTGTGGCCCGTCATGCATACCCAGGGATCCCCAAGGCTTCCTAGGAATCGAAATCATTCCTGCCGTGGCTTCCACAAGCTGGTGCTCTCCAGAAGTTTTGAACTCCCGTCAGCTTTTGCCACCACGCTCCCTCCTGCACCCTTTCTAGGCCAGTGCTTGCCAACTCCAAATTTTATGAGCTTGTACCAAAAGCAATTTTGTTTTGTTTTTAATCTGCGTACCTTTTCAGCACGTCAGAAAGGTGCATTGGCTAGATTAAGGGCAAGGTTGCAGGTTCGATCCCCGGATGAGAAAGCTGTATATTCCTGCATTCCAGCTGGTTGGACTAACTGATCCTCTTAAGAGTCCAGCTCTACGATTCTGTGAATTCCAGTCAATTGATCCAATGCTCAGTCCATTTAAAGCTGGCGATCTGCGTAAAAACCCTGTTGAACGCAGCACAACTCACTTCTTTTAAGCATGCATTGGATGGCTCTATAAAACCTGGAAGCTCTGGTACTCAAGGGTTAAGCCAGGTATCTTGAACTACAACTCCTGCCAGCCCAGCCGCGATGGGATTTGTAGTCCAAAATATCTGGAGGGCATCAGGTTGACAAGATGTGGGTGAAGCCCGAGGCATTAAGGAAGAAGCATGTGCAGTGAGCCCTTTAAAGCAGAAAGGGGGAGCTTCAGGCCTTGAGCCCAAAGGTAGGGGAAGCAGAGGCCACAAACCCTCTCTCAATGCCGTGCCCCTCACTGCTCCTGCTCTGCTGTTTCCCCTCGTGCTTTGGCCTGAACAACAGCTCAGTTGGTCGTGGGTTCGAAGCCCATGTTGGGCAAAAAGATTCCTGCATTGCAGGGGGTTGGACTAGATGACCCTAAGGGTCCCTTGCAATTCTGTGACGAATCCTTGAACTGAGATAATGCCTCATGCTTGCCTGGGTGAAATATAGAGGCAAGTTGGTTGTGTGTTTGTTAGACCTGTATTTTTCCATGCAACCTATAGTACAAGAGAGAAAGAGTTGCTTCTATTGCTCTGGCAACTTTTGCCTCTGGCCCCATCAACCGCTCGAATGTGGCCCCCATGAGGCACTGTGGCCCTCCAGCCATAAAAGTTTGGCCCACAAGAAAGAAGGGCTTTCTCACTGGCTAGGTTCAATTCTAATCCTCCTTTGGGTAGGTTTGCGGGTTTGGCAGGAGGAGATAGGATCTGCCCATGCGATGCCCACCTGGTGGAAACTCCAGCTCACATGGCCCTTAAATGTAAAACGTATGATGATCTCCACCATCAGTTTCTAGACCATCTATGTATTCCAACATGGAAACCAGTGACAGAGGTTATACGCTTCTTATTACAGGGGAGAGAGCAGGAGTTCACCAAGACAGTAGCTAAGTTCCTCTATTTGATTTTTTGTCACCGAAGTACGCTACAGGATCCTGCCCTTGCTGGAAACCCACAGAGATGAAACAGATTTCTCGCCTCTTCTTCCCTTTGGCAGGTGGCTGTGCTGTTGGGGTGGCGACGGGATCGCACTAGCTTATTGATTCTGAATGTATTCTGAATGTTCCTATGTGATGCCAATAAAAGTGACTTGACTTGACTTGACTTGACTTGACAAGTTTGACCATCCCTGCTTTAGAGCAAAACGGGAGCCATCAGCAGGTCAACAGATTTAAACTAGCATTGAAATAGCCATTCGATTTAGCGATTGCTAAAATAGCCTTTTGTGATTGTGCAAAGAAATGGGAGATAAGGTGAAGCCATGTTCAGATTCACCCCTGAATTTCAGGAGGAAAGTGTCGCCTTCATTCCACACTGCTTCAGACACACTAGAATCAAAGCCTTCAGCTTCGAGGTTAAAATCATCATTCAATCAACAAACGTTTTCTGGTTGATCAATTCAGCAGGTAAATGGATGAGACGTTGCAGCTTTGATAAATAGGAGCCCCTTAGAGCAGCCTTTCTCAACCTGTGGGTCCCCAGATGTTGTTGGACTACAACTCCCATCATCCCTAGCTAGCAAGGCCAGAGCTCAGGGATGATGGGAGTTGTAGTCCAACAACATCTGGGGACCCACAGGTTGAGAACCGCTGCCTTAGATGAAAGCATCTCCCCAATAAAGAGTGACATAATAGGCTTAGTGGCCAAACAGCCTGGCCAATTAGCGAACCAATTTGTCTGCCTTGTTATGTAATCTACCTGTATCCCTTACCCCTTTCCTAGGGCTCAAGGTAGAAACTCGTTTTTAAAAAAAAAAATTAAAACTGTATGACAGAATTGTGGAATGAAATAAAAACAGTAAACCATTACACAAAACTACAATCCTGCTTCACCAAATAGATGGTATTTAAATACCCCACCTGTAATGAAGAACGAGAACTTTCTGACAGTAAGGGCTGTTTGACAGTCTCCCTTGGAAGGTTGTGGACTCTCCGTCCTTGGAGGTTTTTAAGCAGAGGTTGGGTGGCTATCTGTAAGGGATGCTTTAGCTGAGATTCCTGCACTGCAAGGAGTTGGACTAGATCATGGGTAGGCAAACTAAGGCCCGGGGGCCAGATCTGGCCCAATCGCCTTCTAAATCCGGCCCGTGGACAATCCGGGAATCAGCGTGTTTTTACATGAGTAGAATGTGTCTTTTTATTTTAAATGCATCTCTGGGTTATTTGTGGGGCATAGGAATTCATTCATTTCCCCCCAAAAAATATAGTCCGCCCCCCCCAAGGTATGAGGGACAGTGGACCGGCCCCCTGCTGAAAAAGTTTGCTGACCCCTGAACTAGATGAAACTTGGAGGTCCCTTTGAATTCTACAGTTCTCTGATTCTATGAACCTCTCTGCGAAACGTGGTTTTACATGCATTGGCAGGGGATATGGGGAGACTCCGTGTCAGAGCTCTTGTTTTCCATGCAAAAACAAACCGCCCCAGGTTCATTCCTTCTCCAGGGTAAAGTTACAAAGAAACTGCTGCCAGACAGCACATACCGCTAAATGCACTAATTGCCTGACCTGGCCACATTCACACCATGCATTTAAGGTACTGTGATACCACTTAAAACCGTCCTGGCTTTCCCCAATGAATCTTGGGAAGTGTAGTTTTCTAAGGGTGCTGAGAGTTGTTGTTTAGTCATGTCCGACTCTTCATGACCCCCTGGACCAGAGCACGCCAGGCACTCCTGTCTTCCACTGCCTCCCGCAGTCTGGTCAAACTCATGCTGGTAGCTTCGAGAACACTGTCCCACCATCTCATCCTCTGTCTTCCCCTTCTCCTTCTGCCCTCCATCTTTCCCAACATCAGGGTCTTTTCCAGGGAGTCTTCTCGTGAGGGGACCAAAGTATTGGAGCCTCAGCTTCAGGATCCGTCCTTCCAGTGAGCACTCAGGGCTGATTTCCTTCAGAATGGAGAGATTTGATCTTCTTGCAGTCCATGGGACTTTCAAGAGTCTCCTCCAGCACCATAATTCAAAAGCATCAATTCTTTGGCGATCAGCCTTCTTTATGGTCCAGCTCTTCCACTTCCCTCCACCTGGGAGGGTCAGCAGAGGAAGATTTTCAAGCAATTACACCTGCAGTTAGAAGCAGTGGCATAGCGTGGGGGGTGCCAGGGGTGCCGGCCGCACCGGGTGCAACATCTGGGGGGGCGTGAGTCCAGAGGGCCCAGCCCCGTCGTGCCCTCGGCCCGCTCCTATTGTCAGAGCGGCTGGCCAGCCTCCGCCTGCTCCTACCTTGCCCACCCGAGGACTGCGGCAGCGCCCGTCCCCGTGGCCACCTACCCCCGCCTCGCCCATTGGCTTGCCTCCCTCGGCCCCGCCTCTCTCCGATGGCCGCAGGGGTGTCCTGCTCGGCGCCGGTGCCTTTTTTCAGGAGGTAGGGAGGCTGGACGGGGAGGTGGGGTCGGAAGCGGGCAGAGAAGGAGGGGAGCTCGTAGCCAAAAGGGCTGCACCAGCCGGCAAAGGGCCGGGGAAAGTTTGGAGAGGAGAAACGCACCGTCATGATTTCCCGGTGGAAGCGGCAGGATTAGGGATGGCGAAGCATAATTACGCACGAATTTCGCTGTGTGAGAGCTTCGGGGATTGATCGGCGGAAATGGGAATCAATTGGAATATGAGAAAGAGAGAGCGAGAGGGACCATCATTCATAGGCATAGATTTGTAGGGTTAGGGGGCGCAAATCCACGGGTTAGGGGGCGCAAATTACTACGCCGCTGGTTAGAAGACTGGCCTCACCTGATGATAGGATGAGTTGAAAGTTCCCTCCTGACTGAGGAATCCACAGGTGGTGCCCACTTTGGTTTAAACAAAATAAAAAAAAAATCCTTCCAGTAGCACCTTAGAGACCAGCTAATTTTGTTATTGGTATGAGCTGAAGAAGTGAGCATGCACACGAAAGCTCATACCAATAACAAACTTAGGTGGTCTCTAAGGTGCTATTGGAAGGAATTTTTTTATTTTGTTTCGACTACAGCAGACCAACACGGCTGTAACTAGCACTTTGGTTTAATCACTCATCGGTGATGAATGAGGGCTCTGGTTCCCTGCAGACAACAACTTTGACTTCCCGCAAGAGTCTTCCACCCTGCTGCTGTCTTATGGGAAGAAAAGCCCTTTTGCACAAAACCACAAAAGTGAGCATCAGGTTCTAAGGTCTGGAAATAAAACTGCAAGATTTGGCTTACATCTCCATGTCATGGCGACCTGAGCGTGAATCCTATTGAATTTGGGTTTAATCAAACCAATCAAGTAAAGATGGATTGAGTGATCGTGTGGGCAAGCTGGAATGAGCAGAGCTGAACATTAAGGGCCAGACATCCTTGGATGTTGTCTTCTCCAACCAAATAGAAGCCCTTGTTACCTTTTGCTCCCATTCTGCCTCTTGCATTTGTTTTCGTTGTTTTTTCCTCTCTCAGAATATGCAAGCTCCATGGGGCAGAGATCTCTTTTCCTACGGTTTCTCTGCAAAGTTCAATCTACAGGCTGATGCTCAAAGATCTGTCTAGTACAACATCCTGAACCCCAGCTGCCACCTTGTATTTAGAAAGCTCACAAGCCGGACATAAAATCTCTGAACTGAGTCTTTAGGTGAATTAGCTTGAATACAGGGCAAATCGCAGCAGGAGTCTTTCGGATGCTGCTAATCTCTCTCCACGGCCCTTGGCAACAGGACCTTTGCAACCAGTGGCGTAGCGTGGGTTGTCAGCACCCGGGGCAAGGCAAGTAATTTGCGCCCCCTAACCCATGGATTTGCGCCCCCTAACCCTAACCCCCAGATGTTGCGCTCGGTGCAGCCGGCCCCCCATGCACCCCCCATGCTACGCCACTGGCGAGCGCCTCCTAAGCATGTGCAGAGCGCCTCCCTCCGCCCCCGCCACGCGGAGCTCAGCCTGCGCGTGGGCAGGCCCTTTGCTTCACGTGCGCTTGGCAATCCCCGGCACCTCTCCTCTCCTCTCTCTCTCCCTGGAGAAATGAAGCAGTGACCCGAAAAGGAGTAGCGAAGGATGGGCGTGTTTCGTCCCTGATCCGGATGAGATCAAGGCGCCGGCAACGGGAAGGAGGCAGGGGAGAAGCAGGAGCAGGCCAGCCGGGGCTGCTCCAGACCCCCCCATCTCTCCCATCGCAGCTGGAGGGGTCATGGAGGCACTGAGCCTGGGAGGCGGGTAGCCAGCCAGGGTGCACCTACCCAACCTCGCCGCGCCCAGGCGCGCTGCTCTCTCCAGCTTCCTCCCGGCCGGGCCAGCGGCTCCACCTCTTCCTTTGCCTCTCTGAGCCGCTTAATTCCCAGCAAGTGATTAGCAGGCTCGGATCGGATCCTGCGGCAGGCGGCGCCTCCACCTCCTCCTCCTCCCGGCTTTGCTCCTGCTGCTGCGCGGTTCTTTTCCCTCCACCGACGGCACGCTGCGCCTTGGAGAGGTTCCCGCTTCCTCGAGGGGGGCCAGCCAAACGGAGACGACGACCCCCCACCCCAAACAAGCCTCGATTGCTTGTCCCTTCCCTCTGGACTTGCGCCCCCCAGATGTTGCGCCCGGTGTGGCCGGCACCCCTGGCACCCCCCACGCTACGCCACTGTTTGCACCCTTACTCCCATTTCGATTCCTGTTTTCAGAAAACCCATACTCTCTCTCTCTCACACACACACACATATATACACAACCTTTGCTAAAATGGAACTATCCAGTTGATTTGGACTACAACTCCCATCAGCACCAGTCTGCCTCCTGAGGAGAGTGTTTCATTGGCAGAAAAGCTTGCCCATGTTCTAGCAACTGATGCAGAACAGCAGGTGTGGCTGGTGATAGCTCGGGGTGTGTGCGAATCCTATAGAATTGAGCCTATCGAATCATAGAAGGGACCCCAAGGGTTGCCAAGTCCAGTGTCCAAGACCTAGAAGCCTTCCAAGCTAAACCCCTAGCACAGCTACTATACGGGGCTCAGATTTGGACGGGTAACCACCTTAGCACTTTGGAAGCTGTTCAATAAAAGTTTCTAAGGCAGATTTTTTTCTGTACCGCCCTGCGTCCCAAACACATCCTTGAGACTGGAGGCAAGTCTCCCTTCAGTAGAAGTGCAGACTTGGCAAAGAACTCCTAACTTCTGGCTCCGCCTAAACAAAATCCCCCCCGGTTTACTATCCCTAGTACTTCAAGACTCCCATAAAAGTGCCTGGCTTAAAACCGTCGACCAAAACTTCACTCTTGTGGCCTATCCCCACAACACCTACTCACTATGGGCCCCACTAAAGCAGTCTAATTGGTCAACGTCTAAAAGATATTGAGCATCAGAACAACCTGGCCACTACAGTGGTACCTCGGGTTAAGGACTTAATTCGTTCCAGAGGTCTGTTCTTAACCTGAAACTGTTCTTAACCTGAAGACCACTTTAATTAATGGGGCCTCCTGCTGCAGCCGCACCACCAGAACACGATTTCTGTTCTCATCCTGAAGCAAAGTTCTTAACCCGAGATTCTATTTCTGGGTTAGCGGAGTCTGTAACCTGAAGCATATGTAACCTGAAGCGTATGTAACCCGAGGTACCACTGTATAAGGAAATTTTGCCCTTGGTATGTTCATTTTCCACCTCTCCATTTTGATTCTCTGGCCCCATATCTGCACAAACTTATTATCCCAAAATAGTAAAGGTAAAGGGACCCCTGACCATTAAGTCCAGTCGTGACTTACTCTGGGGTTGCGGCGCTCATCTCGCTTTATTGGCAGAGGGAGCCGGAGAACAGCTTCTGGGTCATGTGGCCAGCATGACTAACTGGCAAACCAGAGCAGCGCACAGAAACACTGTTTACCCCACCCCCCGGAGTGGTTCCTATTTATCTACTTGCACTTTGACGTGCTTTCAAACTGCTAGGTGGGCAGGAGCAGGGACCGAGTAACGGGAGCTCACCCCGTCACAGGGATTCGAACCATCGACCTTCTGATCGGCAAGTCCTAGGCTCTGTGGTTTAATCCACAGAGCTACCCACGTCCCTTATCCCAAAATACAGACGTGCTTTTACACTAACTAAGGCCCTCGGCGCTGGATCTCAGTGTCCGGGCTGGACGATGGGGGTGGATACTCTCCTTCAGGTATACAGGACCGAGGAAGAGACCCTTCTTTCACGTTCTGGATCTACACAAGACCAACAGTGCCGTGCATTTCAAAACCTTGCACAGTTCTGCTTCTTAGGACAAAGAGGATTGCCTGTCTTTTTGTCTCTCTGGTCTTTGGTAGTTTTCATTCAATAGACAGGTACACAGCACTCTGTACATGCCCAAAGCCATTCTGGGGCTGAGGGATCCGGTGACCTCTGGGTCATACTAAGCCTCAGGAGATGGAGGAGGAGGAAGAGATTAGCATTTTGCAGAGCATCCCTTGCCAAGCTCTTCTTGGAGGAATCCTTCCACAAGGTGGTTCCTCCATTTCGAAGGACCCAGAATCTCAGAAACGGGTTTCTCCCCACCCTCCCATAATCTTAGAGGTGGGGTCAGAAATTGAGGTGGATTGCCTTTGCTTTTATATGTTAGTTTCCAATGGGCTCTGGAATAGGGGTGGGGAGAGTTTGATTAGGATTGCCACCCTCTTATGTGAAGGCCCATCTGTTTGGCCCCAGAGGTGTGAAGATTCTCTGGGGCTGTTCAGAGGTGATGGAAAGGGACTCTGCACCTGCCAGGGGCACTGTACTCCTGTCCTCACAACTGGATGTGTTCCAGAGTTGAACCCAGTCGGTAAAAATGGGGGCACTCTGCACCTACTCAAGGGTGCTCTGCACTTGCTCAGGGGTACTGTCCTCCTGGCTTCACATTTGCCCTAATAAAGTCAAGCCCGGCTGTGAAAAGAGGGGCGCTCTGCACTTGCTCAGAGGTACTGTCCTCCTGGCTTCACATTTGCCCTAATAAAGTCAAGCCCGGCTGTGAAAAGAGGGGTGCTCTGCACTTGCTCAGGAGTACTGTCCTCCTGGCTTTTGTTGTTGTTTAGTCGTTTAGTCGTGTCTGACTCTTTGTGACCCCGTGGACCAGAGCACGCCAGGCACTCCTGTCTTCCACTGCCTCCCGCAGTCTGGTCAAACTCATGCTGGTAGCCTTGAGAACATTGTCCAACCATCTCGTCCTCTGTCGTCCCCTTCTCTTTGTGCCCTCCATCTTTCCCAACATCAGGGTCTTTTCCAGGGAGTCTTCTCTTCTCATGAGGTGGCCAAAGTATTGGAGCCTCAACTTCAGGATCTGTCCTTCCAGTGAGCACTCAAGGCTGATTTCCTTCAGAATGGATAGGTTTGATCTTCTTGCAGTCCATGGGCCTCTCAAGAGTCTCCTCCAGCACCATAATTCAAAAACACCAATTCTTCAGCGACCTCCTGGCTTTACATCTGCCCTAATAAAGTCCAGCTCGGCTGTGAAAAGAGGGGCGCTCTGCACTTGCTCAGGGGTACTGTCCTCCTGGCTTCACATTTGCCCTAATAAAGTCCAATCCGGCTGTGAAAAGAGGGGCGCTCTGCACTTGCTCAGGGACACTGTCCCCCTGCGTCCACCCACACACTTAATGGTTGGAAAGGAAGCTGCCCGAGCCCTGGAGGCCCCCCGCGTCCCTTCCCCACGCCTCCCTCCCGACGGCGCCAGGCCCTCCTACCCCTCCCCGTGTTCTCTTCCTCCGGCGAGGCAGGCAGGGCGCGCCCGAGGCGGAGCCGTTCCCTCCCCAGGCGGCCCGGGAGGAAGCTCATAAATAGAGCGCGGCCGGGCGAAGGAGGGCGCTTGCCGGAGCGTAGTGCAGTGGATAGAGGGGGACGACGCCCGTTTGCGCGCCCGCCTGCCCGGGACTCGCCGGTTCGAGACCCGCCAGCCGCCCTCCTGGCATGGCTTCGCTGCTGGGCTCATACGCCTGGTCCGAGAGACTGGAGTGCTCCGCGCTGGAGCTGCCCGACGGGGGCGCAGCATCCGCCGGCGCCGTCGGAGGGAGCCGGCCCGAGAAGGGGTCCCCCGAAAGCCGCATCCGACGCCCCATGAACGCTTTCATGGTATGGGCCAAAGACGAGAGGAAGCGTTTGGCTGTCCAGAATCCGGATCTGCACAACGCCGAGCTGAGCAAGATGTTGGGTAAGGCGGACGCGGGAATGAGCGCGCGCGCAAGGAGTGCGGGAAAGAGCGCAACTCGCCATTCGAGTTTTGTTTATTTTAAAAGTTTTTAGATTTGATTACTTTTTAAAAGTTTTAACATCCGGTTCTGTGTTTTTAGATCTCTCAGTTTGCTTTGCAGGCCGTCTGATTTAGCCGGCGCTCTGTGCGTAAAAATCCTTTCTGCGCGTAAAAATCGGTTCAGGGCGCGGGGTGACTGCCCAAAGGCATTGAGATCGCGGCGTTTAACAAGGAGGAAAGGCCTGATCCGGCCGCAGTTCAGCAACCTCTAAGCCCGTTGAGATTTACTTGGTGGTCCGTTCCCGAGTTCCCATCAAAAACACCGATAAAAGAGCCCCCGGTTTGGCTGTATCTTTGGAGTCAATGGGGACTTTGGAGTGATCGGGTTTGGTCGGCGCGCTCAGGAGTCGCTCCGAAACGGGTCCCTCTCCAATGGAAGTTCTTAGGTGGGGAAAATCCATCCGTCAGCTGCGGTTTGCTCCACCTATCGGATCGGGGCCCTCTGTATCTCGGAATCGGGAAAAGCCGGTGAAAAGGAATAGAGTCACTTTCTTTTTCACAAAAGATTTTCATTATCATATTTCGTCATCTCTTTAAAAAAAAGTGGGGGAAAGCGCGAGGATGGTGGGGGGGTTTTGCACGCGTCTCCCTATTTTTTATTTTGCTTAAAGCTACTTTAAAACCGTGCGAAAGTTTAAAAGATGCCTCCATAATTCCCCACCCCCACCCCAATAAAATTAAAGCTAAATAAATAAATGACCGTGCCATTTTATGATTAAGAGCTCACCTTTGCAAATAACCCGTTGGCCAGAATGAGATCAGTTTTCCCGGAATGAAGGTGAGGGGGAAAGGCCTAAAGTTTATTGCAAACCTGACGTGTCGCAAATGCACACAATAAATCCGGGGGGAAATGTTTTTTTAGCTATGTTCTGTATGGTTCTGAAAAGTGTCAACGACCTAATACTGTATAAACAATATCGTAAATATTTTAGGGGAGGTGCTTGGAAAACTTTGAAAGCTCTCCGTTTTCTTCCCGAAGTAGTATTAAAGGACAGGAGGGAGGAATAGCCATACATAACACCACTTTTATTTTTATCTAGGAAATTAAATTACAGCTTTATTTATTTTTAAATAAATGAATAGGGCATTTAAATTTGGTTTTAATGTTGGATGCGGCACACCAAGAAGAATACTGCCGGATATATATATATATATAGGAATGAAGGATATTTAAATCACGTATAATTAAATCAAAAACAACACAACAGCTGTGATGTACTTATTCATCGTTGTTTATTAAACTCATGAGTCCCTCAAGTTAGCAAAAAGGTCTCCAAGCCACTGGCAACATATTTAAAAACATAAAGAAAGAGTAAATATTATACTAAAGTATAGACACATTTACACGGAAATGGATGTAATGATATATATAAAAATAATACACAAAGCAACCCCCAATGATAGCAGCAAGAGCAACAACAACAAAAACACACATTAAGAACAAGGAACCGCAAACAGTCAATCAAAAGTCTAAGGAGAAAAGGTAGCATCTCCAGGTATTATTTTTATATATATATATGAGCACTACATGTTAATAAATATTTATTTATCATCTTCCTAGCCATGTTCTACATAAAAAGTGCCTAAAGCAATACACTGTGCTAAAACATTTTTTTAAAAAATAAAAGTTCAACAGCAATAAGGACAAAAAAAAAAAAAACACTTAGAAAATCAAGATAGCACAAACATATTCAACACTTAAATCAAAGCAAGTCGGCACATCCCCTATCAAGCACAAATACCAAAGGTTTGTTACACCCGCAACTGCTTGATCTGAATTCGTTCTTTTTCTGGGGAGGCACAGAGAGACCCTTTCCCTTTCAAAACAATAATTTTATTTACAATAGAATTTGGGATCAATTTAAAATCACATGTGGGAAAGTGGTAATGAGTAGCTAGCTCACAGTTCCCAACATTGAATACTTTTTAATGTTTCTGCACTTCTAGATGTAACCATTTAAGCCACTTATCCTAAGTTTATGTGTCTGTTGGAAGCAAATTCCACTGAAAGGTGCATTAAGCGTTCAGTCAGAACCAGTTTTAAATAGAGCACAAGGAACTTTTAAATATTTGCATCAGTATTTCAGGTTTGCGCTGCTTCACCCTGACCAGGCTGACTTAGAAATAAATGCCTCTGATTTCAATTGCATTTACTTCCAAGTAAGCGTATGTAAGGTTACAGCCATGACTTGCTACAGGGTTGTGCAGAGGGAATCTGCAGGAATATCTTGTCCTTGAAAACATTTTTCTGCCTGTGATGCTTTTCATT
Organism: Podarcis liolepis; assembly: GCF_965112155.1. NCBI lineage: Eukaryota > Metazoa > Chordata > Lepidosauria > Squamata > Lacertidae > Podarcis > Podarcis liolepis. The sequence goes on from NC_139557.1 coordinate 120,229,129, forward strand.
TGATTTCTCAAATGCTGGAAATTTAGAGCAGGCACATTTTCTTGGCGATCTTCATAACTATGCAAACCTCTGTCCCACAAGTGAAGAACCTTTACCTGAAAATTAGGCTGCCACCCCTTTCTCCCCACCTGTCCCCAGATTTTCAGCATCTTCTTGAAAGATGCTATGCTCACATTACCCATTGGGTTGCAATGCTGTGTTTCATTTAAGAGGCGACACATCGAAATTAGCAGACGCGGCTTACTTAAAGGTCCACGAATTTCAGTGGGACTTCTTCAACTAAAACTTACTTCAATACAACCCACCTTCCCAAGCCTGATTACAGCAGAGATTTATATAAGGTTCGGCCATATCAGAGGTTCCACATTGAACCCCTTTCCTAAAAATTCCTGCCCTGGGTTTTCCTTTATCACAGCTGCCACGCACCGCCTTGACATTTCCCTCAAGCTCGGGCGTCATGACCCCAAGATCTCTTTCCTGCGTAATCGCTGCCAGTTCAGTGTATTGTTTTCATTTAGGGTTTGGTTTTATTTTCCTCCACTGTGGACCACTTTACAGCTCAGGGCGCTCAATCTCCTGAAGTCCCATTTTGCTGCCTGTTTCCCCAGTTTGGAGAGATCTTTTTGGAGCTCTTTGTGGTGTTTGGGGTTTCGCGCTCCTGAGTCACTTCATGTTGTCTGCAGACCTGATTCCCACAACATTCGACTCCTCGTTCCGCACTCCATCACGCTGTTATGGAGGATCAAGCCCCAGTAACAATCTCTGCATCCGAAGGAAATTCCATCAATAGGAATACCTTGGGACACTGGGAATTCTACAGTTTTTTGGTTTTTTTAACAAGATCCCCCCAGAGTCTATGACCAGGCACTCTTATGCTGGTGATAAATGATACAAGCTGGACTTCATCTGCATTGTGCATTAATTAATTTGCAGGTTCTAGAAGACTAGCTGTGCAGGAGCGAAAAAGGCCTAGCAGTTAACAAGGCTTTCATTTCTGTATCACTTATCATTTCTATTTGTAGACGGCTTGCCATCTGAGATCTCAAGAGTAGTTTGCAATAGATAAATAAGTAGAAACGCAGTAAGTGCCAGGAAATCCATATTATTATTATTATTAAGTGTAAGTCAAACAATCTGCCAGACAAAATATATAAACAATACCCTTGCGCAGAAACACAAAATTAATACCAACACAAAAATCAATACAAAAACCAGAGAGCCTTACAAGGCAGTGTAATGCAAAATTTCAAACAACGTAACAAGCAATATTCACATGACCTCTCAACCTCACTCACTTTCCGTTCCTTGCAACCACTTTCCTCATTTATTGCCATGCAGAAACCTTCAAAGGCAAGTTGAGGGTTGGGACTTTTAGAACACGTTTCTTGGCCTGGTGGGCGAATCTGTGGAGGGCAACAGAATGGCAGAAACTGGTGCGGGGTGTGAGGAATAGGACTCTATTTTTTGTTTTTTCTCTCTCCCTTTTAACTTGATGCAGAGCAGGCGAACGTTCAACAGGTGCACCTCTCTCCCTGCTTCTCCAAGCCCAGCAAATTCTTGGTTTGTTTATTATTAATAGAACTATTTAGAATCATAGAATCATAGAGTTGGAAGAGACCACAAGGGCCATCGAGTCCAACCCCCTGCCAAGCAGGAAACACCATCAGAGCACTCCTGACATATGGTTGTCAAGCCTCTGCTTAAAGACCTCCAAAGTAGGAGACTCCACCACACTCCTTGGCAGCAAATTCCACTGTCAAACAGCTCTTACTGTCAGGAAGTTCTTCCTAATGTTTAGGTGGAATCTTCTTTCTTGTAGTTGGGATCCATTGCTCCGTGTCCGCTTCTCTGGAGCAGCAGAAAACAACCTTTCTCCCTCCTCTGTGTGACATCCTTTTATATATTTGAACATGGCTATCATATCACCCCTTAACCTCCTCTTCTCCAGGCTAAACATGCCCAGCTCCCTTAGCCATTCCTCATAAGGCATCGTTTCCAGGCCTTTGACCATTTTGGTTGCCCTCCTCTGGACACGTTCCAGTTTGTCAGTGTCCTTCTTGAATTGTGGTGCCCAGAACTGGACACAGTACTCCAGGTGAGGTCTGACCAGAGCAGAATGCCTTCACACAACAGATGCATCAAGGGCACACAACACTAATGGAAAAGAAAAAAATTAAAACCACATGACAATGCAAAGTGTTTATACTAATAATAAAACTTCACCTCTTGAAATTCTGCCTGCAAAACTGCGCCTAACAGCAGGAAAGGGAAAATAAAAAGATGGCACAGGGTGGGGAAGGCGGGTGGAAAGAAATGATAAAAGCCGCTCCCAGACTCTGGATTGTGCCTACCGTTAGTCCTGCTCAGAGTAGACTCATTGAAATAAAGGGAGCTGAGGTTGCCATGATTTGCAATGGACGGCAGCTTGCTCTGCTGTGATCCGGTGCTGCGAGTCTGGGAGCATAGCTGTCAACGTTTCCCTTTTTAAAAGGGAAATTCCCTTATTCCAAATAGGATTCCTCGCAAGAAAAGGGAAAAATCAACAGCTATGTTTGGGAGAGAAGAAGGATCTGTGGGGAAGTCAAGGCAGGATAGAAACGGCACAGATTTGCCAAGCTCATGGTAAACATTCTTGCTTTAAAACGAAGTGTGGTGCTGATAATGCCGAGGTCGTAGGTTCGATCCCCATACGGGACAACTGCGTATTCCTGCACTTTCAGGGGGTCAGACTAGATGATCCTCAGAGTCCCTTCCAACTCTACAATTCTATGATCCTAAGCAAAATTTGATATTCCTCCCTCCTCCCTGCCCCGGGAGCATCGCTCAGCATTAAAAACATCAGGGTCAGATTTGGATTGGTGGATTTGCATGTGGGTTGATTGTTTGTCCTTAACCAAGTTGATGTGCATAGTAGAAACACAGACAGCTGTTTTAGGCAGAGTCAGGCCACTGGGTCCATCTAGTATCGTTGACACTGACTGGCAACAGCTCTCCAGGGTCTCTCCCAGCCTTACCTGAACATACATACTGGGAAGTGAACAGCCACTCAGCTGCATCTAAATTCACCTTTTGCTCTTTCTGCGATGCTGCAGATTAGAGTGGCCAAAGGTGCGTAAGTTCACCCACGAAAGCTTTTGCTCCTTGCCAGGAGGAGACGCTCCCTCTTGACATTTCCTTTTTCCTTCCTTGACGCAGCAACACTCCAGGAACAAAAGTGCTCTCAACCCACAAACCTGTCGATTACATTTGCGCTCGCGAATTAAATTAGCCCCGATTCGGCTATAAACAACGCCGGCCGTCTGTTGCCGAATTATTTCAGATTTATCTCCCGACCTTCATCGATTTTGCTCCCTTCTGAAATTCTGGGTATACTTAGGTGTCGAGAATGAGGTGTTGGGCGACGGCAAAAGTGTGCTCACTCGGGAACATTTAGATGTGAAGCGGGTTTTAAGGGGGGGTCGTCGGTTTGCTCTGAGGCTGCCGGCACACTTGGCAACCATGGCAAGTGGAAATGGAGCTTGCTTGGCGAAGTCCATTGAGTTCAATAGGTCTGAGTACAGCTAGCACCGGACATCACCCTGTAAAGCCTCAAAGTTGCATTTCCCAGTTTTCCAGGGGTGTGCAAAGAATCGCCTCTCCCCATATGAACTGACCCAAACCTTGTGATCAGCCTCTGTGGGCCTTCTTCATGTGCCACACAATACCCCTTCCACATTTATAAGAACTTCATTGTCTAGTGTGGCAGCACCTGAACTTTGGAACTCCCTGCCACTTGAAACCAAGAGGTGCCTTTGCTTTTCTCTTTTCGGCACCTGCCAAAAACCATTCTTGTTTTAGACAAGCCTGTCCGGATGCTTAAGACAGTTGAGATTTCCAGATGTTTTGATTTTTGTATGTTTTTAAGCATGGCTGTGAATTTTTCTCGGTCTTATTATTTCACCTTTTCGTAAACCGCTTTGAGGGTGTGTGTTTTTTTTAAAAAAACAATCAAGCGGTGTAAAAAATGTATGAAATAAATGAATAGGTTGCACCAAACGAGCTGAATCGTTATTATTTAATTTGCGCAGAACAGACGATGTTAAATGCGTAGCATTGGCGGTGTAACATAATAATAAATTTTCTATTTATAGCCCGCCCTTCCCGGTTCAGAAAACCGGGCTCAGGGCGGCTGACAAAAAAATTTAGAACACTTAATTGATGCAACAACAAAAAACATAAAATACAGTATAAAATGTGAATAACAATAAATTCAGAATTCAAAAAATAAATTTAGGGGGGAAATCCCTCCAACAAACATTAGATGATCACCAGGGCTAGCTGGCTAAATTAGTCCTATTTGGGCCAGCAAGGAGACCAGGGGAGAACATAAGCCGAAACTTTAAAAGGACTGCAGTCCTCTGCCCTGAGCAGCTTACAATCGTCACCAACAGTCTGACCATAACAGGCACATAGAGGAGAGGACTGGAAAGGGAGCCGATGTTAAACAGGGGGGGGGGGGACTGTGAGCCGGTGCGCCAATTCCAGCTGATTGCAGTGTGTGCTTTGCTGAATTTC